>NC_091252.1:49174166-49543333 GCF_042477335.2 Ovis canadensis
GTGTAAGATGCTTTGAATTAAATGTGAGGACAAATACATTAATGCTAACATGCTCTCAAGCAAACATCACCAGCTCTGCAGTGAAGATTATCAAACATCAGCTCCCCTACCTGGGACTTGTGATTTGAATGCCTGATTCTGTAAGTTCAGAATAAGTTCACTTTTCTTATTTGAAGCGAGATCAGAAGAGTGCTTCATAAGATCAATATAAGAAAGAGTGTAATAGATGCACAGTTTGAGAGGCGATCTGAGATCATTTTATGTGTAAGAACATATTTGTGTTACTACAATGAAAAGAGGAGGAGGAAAGCCGAGGAAATGTTGTATGACCCCCTTTTAGCCACTTTCCCCCTTCAAACCAAATTAGAAACAATTGATGATCCACACTTTACTTTTGTTGAAAATCAAATAATCTTCCTCTAAAAGTGGTTATTTGATCATTGCTGTAAATGGGAACATGTAAAATGTGGTTTGATATCACTTAAAGAAAGAAACTGCTATGTTGGTATGCCAGTGTTCTTTGTGAATTTGCAAAGCCTTTTAATAATAACTGATTTTTAATTTATAGTAATGGAACAAACATCAAATGATATTGCTTATAATGCATTTTTAAAATTTAATTTAATTTTTTTAAAAAATTTTCATTTTTACTTTATTTTGCTTTACAATACTGTATTGGTTTTGCCATACATTGACATGAGTCCGCCATGGGTGTACATGAGTTCCCAATCCTGAACCCCTCTCCCACCTCCCACCCCATATCATCTCTCTGGATCTTTCCCGTGCACCAGCTCCAAGCATCCCGTATCCTGCATCGAACACAGACTGGTGATTCGTTTCTTACATGATGGTATGCATGGTTCAACGCCATTCTCCCAAATCATCCCACCCTCTCCCTCTCCCACAGAGTCCAAAAGTCCGTTCTATACATCTGTGTCTCTTTTGCTGTTTTGCATACAGGGTTATCATTACCATCTTTCTAAATTCCATATACAGAGTGAAGTAAGCCAGAAAGAAAAACACCAGTACAGTATAGTGACACTTATAATGCATTTTTAAGAATCCACTTAATTTCCGCTACAAAAACATATTCTGCGGAAACCAAGATGCTGTCCATGGTCCTGATGCTCATATGCCATAAAAGCAGCAAAATCTCAGATATAAAATAAGGGGAAAGACATTGTTGTGCAATATCTTCTTATAGTCATTTACTTTTCCACTTGATTCAAGGATGAATATTTGGCTTAACTTCTTATTTATTAATTTGCATATAAAGTTGTGACATATGCACTATAAGCTACTGACCTTTCTTGTATCAACTGCTTAATGTCATATATATTATGTCATAGTTTTATATGGCTGAAAAATAAACTTTGTGTAACAGTGGAACAATGAAACACAAATTAACTCTGCAGAAGGCCAGAGCAGCTTGGTAAATTTCTGCTGTGTGAGTGTCTCTGTTTTTGTCCAGCTTATGCATTCAGATGGATTCTGTTACTTTGTTGTACACAAGGCATCAAATGAAATCAACAAAAAGCCTTTACACACAATATACATGCAAAATTTGCTATAGTAAAATTGCTAAATCTCCTTTAAAATATTTTAAAAACTGAAGTATTCAAATCTATAAAGAAGTGTTGAACCTTTTGATAGTGATGTTGTTTAGGTCAGTTATTTCCAGTAGTTATATCATAAATTCTGATAAAAATTCCTCATATCAATGAAAATAACACACCAAATAAAGAAAATGACTTTAAATCCAGAGCTAAAACTCAGGACTTAATTTGTTCCTCTGTCCAGATATTCAGGGTCAGTCGAATTTGAACCTGGCTGGTGATACACTGCAGTAAGCACTGAAATTTAGAGGCTTGATAGGATCAGCTATAAGAGTGCTACTTTAAGTTTGAATTCTCTCCATTTATCATCTTGTGTCACACCTGAAATACTACCCAAATTCAGTGTATATTTTGTATGTGTGGTAATCTAACTTTATAGGGAATAGTCTAGTGATCCTCATTTACTATCAAGATGTAATGCTTGTGATTAAATTACAGATGACACACCACATCAATTCTTATTAGAGATGTGCAGGCACTAAAATGTTTACATTTCAGTAGATGATTTGCACCATCTCTCTCGCACATTCTTCATTATGTTAAACTTGATGATTATCAGTGGGTACTTCAGACCAGTTGCCCAAGCTACACATTTGGCATCTTATTAAGGCATTTATATATATATATAAATATATATATATATATATATATATTCACATGCTAGTACTTCTCTAGGTGGCTGTAAATATTAAATGAGAAGATGTACATCAGAATGATTTGTGCATTTTAAAGTTCTATAAAATTAAGATGGGACATAATATTTATGGAGCAAATATTTATTTAGCATCCCTTATGTGGATGCTAAAGAATTCCTATTGGCACTGAGGATATGCTTGCTGAAAAAGAAATTCCTGCCTTCATGAAGCTTATATTCTAGTGAAGAAGACAGCTAACAAAGAAGAAAAATAAAGAAGAGAGAGGGAATAGGAAGTGATAGGGTGAATGTTAAGAGTTGAAATTTAAAATAGAATAAGGGTTTGAATATGGATCTAAAGGAGCCGGGGAAGTGATTACTGGGCAGAAACTGTTCCAAGCAGATGGAATAGCAAGTTCTAAGTCAGGAGCATGTGTGGTGTGTTTGAGGAGCGTCAAAGAGACTGATGTGACTTGAGCCACACGAATGAGGGGAAGAGTAATAAGATACAATAATAGAGATAAGGTGATACAGGAAGAAGATAATGTAGAGGGTTGTAGACCTTACAGGCCTTGGTTTGCCATGTGACTGGCTTTGGCCAATGAAATTTGAGCAGCTTTTGAAGTCATTACACTGAGGACACATGTGTGTTTCGCCTTCCTCTTCTTCTGAACTGTAATTGACAGTGTTACAGTTGGTGGGTCCTAAAATAACCTGGGTCCTGGGGTGTCTAAGACAAAATGATATGAAATAGTATTCCTCTCATCTATAATAGGAAGATAATGGGAATAAGAACTACGCCTTTGATATTTTAAGGGACTGAGATTTGGGGGTTGGTTTACTACGTCTTAATGGAACTCCTCATACAGGCAATCTTTGGAGTTTTTTGAGCCAGAGGGATTACTACTCTGAATTCTGTATCAAGCAGGTAATCCTAGCTTCTGTGCTAAGATTAGCCCATAGAGGGTGAAGGCAGACGTAAGAGATGAGAAAACGGTTATTGCATTTATACAAGCAAGAGATGACTTGTTCAGATCAAGGAAATAGCAATGAAGGTAACAAAACAAGGCAAAACTGTAGGTATATTCTGGGGGAAAAAAAGCAAATAGACTATTTTGATATGTTTGATTCTGGGTATGAGAGAAAGAGGAGATTTAAAAATGACTTCAGTGTTTTCAACTGGTACAAAAGGTGGAGCTGTAATTTACTCAGATGGGAATGGCTATGGAAGAAATGACTTTTGAGTGGTAGCTTTAGGACATGTTAGGTTTGGAGTGTGCCATGTAACTGAAGATGAGACGCTGATAATTCTGTATGTAAGTCTTGTGTCTGGGACAGATATCTAGGCTGGTGATTATCTTTTAAAGGATAATCATTAGGAGATGGCATTCAGTTATTTAAAAATATTTTCCCACCTAATTTCAATATCTAGATCCTCTATAGGTTTGTTTCTTTTGGCCCCCTTTTATTCTTCTCTCTTTTAAAATGATGTTGTATTTTCTTCTTGTTAACGATTTCAATCATGGGTTAAAGCCAAAAACACTTTCAATCTGAGTAAAATTTAAATATGAATAAAATTGTAGAATCTCTTGAAACCAGTACATTCAATCTCTTATGACAATAGATAAGTATTTCAGTAGCAATGAAATAGGATAGTCAAATGATGTAATTTAAGAGAAGTTTAATGAGAAGACAATTTGCAAAGATAGTGCATTTTCAGGAGATATTGTTCTACCTTAGGGTTAGACGTTCCAGGCATTATTATTACTCCTAAACGTCAAGGGGCAAAAGAACCTAGAGACAAAGGTGGCTAGATGCTGACAGGCACCCACAGTGACCCCATAGAGAGTTCATCTCACTCCTCCCTTCTATTTTTGCCTGTGTTTCCCAAGGGGAAGTCAGAAAACAAAGTAATCTGTGAATTCATTCTCACAGGTAACCTTCTAGCAAAACATAGATCTCTCCCTTTTGCTTCTTTTCCAGAATTGCCATATGGTTCTAGAGTAAACTCAGCTACGTGATACTACTTAGATCATGAAAAATACAGCATGTCTTAGCATAACTTTGTAAATTTATTTTACAAAGATGGAGAAGCTCTATACATCAGCAAAAACAAGACTGGGAGCTGACTGTGGTTCAGGTCATGAACTCCTTACTGGCAAATTCAGACTTAATTTGAAGAAAGTAGGGAAAACCACTAGACCACTCAGGTACGACCTAAATCAAATCCCTTATGATTATACAGTGGAAGTGAGAAATAGATTTAAGGGACTGGATCTGATAGACAAAGTGCCTGATGAACTACAGACAGAGATTTGTGACATTTTACAGGAGACAGGGATCAAAACCATCCCCATGGAAAAGAAATGCAAAAAAGCAAAATGGCTGTCCGAGGAGGCCTTACAAATAGCTGTGAAAAGAAGAGAAGCAAAAAGCAAAGGAAAAAAAAGGAAAGATATAAGCATCTGAATGCAGATTTCCAAAGAATAGCAAGGAGAGATAAGAAAGCCTTCCTCAGCGATCAATGCAAAGAAATAGAGGCAAACAACAGAATGGTAAAGACCAGAGATCTCTTCAAGAAAATTAGAGATTTCAAGGGAACATTTCATGCAAAGATGGGCTCGATGAAGGACAGAAATGTTATGGACCTAACAGAAGCAGAAGATATTAAGAAGAAGTGGCAAGAATACACAGAAGAACTGTACAAAAAAGATCTTCATGACCCAGATAATCATGATGGTGTGATCACTCACCTAGAGCCAGACATCCTGGAACGTGAAGTCAAGTGGGCCTTAGAAAGCATCACTACGAACAAAGCTAGTGGAGGTGATGGAATTCCAGCGGAGCTATTTCAAATCCTGGAAGATGATGCTGTGAAAGTGCTGCACTCAATATGCCAGCAAATTTGAAACCTCAGCAGTGGCCACAGGACTGGAAAAGGTCAGTTTTCATTCCAATCCCAAAGAAAGGCAATGCCAAAGAATGCTCAAACTACCGCACAATTGCACTCATCTCACATGCTAGTGAAGTAATGCTCAACATTCTCCAAGCCAGGCTTCAACAATATGTGAACCGTGAACTTCCAGATGTTCAAGCTGGTTTTAGAAAAGGCAGAAGAACCAGAGATCAAATTGCCAACATCTGTTGGATCATCGAAAAGGCAAGAGAGTTCCAGAAAAACATCTTTTATTGACTATGCCAAAGCCCTTGACTGTGCAGATCACAATAAACTGCGGAAAATTCTGATGGAGATGGGAATACCAGACCGCCTGATCTGCCTCTTGAGAAACCTATATGCAGGTCAGGAAGCAACAGTTAGAACTGGACATGGAACAACAGACTGGTTCCAAATAGGAAAAGGAGTACGTCAAGGCTATATATTGTCACCCTGCTTATTTAACTTCTATGCAGAGTACATCATGAGAAATGCTGGGCTGGAGGAAGCACAAGCTGGAATCGATTGCCGGGAGAAATATCAATAACCTCAGATATGCAGATGACACCACCCTTATGGCAGAAAGTGAAGAGGAACTAAAGAGCCTCTTGATGAAAGTGAAAGTGGAGAGTGAAAAAGTTGGTTTAAAGCTTAACATTCAGAAAACGAAGATCATGGCATCTGGTCCCATCACTTCATGGCACATAGATGGGGAAACAGTGGAAACAGTGTCAGACTTTATTTTTCTGGGCTCCAAAATCACTGCAGATGATGACTGCAGCCATGAAATTAAAAGCCGCTTACTCCTTGGAAGAAAAATTATGACCAACCTAGATAGCATATTCAAAAGCAGAGACATTACTTTGCCAACAATGGTCTGTTTAGTCAAGGCTATGGTTTTTTCAGTAGTCATGTATGGATGTGAGAGTTGGACTGTGAAGAAAGCTGAGTGCTGACAAATTGATGCTTTTGAACTGCGGATTTGGAGAAGACTCTTGAGAGTCCCTTGGACTGCAAGGAAATCCAATAGTCCATTCTGAGGGAGATCAGTCCTGGGTGTTCATTGGAGGGACTGATGCTGAAGCTGAAACTCCAGTACTTTGGCCATCTTATGAGAAGAGTTGACTCATTGGAAAAGAGTCTGATGCTGGGAGGGATTGGGGGCAGGAAGAGAAGGGGATGACAGAGGATGAGATGGCTGGATGGTATCACCAACTCGATGGATGTGGGTTTGGGTGGACTCCGGGAGTTGGTGATGGACTGGGAGGTCTGGCGTGCTGCGATTCATGGGGTAGCAATGTGTTGGACACTACTGAGCGACTGAACTGACTGACTGACTGTTACCAAGCTGGTTGGACTTAGCAGTGTACCTAACAAACCTGTCCTGAACACAAAGTAACAAGTATTTTGTCTTATAAGCATTCTTCATGTTCTTATAAAAACCTATACTGCCATGTGTCACTCACATACACATGCACAGACATACGTACACACACAGACAGTTTGATAGCAGTTTGCTGAAAATACACACATAAGAAAACTAGATGACATAAAAGGTTGGGAATCAACTTGTTTTAATCTTGTCCACATTCATAGGAACTTAGTCTAGAACCATTGAAGCTGAATATTTTTCTCTTCACATTTGCTTTTGAAGCCTGTTTTTAGAAGCTTAAGTTCATGTTTTAATCTTAACTCACTCTTTACATGTAATTGATACTATAATGTGATTTCACTGTATATATCAGTAGAGAAGTTACAGTGCCAATAGACTTGGAGACTGAGCTGGACATCTCAGAATTATGATATCATTAATACATAATTGATATTGTAAATAATCCAAAAACTTGACTCAAAAATCTCCCTTAAAATCTCATGATGACTCACTCTGTTTGGGGGTCCCTGATGTGAGAAGAGGGGTCTGGAATTAAACTCACAGCCCTTGATGATACTGCTTCCCTTCCTGTGTGTTTTTTAATCTTTACCGAAGATGTAATAATTCTCCAGTTACCCACAAACAAAACATTAAAAAGATGCATTCATTCTTTTGTTTAATCAATAATCATTTGTCAAGCATGACTATCCTGGAGATGACAAATGAGGCTGAGTGGTTTGCAAGATCAGTCTGGAAGGCATGATGGAAAAGCTGACAGCATTTTAAACCCCACAATAGCTCTATGCTCAGTGAGCTACTGAACTCTGGGGAAGATACCAAAAATGCTTCTATGTGAACAAGTCTGCAGGGGAGTGTGCTCCAGGGAAAGTTTACTCCCTTTTTCCAAACAAGGATTATATTCACTTCATCTCTAAAATGTTTCTTGGAAATCATTCTCTCTTCTCTATTATGGCTGCAGTGATGCAAGTTGAGGATTTACTCCCTTGTATTTGGCCTTTTTGAAGTTGACCCTTACTTAGTCTCCCAACCTCCAGTTTCACCTGCCTACAACCCGCCCTTCCCGATAATTGGCACTTCAGTTTTCCTGGAGCACAGTGTCCTCACTGTGTCTTGATCTCTTCATCTACCCTCCTCTAAGCTACATTCCTAAGGGTTCACCTTGTTCCTTCCTGACACATCCTTTCTTGCTCATCCCTCATTTCCATCTTTGGAAATCTTGCTGTTTTCTCAAAATCTAGTTGGGGTAAACTCTCTTTCTCCCAAGCTTCCATAAATGTTTGCATTTTTTCATAGCACTTATGACAGACTTCTTTGTCTTATATTTTATCTCCCTTGCAAGATTCTGAGCTTTATGAGGGCTCTGATCACATCATATACTTATCTTTCTAGATCCCTCATAGCAACTGGCATGATGTCTTTACCTATAGGGGAGGAAGAGGACTTAAGTTTTTAAGATTTGAATTATGCAAACTTTGCATAACTATTAATATTAGAGCAGACTATAGAGAAATCCTAATTTAATCCAGTATAACAAATTTTGATGGTAGGTGGAGTGACACTGGAAAAGCATTAAACTTGTCTCTTACATACATTCAGTGATTAAAGAGTTATTTAACTGAAAGAAGTAAAAGTTATAACTTTTATATATACAAGTCAGTACAGAGAAATATTATTAAAAACATTTAACAGCCTTCTGTGTTCCCAGGTCCCTATTGAAATCTATCATAAACATGCCTTCTTGTAGCCTATAAGTTGCATGTTGAAACCAGAGTCTGGAAATTAACTACTTCCTTTTCTTAAAAAATTGTAATTTAGTAGTTTTGTTTTCAGGTGAAAAATTTCATGCAGAGTATGCTTTATGTTTGGAAACACAAACTGCCTACCTTAAAAACAATCCATTTCTTCCCCCATGTAGAGCTGTCAGAAAGAAGGAGAGATTTGGTAAACCGCATGTCACTATCAGCCATTGATAGCCAGTGATTTGTTCCAAATCCAAAGGCTAAACCAAACCTCATGCTGCTGTATGTCAGATACAATTGGTCCACAGTCAAAGTTTTACAGCTCAGACAGGGCACACTTTATCCTTCAGGCTGCTACTTAAGATAGCCACGACCCTGAGGAGAACCAGTCAACAAAACAGAGAGACAAGAGGATGTGATTTGTATGCATCCCTGAGCTAGCTCACGTCACCCCTGACCTAGAGGTCAGGCTGCAAATGACAGCAGGGTGCATGCACCTGATCAGACAGAATATTCTCATTATAAAGCCTGGGAAGAGGGGGCAACTCCTCTGTGTTTACACACAGACCAGATGCAATCTACCTAGGAAATGAGCCAAAAAGAAAAACACTGATTTCCCTCAACAAGCAGATGTGACAAACACGTCAATACATTACACAATTTTTATTCAATCGTTTATCCTGATAAACTTGGGTGAACACAAGATGATTATACAAAGGGAAGTTTATCAACAGGAAGAAACAAATTGTTTAATCACAGGTGGGCCATCCAAAGAAAACTAACCTGGAAAAAAATAACCGTTATTGAACTGCAATAGGAAATCCTTATCAAATACAGTCTTCCCTGGTGGCTCAGACAGTAAAAGTCTGCCTGTGATGTGGGAGACCTGGGTTTGATCCCTAGGTTGGGAAGATCTCCTGGAGAAGGGAATGGCAACCCACTTCAGTGTTCTTGCCTCGAGAATCCCATGGACAGAGGAGCCTGGCAAGCTACAGTCCATGGGGTTGCAAAGAGTTGAACATGACTTAGCAAGTAACATGTACACTTGGCCACCATCATTCGTTTATGGAATAGATTTTGGTTAAGCATGAGTTTGAAATGGTAGTGCAAGCCTACAACTGTGGTTCTTTTAAATTATTGGAAGGTGGCAAAAGCTTTCATATTTTTAAGTGAAATCTGGATTTCCAAAATGATCTGCACTGAAATGAGAATGACTGTGAAGGAGGTAGAGGAGGTAGACCAAAGCGCCATGTGTGGTAGTTTTTAAAAATGGAGAAGAGGAGTCTGTCTTGGATTATTGGAAGTAGCTTGTCTGAGGCCTGTAGACTATAGAGATGATCTCTGTAAGTCCTGTGAGAGCTCTGGGTTCTGAATAGCAGTAACTTAGATATGGCTTGAAATTCATCACAGAGCTGCTCTAACTCATCATGGGTGAAATTTCAGCCTCCAAATAGTAATAATTACATACATAAAACCCCATTGTTACATGATTGGTCTGTAAAGTCAATGTTAATATGAAGCACTTGAGTACTAATGGAGCTTGTATATATATCTATGGGCTTCCCTGGTGGGTCAGTGGTAAAGAATCTGCCTGCAATGCAGAAGAGGCAGGAGATCCCCTGGAGGAAGGCATGGCAACTCACTCCAGTTGAGAATCCTATGGACAGAAGAGCCTAGTGGACTACAGTCCATAGCGTTGCAAAGAGTTGGACTCAACTGAAGAGACTTAGCATGCACACATGCACATATATATATATGAATATTTATATATTCATAACATATTTATCTATATTTCATCATAAATAATGTCTCTAACTCTATACCTACAAGCATACTGAACTGGGGAATGGACTCATGCAAACAAGATCCCTCAAGGAGCTTAAGTGAAGCCCTATTCAACAATGAACAGTTTATGTCTCTTTAGCAAAGTAGTATGGAATGGTTGAATAACACAACTTTCTCTCAATAAGCATTTTCTTTCCCTTAAACTGTAAGTTCACAGTTTCACAGACAATATTTTACTTGTCTTTGTGTCCTCAATATGTAGAGCTATACTTGTTGACCTTGAAAAACACTTAGGCTTGAAGGTATGCAAGTAATCAACCAATAAAACTTAAACTTATGTTTCCTAAGGAAAAGCAGGTATAAGTCCTTCTCTTTAATGTTCAGTTGGCCTCTTGGGATTTTTTTTTTTCCTGCTAGGCCTATCCTTCATGTTTATACCAACCAAGTTTTAGCTTTAGTGTTTCGAATTATGTTGAACTACAGAAAGTTCGTGGAGATAAGGGAAAAAACATTCGAGTGACAGCTCATGTACTAAGTCTTATGACTGAGCAAGTAACTTCTACATTTTGACTCTTATTTTCTAAAAAGTTGAACTATAAGAATAGTTAGGCTGATCTCATAAAATTATAATACATTTTAAATGAGAATATATGTGATGCTGTTTGTAACATATAAAATGCTGTTAAATGTGAATTATCGTTTTTTCCTCCCTTTGGAGAGATCTTAACATTAAGGTCTTATACAAAAATTAGAGAATTTAACTTAGAAATATGAAAGCTTGGTAACAAATAAGTCCTGCCATAAATTCTGCACAATTGTCTCATGGTGTAACATTAAAAAACAAGAAATAGAATATAGAAGAGAAGCTAGTGTCCTTTGGCATAGAGTTGCAGAATACAGCAGATTAAAATATACATGCTCAGTAAAATTTTAATTTAAGATAAATGAATATTTTTAATGTAAAAATATCCCATATAATATTAAAATTTAACTCAGTATCCTCTATTTTATCTGGCAAGCCTACCTTGGCATCAATAAAAAATCTAAAGCCTTGATTAATTGTAACCCAGCTTTCTTCTAAAACTGTCCTCTTGATCCCCTTATTAAGTGGATCTTATTTTATCTTCGTTTCTATTGTCTGATTGCACAGATATCTTTTATAATAAGCAACCTCAAATCATCTACAGGAATCAGAAAGACAATGAAAAAGAGATTTTAAAAATGCAAGGTATCCTATTAATGTCTGAACATTCCTTTCTCCCATCAGCGCTTCATTTGATACATATCCCTGGGCACAAGCAAGGGGACAGGCACTGTGCTAGGTGTCAGCACAACCCTCATCGTTTATACTGTCCTTTGTGTTGTCAGAATTGAAAGTCTGCAAACTATATGTTCCCAGTTCCTTTGACCTAGCTTGCTATTAGGTTCTGGCGAGCGGGATATACTTTCTCACCGGAAGGTGGAAGAAAGGGGAAAAGCTATTTTTCTCTTACATCATTTTTCATCACCAGGAGTTTTGGATGACTGGGAATGATAGCAAATGGTTACGAGCTTCAGCAGCAGCAGCACTAATTTCAGCAGCCTCCGTAGGACTTCAGATTCTTGATGTCTTGCCCTGTGGCAGCAGGCTGATTTCAACCACAGTGGAACCTGCAGAGGCCATACCTCCTGAAAACTCAGCAGTGAGTGTGGGCTCATGGCCATCATCCTAGAGATGGTAGCAACTTCCTACTCTATGTAAAAACTTTTTAATGTCTTGTACCTTTCTAGTTCCTTCTCATATTCTTATTCTTCCACTTCCTCCAGTTAGTTTGTGATCTGCTCCCTCTATTGAAATACTGATAGTTAAAATACCTGGAGTCATCTCTGTTTAAATGCGTAGACACGGACTGATGTAAGAGTTCAAGGGTGGAGAAGTCTGAGAACTATTGCTCTACATCATCACTTCCAGTTCACACCATCTCTGGAATAATGTGATACAAAAATAAGTGAAGAGTCTCATAGAATATGGCCCATTTTAGCTACAGAGACCTTCCAGCATGGGGATTATAGGGAGGAGTTTACCACGCTGATAAGCTAAACAAAAATCATATCTACATCAAAGGAATTTCCACTGCCATGCCAAATGGTAAAGTAAACTTCATGGTCAAATTTTGTGTCCTTAGCCACTCATCAATTATAAGTTGACCCTGTTGCCAGTAACAGTAATACATGTAATGCAAGAAAGATAAAAAGGCCTGTAGATGTCACTAATATAAAATAAAAATTTTTTTTCCTTGAGATGCTATTAGGACAGAAATTTATTGGCATATGTTCTGTATTTTACATAATTATCTTGTTGAACTGAGTGTGTCTGGTTTACTTCTCTACTAAATGAATCAAAATCTTTCATCAATATAGAGTTTTCAAATACCTTTTTATTGACTCTGTTACAGTATTTCATTATCCTATAGTCAAGGCATTATATCTTATCTCTAATTAAATTTTCTCTTCTTGAAATTTCAGTCTGTTTGCTCTTTATCCTAGTTTTTACTTGAAAAAAAGAATGCGTCTGGATTCTTCCTTAACACTGTACATACTACTGAAGATAATTGATCATTAGATCTCTTCACCAGGATTCTCCTTTTTTTTTCAAGTGAAGAAATCTCAGTTGCATTGACCTTTTAGGCATGACTGTTTCCATCACATTATGTAGTCCTCTGCACAGAGTATAACTGATGTTAAGCTGGCCCATCTTTTAACTGCCACAATTAGAGCTAAGGTTTTTCTAATCTTGTTAGTCACCTAAGAAGTTATTTAGAGGAAAAATATTTGTTTTGCTTTCACAAGAATGTACAAACTTTTGTGGCGAATATCTGACCAAGATATGGATGGAGTTAGAATTTACATAAGACTGTTGATCTAATTTTATAAAATGTTCTCTAAACTCATAGTCTCATGGATCAGATGTTCCAAAGTTATCTTAGCTCGACATTTTCTTCTTTCACATGGACGTATTCTAGCCTAGCTTTGTAAAACCAAGTAAGTTAAGTGTAATCAGTAAGAAAACTTTGTCCAAAATCTGACTTGAGATAAAGTCTGAATAGAAACAAATGATAAAATAGTGGCTGCTGGTTTTGTCATTTTCTCCTCTAGTCACTAGAAACTTAAAATTTTGAGTTTTTAAACAACCAGAAAATAAACACCCAAAGGAATAAAAAGAAGCCCTATGTTCATTTCTGTATTAAACTATGTTGTATTTTCTGGCTCAGGGCAGGCACATAGTAGGTACTTAATGCAGTGTATAAAGCTAATTACTAAATAATGGCAACACTAATGTGTTATTAAACATAATAACAATAATAGTGAGTTTGAAATCTATTCAGCAAATTCTAAATGCTTTATAAAGTATACCTGCAGGGGAGAAAAGCCAATTATTTATGACACAGTGTTCATCAATGCTTTACACTGTAGTGAAATCTTAATATATAGCGTGCTACAAAACTTGTATCATGAACAACTATGAGAAGAATCTGTTGATTTTATTTTTAAAGATTAATATATTATACATATTTTATGCATGTACACTAGAAAGTAAGCATAAACAAAATATTATTTCAAAAATATGTGAAAAATAAAAATAAAAAATACATTCATTCACAGATAGAAATAAATTCTGAAATATTTATGCTAATGGGTTTTTCTTTAAATACCTTTAGCTAATGAATTTATGTAAAATGTTTATCCATTGCAAAGATAATCTATTTAATCTGTAAAGTGTATTTAGATTATTGAATTTTAAAATTTGTAGTGTCTATATAACTGCAGAGGTTTTCATGTGCTTTCTCCAGTGAGTGGTGAAGTAACAATGTTAGTACTTATAGATCAATATTAGGAAGCTTTGTATATCATGTAATAACTTTGACCCTTTTCACATGGTACAGTTTACTTAATCCCCTGAGTTTACTAATTAAGAGTCATGGAATAATAATCTGATAGAACTTGGTTTTATGAGTTGTAATATTGAACTGAAAGCAAAGGACCCAGGTTAGAAATCATGGAAGTTTCCATACTCTGGTATGGAATGAGGTATTCTGAATGAGGTTGTTTTTTTTAGACTCCCTCGCTCTGCCCTTCTCTTCCTCTCTCTTTCTTTCTACATTCATTGAGTACATTAACCAGGAAATTCTAATATTATAAATTCAACCCATTTATTTGCATCTAGTATAAAAGTATATATGATTATAATAATGGATGGGAAAAGGGATTTAGGCTTTGGAGTCAGATTTGCATCATGCTTCTACTCTTTACTAAGGAAACAGAGCACATTACTTAGCCTCTAAGAGTCTCAGTTTTCTCATATGCAAAAATATAGAAATTAGCACCATGTCAGATTTCATGGTAAGAATGAGATAATGTACACAGAATTCTTAACCGTATGCCAGGCACAAGCTTTATGCTATTTATTATTATTTTACTCTTCTAGTTATAGTTGATGAGTAAAATAAAGTACTTTCTTTCCTTTGATTTTTCTCTTATATAGAATGAAATTATAAGATGATCTTGAAACTTCCATCCAGCTTCAAAACATAAAGATTTACAACCCCTTCTTTCTTACTGATGCTCTTGAAATAGGGGTACCTGCATCGTCAGTTAGTCTGTCTTAGCTAACTTGGCCGTGAATATGTTAGCGACAGATGTGGTCCAAAGACCAAGCAGGTGACGTAGGTTCCAGACATTTTCACAACCCAGAGTGGAATGACAAATCTGAAATTTTAATGAACTGAAAGTAGATTTACAATTTGAGTTAATATAGAGATTTTGGAGTAAGCCAAAGAATCCAGAAAACAGATTAAATAACAGCAGCAGCAGTGATAGGAGACTCAACCAGGAACATTATAAAAAAGAATCAAGCAACCTTTATAGTGGTATGTTGAGTGGCAATCAGTTCAGTTCAGTTCAGTTCAGTCGCTCAGTCATGTCCGACTCTTTGCGACCCCATGAGTAGCAGCATACCAGGCCTCCCTGTCCATCACCAACTCCCAGAGTTCACTCAGACTCACGTCCATCGAGTCAGTGATGCCATCCAGCCATCTCATCCTCTGTCGTCCCCTTTTCCTCCTGCCCTCAATCCCTCCCAGCATCAGAGTCTTTTCCAATGAGTCAGCTCTTCGCATGAGGTGGCCAAAGTACTGGAGTTTCAGCTTCAGCATCAGTCCCTCCAAAGAAACCCCAGGGCTGATCTCCTTCAGAATGGACTGGTTGGATTTTGCAGTCCAAGGGACTCTCAAGAGTCTTCTCCAGCACCACAGTTCAAAAGCATCAATTCTTCAGAGCTCAGCTTTCTTCACAGTCCAACTCTCACATCCATACATGACCACTGGAAAAACCATAGCCTTGACTAGACGGACCTTAGTCAACAAAGTAATGTCTCTGCTTTTCAATATGCTATCTAGGTTGGTCAGAACTTTTCTTCCAAGGAGTAAGCATCTTTTAATTTCATGGTTGCAATCACCATCTGCAGTGATTTTGGAGCCCCCCAAAATAAAGTCTGACACTGTTTCCACTGTTTCCCCATCTATTTGTCATGGAGTGATGGGACCAGATGCCATGATCTTCGTTTTCTGAATGTTGAGCTTTAAGCCAACTTTTTCACTCTCCTCTTTCACTTTCATCAAGAGGCGTTTTAGTTCCTCTTCAGTTTCTGCCATAAGGGTGGTGTCATCTGCATATCTGAGGTTATTGATATTTCTCCCAGCAATCTTGATTCTAGCTTGTGCTTCCTCCAGCCCAGTGTTTCTCATGATGTACTCTGCATATAAGTTAAATAAGCAGGGTGACAACATACAGCCTTGACGTACTCCTTTTCCTATTTGGAACCAGTCTGTTGTTCCATGTCCAGTTCTAACTGTTGCTTCCTGACCTGCGTATAGGTTTCTCAAGAGGCAGGTCAGGCGGTCTGGTATTCCCATATCTTTCAGAATTTTCCACAATTTATTGTGATCCACATAGTCAAGGGCTTTGGCATAGTCAATAAAGCAGAAATAGATGTTTTTCTGGAACTCTCTTGCTTTTTCCATGATCCAGCAGATGTTGGCAATTTGATTTATGGTTCCTCTGCCTTTTCTAACACCAGCTTGAACATCTGGAAGTTCACAGTTCATGTATTGCTGAAGCCTGGCTTAGAGAATTTTGAGCATTACTTCACTAGCATGTGAGATGAGTGCAATTGTGCAGTAGTTTGAGCATTCTTTGGTGTTGCCTTTCTTTGGGATTGAAATGAAAACTGACTTTTTCCAGTCCTGTGGCCACTGCTGAGGTTTCCAAATTTGCTACCACATTGAGTGCAGCACTTTCGCAGCATCATCTTTCAGGATTTGAAATAGCTCCACTGGAATTCCATCACCTCCACTAGCTTTGTTCGTAGTAATGTTTTCTAAGGCCCACTTGACTTCACATTCCAGGATGTCTGGCTCTAGGTGAATGATCACACCACTGTAATTATCTTGGTCGTGAAGATCTTTGAGTGGCAATAGCTAGAATTTAATCAAGAACCATTATGTATGTTGAACTCCTGTTGTGCATTGAGCCTTCTATAGAATCTTCAAAAGCTTAAAGGAGAGGGAAAGGATGTGATGGGATTGGGATACTAAGGTCTAGGATGTCCTTCCACTTCCTCCAATCTTTATACCGTTTGTCCCTAACCGGAGAGGGAAATGGCAACCCACTCCAGTATTCTTGCCTGGAGAATCCTGTGGACACAGGAGCCTGGTGGGCGCTGTCCATAGGGTTGCACAGAGTCGGACACGACTGAAGTGACTTAGCATGCATGCATGCATTGGAGAAGGAAATGGCGACCCAGTCCAGTATTCTTGCCTGGAGGATCCCAGGGACAGAGGAGCCTGGTGGGCTGTCGTCTATGGGGCCGTGCAGAGTCGGACACAACTGAAGTGACTTAGCAGCAGCAGTCCCTAATCGATATGCCATCATGGGCACCCCCAACTCTCATGTGAGTGAAGCGAATGTTGCTCAGTCATGTCCAACTTTTGGTGACCCCATGGACTATTGCCCACCGTAGCCTGCCAGACTCCTCTATCCATGGAGTTCTCCAGGCAAGAATACTGGAGTGGGTAGCCTATCCCTTCTCCAGAGGAATCTCCCTGACCCAGGAATTGAACTTCTCCAGGGGATCTTCCCTTTGCCAGTTCTGCACTGCAGACGGATTCTTTACCAGCTGAGCTACCAGGGAAGCCCAGATTCGACTAGTTCCTAGGGTAAATTTTCAGAAGTTATTCTTTTTGCCCACATGGCAAACCTGAGGGCGTAAGAAGAATGATCTCTTTATTTAGGACACTTTTTAAAAATGGGAAAAAATTATTTTGCACATTCCCATACATAAAAACTAATTGAGGTTAATTTTTTCAAGATTGTTTGAGAAATGACATTAAAGCTTTCAATAAGGAGTCTCTCCCCATTCCCCCCAGAAATTTAAATAGTGAAAAAAATATAGAGGCTCTAGTTTCTGCTAACAATTAATATTGTACTAATCATTTGAATTTCCAAACTCTGTAAATTGAATGGATAATCTTGAAACAAAGGTCATAATTTATTTGAATCACAAATAATGTTAAAGATTAATTTTTGATTGTTTTAGAAGAATAGCCTTTGCTTTTCTCAGGTCACATCTAAAAATTTCATAGATAAAAATATAATCACTCATCTGGAGCTCAGCATCATTATTTCTTTCTTTGATGATCCATTGTAATAATTGAATAGTATCTTTCAAGTTAAAGAGTCTTTCTTCACATGACATACTTTTCCTCCTCCTCGTCTCCACAGAACAAAACTACATAGCATCAAACTTGATACTTGGAAAGACAATGAATACCTTCTGAATTTCTACCGAAGATATGAAGGCTAAGACTCAAGAATTAAGACAAATGAAAGCGAGATTAGAGTTACTTTCTGGGACACTGACAGCCATGGAGATGGCTTTTAGTCTTAGTAAAAATGTGCTTTTGGGTTTAGGGTTTCCTCACTTCCTTTCATTCACCCAAAATGAGTGAATACACATGTAAATAAAACATCTATAAGAATTCTTATGTAAATAAAAAGATATAGCATTCAGAGAAAGAAAAGAGCAGTAATAAAAGAGAGCTAGTTCTGTGGGGCTTTGTGAACAAGGGAGGGAGAGATTTCTTTGTGTCGCAACAAAACGTAACCCTGCCCATGAAAGGAAGGAGACAGAAGGCTAGTTTCTGCTAAAAGCCTGGCTGCATGTAACTGACCCAGCAGAGGAGATCCTGGTTCTATCTCTGGAGCCCGTTTGCTGCTCAACATGGACCCTATGTGTACACAGGATACCTGTGTCTGTTCTGCTTTTGAAAACAAAAGAGAAACCAATACCGATCAGCAGAATTGTATTTGAAGTTGTTTCTAGTGAGCTGTATAACTGTTTAAAGAGAAAGTTAAAGACAAGCAAATAAGCAAATTGTGCCTTAATTAAAGTTTTGGGGTCTTTGTTCTAATGCTGTTGGTTGCTAACCAGAGGAAAATACCCTTCCTCCTCCGCCACCCTGGGGGATTCGTGTCCTAAACATACAATTCCAAGTTCCTCATGGAGATGGGCATTTTTAAGTGTGAACAAAACTGGCGCTCTTTGAGCAAAGTAGCAAACATTGTCTTAGATTGGCAGCCTCTCACTGGAGTGTTTTCTATGGATGTTGCTTTACTTTATGACAATTCACATCCAGACATAATCTGTAATAGATTACACAAGGAGGCAAGGTTCTGTGAAATATTCACAAACAATTAAGTCAGTAATCTTCAAATTATGGATATTGATGCTCTTCAGGTTTTGAGCAGTAAAGATAGCTAATCGCCATCTTGTATGCTTTTATCAAAAATCTCAGAGAATAAAAATTGCAAAGGTATTGTTTCCTTCTCATGATACTAATCTGCCATTTGCTACACAACCTATTAGGTTTAAAACACGTGAATGAGACTTTTCTTTCAGTAGCCTTAATGTTAAGTACTTGATTGAAAACACAAGTCAAATATTTCACATCAGTTTTTTCCTCTTCCCCAGCAATATATTATTAGAATTTTGTGACCTAAAAGTTAAGTAAATTTGTATAAATATTTTATACCTAAAAAAGTAACTATAGAAATAGATCCCCATGGTAATTATATGATAATTTCACTTGTTTGCAGAGAGATGGAACTAATTTTTTTTTTTTTTGGTATAGGTTGGAATAAAAATATACAAACTTATTGTGTGCATGGCTTTAGGTTTTTTAAAAAAACTCAACACACTGTTCAAACATGACAAGAAAAATCTGTCATCTGCCACACATTAATTAAAATGATAATGAAAACTCTAATGGCTAGAGAAAGACCTCTTTTAAACAAGTTGAAAAACAACAATCTAGATTTTAAAAATTTCACAAAGGGAAAATACACAAAGAAGCGGGAATCCATTACTATACAACAAAATAACAAAAATAAGCAAGGATTTCAAAGATGTTTTTAAGAGAAGCGTTATCTCAAAGGTAATTATTACCAGTGCTCTCTGGGATTAGAGAGACTTTCAGTTAGACAGTAACTTTCAGTGAATCTCACTGACCCCTGTAAAAAACTTGGATGTCTTCTCACTATAACTTAGTTAATAGAAAAGGCGTCCTGCTTTCTGAATATCACACCTGCAGTTGTCTGCCCTTGGGAATCATTCAGTTCATTGGTAAACACAAGCCACATACATCAAAAGTTTCCACTTTTTCCAGCTCTTTTTAACACCAGGGTCCCTCCCCTCTCCCCAGGCTCCTTGCAGCTATCTAGGGAATCTTTCACTTTTTGTCCTTTCCCGACCTTCTGGACCACATTTTCTCTTCTTATTCAGGCCATCTGCTCCCAAGGAAGGTAAAACTTCTGCTAGGAAAACAATCAGCATCTCTAGCAATTAGCAGCTTTTGTGAACCAGCCTTTCAGCCACTGCCTATGAAGACATACATTGTGCAAATCACAATTCAAATTATGATAGTAGTTTAAAAATAGTTTGTAATTGATACATTTCTGGCCACAGCCTCCCCCTTTATCCTGCTAGTGGTACAATCTTCTTGCTCTTGACAGAAGTCTTTCTAAAGATCTGCTCAAGCCTCACTAAGCAGCTGTGAGTTAGGTCATTTTCCCAGGAGTTTTACATGTGGAAAACTGGGCATTAGTAAGGCCTCAAAAAGGACACCATCTGGCCCTAGTGAAAAAAAGGACCATGACACTTCCTGTGGTACCAACAGACCCTGATGAACCAGAAAGGAATTCAGCCCTGGACTGTGATCCAATAGCGACCGGCCCCACAATCACCTCCCTGACAGCCCACTCCATTCATCTTCGCAGTTATCTCATAGCACAATGGACTTTTGTGCCTCGCTGTGTACTGAAGGCGGAGGAAAATCCATTTTGATTTTTATGTTTAGTCTCTGTGCCTGTCCTCTTTCCTGGAACACATACCACATCAGGAGAGAGTACGATGCACAAAGAGCAGTTCTTTCAGAGCCCACTGAAATTTCTCCATTTCCCTCCCACTGTACATGGAACACAAGAATAAAATACTGGACTCTTCAGAGGCTTCCTAAAAGACCTGTCCCTGACAT
The DNA here is from genome assembly GCF_042477335.2 of Ovis canadensis. NCBI lineage: Eukaryota > Metazoa > Chordata > Mammalia > Artiodactyla > Bovidae > Ovis > Ovis canadensis. The sequence goes on from NC_091252.1 coordinate 49,194,897, forward strand.
GAAGAGCTATCCCTCCTACTTTCAATAAAATGATTTTAAACTATTCAGAGCATCAGGGTTTTTTTTTTTTTTTTTTAGGAAAAAAATGAAATTTACACTTATAAGGAAATCTTACGGAAATACTTACTGGAAACATTCTGGTTCCACTCAATTCATTAAGTATTGAAAGATTCTGTTAAAAACTATAGCATCAACCTCAGTGACAAACCAGGTTTTCTGTTTCCAAAAGAAAAGTGTCTGACCCAAGCCATAAGAGAGTGGATGCTGGTGACATCTTTCATTGTCTAAGTGTTCATGACAGTTAATGAAGCCTTTTTATGCTTTCTACTTCAGAATACAGGAATTGGGGAAGTCTGATTAACAACAACAAATCCTTAATTCTAAATGTTTCTCTCTCGATATATATAAAAACAAACAAGGAACAAACACCCCACTTAACTCATTATCAGCAACTGTATATATCTGATTTTTACACATCAAATGTTACTTGCGGTGGATAATTGGAGACTCTGAAACTGGTTATCCCAGATATGAACTGTGGTCACTCAGCATAAAAGGCACTACCATTTGGGGGCTTTTATATCACCTCACAACACAGAGGACTTGAGCATGATGGGAAGGTGTTTTCTTAAATCTGAGAGCTATTCTCTCAATTCTGGTCAGATTCTTCTTAGTTTTCTAATTTCCATCTTCTAAACAAAGCCTTGCAGAGCTAAGATACTAAACCTCATCTTGCCTGCCTATGGGGGCTTCATCTGTACACAGACCTGAATCCTCCCCCACTGTTGGACCCTTCAATAGAAAGCCATATTGTCACACAAAGGGACCCTGGGTTAGAGAAAATGATTAAGGTCTATCATTTTTCCTATGCTCAGAATTTGGCTTGGGGAGGGGCATTAGAGAGGCTGCCCAGATTTTGCAGGACTTAAAAAACCACCACAGAATGAGTAGAATTTAATGAAGGACAACATTTCTCTGCCTCTGATCTTGTAATGGACATGATGGGGCTCTATTGTAGGAAGACATAGCTGAAACTCACTTATTAAACATGTGTGTCTGAGGCCTAATTATGGTGTTCTCTTTTAACGGAGAATTGTCCCTATTGGTGGTATTCATAAAGTGCCTGTTGAGAGAAGTTGAAAACCACAACGTTTATCTGTCCTCATCAGTGAATTTTCTCTGTATTCTGGAAGCACCAGCAGCATATTATTACTAGAAAGCCTACATTTTTGTGTATAAGTCTTCCCGCGTCATAATGAAAATGCCTGCAAGTAACAGCTTGATTAGGACTGAAGAAGAGAGAGAGAAAAAGAGAAAGTGCTTCTATTTTGAAAGATCTAAAACCAGGGTATGAAATAGCCAGCATCGCACTGCTGAGAGGTTTGTACAGTAATGCACACAGTCATTTATCCTGTAAAGAGTCACGGGCTTTCATAGGATGCTTCTAGCAGCTGAAATAAGAAAACTACCAAAGAAAGTTTGCGGCAAGAGCTGGTGGTGAAGGTCACAGACCTGAGGGCCTGAAGGCTGGCTGCTGAGGATAGGGATACTAAGCCGGAGAAGGAGAGCCCAGGGAAGGTGCAAGATGCAACTGTTTGGAAAACAGCCTCTTAGGTAATAGAGGCAACTCCTAAAACAGAAGGAAGAGGGGAGAGCAAAGAAGGAGTAACTTCCAAGGGAGGAAGGAAGTCAGGTTCCCTCAGTGCTATGGAATAGAAAAAGCCACTTTGCCAGGAGAAAGGGGATTGAAATCTCCACTTTATCAGGCACATAGATGTTCAGTAATTTGGGACACAGATTCATTCTTTCCTTTAAGATCCCTAATACTCTCTGTAAGAGTAATGAAGAGTTTTAAAAAAAAAAACAGCAAAAGAACAATTGAAAACCTGGTGGATCATAAAATAATTAATTTTACTTGTTATCTCTGCTGACACTTTTCTTAGCATTGATTTTGCAGCATTAACGTATTTGCCTAGTATTAAATGATTTTAAAGGATTAAAATGTTAATTAAAAATATAAGTGGTTTCTCTGCTACAGGAAGGAAACGGCCTGAGCATTGTTTTAAACTGGAGGCTGTGTCCTCCTTCCCCCTCCTCCCCTCTCTCCCACCCCTTATCCCCCCAACCATCCACCCCCCCATTTCCCACCCCCAGAAGCATCTCTGTTTAGAGGCAACAGTTCCCTAGGAAGAAAACGACAGGACCAGAAACAATTTGCTCCTTTAAGGATTGGAGAATGCTTATGTTGGAACCTCACAAAAGCGGCGTTATGTCCTTGAACATTCTAAAGATCATTGTTAATAGGATCAATTTTTGTGTGTTATTCAGCTGGATCCTTCCTAGGCTGTAAGAAACACATTTTCAGTTGAGGGATGGGGTGGCCATGGGGGTGGGGGTGGGTGGAAAGGAAGGCCCAGCAAATTCCATGTGATCAGTTCAGCTGCAATAATCTCTTTTCTCCTTCTTGACGAAGCCACACATGAGAGCACTCTGGTGTCTTTCATCATTATTTGTCACCCTTTTGTGCAAAGCAACTTATATCCACAGCCATTCCAGCAATTGAAAAAGCACCAAACAGTATTCTCATTGAATCCTTGGAGGCCAGTGCCACCAAGTGCCATCAGCCTATTGAATGTCGGGTATCTAATGCCATTAGAGCTCTGTAAGTATTCTGTGGAAAAAAAAAAAGAAAACAAATAAATTGTTACATCCAGAATGTAGAGGAAGATTTAAAAAGATAAAATCTTTTGATGTCTTGGCAGTTGCTAGATTGCCTGGAATGGGCTCAGTCTCTGTGATAAGAACTAAGTAACTGACAGGAACTCGGACCCACGTGGAGACTCTGGAAAATTTAAATTTGGGAAGACAGGTAGTCATGGAGTGAAATCAACACAATCAGAATTAGTCAATCTTGTTTCTGCTGAAATACCTTCTGAAAATAATGAGGAACATTTTATATGCCTGATTCCCATTAGTTAAATATTTTCCAAAATAATAATGTGTCATCATGTTTCTGGGAAACGTACGTTTTAATTTCCTTTTCCCAAAATAAAAAGAGCAAACTAAAAGAAAGTGAAGATAACCAACTTTCCCAAGACCACAGACACGAGTCTGGATCAAAGCAGGATGATACAAGGCTTGACCTTGGTCATGATTTCATTTCATGTAATCCATCCTGCACACGAAGAGCCAGCGAGCAGCTTTTCGTATTCCACAAGCCACACAGTTTTAATGTGATTTTCTATTGAAAATTTTAGGGTCCCCGCAAGACCATCAATTCTGAAGCTGTGCACTTGTTCTCCCATTCAAGGTGTAGCTTTTAAAAGACGTCATTAATAAAGTACTGTGAAATACCAAGAACGCACTTGCCCAGGCATTGAAATACAAACTGCCATTGGATCCTTGTCTTGTCTTATAATTTAGTCAGGGGAGAAAAGATTTCTGCCTAAAATAGTCATTAACATTTAAGATAACATGCTGCTGAAATTCTGAGGAGGCATCCAGGACTTGAATAGATGATAAAGAACCTAGAGAATGTCCTGAGAACTGAAGAAAGAGAAGGAGAGCTGGCTTGGGGTGAGGAGCAGGTGCACCTTTGGACACGGCAAAGGTAGTTAAAATGTTATAAGCCCTTTATGTTTGCAGGGGCATCTAGAAAGTGCTTCCTACTCTGATTGCTATTTCTGTGCTCAGTAAACCTGTGTGTCTGATGCAGAAGAGCTGGAGCCAGAATTCCTGAGTAATGATTTCGTTTTTATCTCAGGGGCTCCACTGCCCCTGAGAGTTGTCAGCAATGATGAGATGGCTTGGGTTGACTTTGAAATGATCATAGAAAATGGTCAAGTGACTGAGGGCAGAGATGGAGCACATATTGCAGTGCAATCTTGGAGGAGGAAAGGTGAGACCTGTCAATTATCCAAGGCATGAAAGAAATAATGAGGAAAGGTTGTTCCTCTGAAGACCTCAGTATCAATGACCTTTAGGACCATGTAGCCCAGTGGGTGGGGCTACAACCTCGTGTGGCTGCAGACTGGTGAAGTTGTGATCCAGAAAAAGACTTTTGTGTAACACTTGTACAGTGCATTGTGACTATGAAGAAAACAGCAGAGAAAGGATCTTTTTTTCCCTTCTCCCAAATTGGAATTTGAAGACAATCTCTTTACAGTCCACGTGGGAGTGGAAAATTCTAATAGCCTCTTATATTTAACATTCTTATGTATAATCTCCCAAAGAAAGTTGCACGGGAGATTCTTTGTGGCCATTATAGATCTTAAAAAACAGAACAAAAACGCAATTCCCTGGCAGTCCACTGGTTAGGACTTTGTGCTTTTACTGCTGAGGTTGCTTCTTCAATCCCTGGTCAGGGAACTGAGATCCAGCACACTCAAAATAAATAATAAAAATAAAAAATAATTTAAAAATTTAAAATAAATATCTAATAGTTTATAAATGACAAAAATTCCAGGTATAGCCCTGTCGGGGGTTTTCCCAAATGTCCTTGCTTTTTCTAATAGCAACAATAACAACAAGTTGAATTTTAATAAATGAAATAGTCAGCCTGGGTGTCCAGGTGTTTCTGCTCCTGAATAATGATTTTGTCCCTTTAAAGTGATCTTATTTTCTTGCAATTTTTGGCAGAATATGTGATGGAGATTATCAGTAGGGAGTGGCTGGCAATTTGGCTTTAAATTTCGTAAACTTTCTTGAATGCTTAATTGTTTGCTAAGATGTCAGCTGCAAGATTAGTGGAGCTGGAAAAAAAAGTGTGCACTCACATTGGCCCTGTGTCTATTTTCAGTGTGAAAGGAACTGGCTGGAGAGTGTTGCAAACACTTGAAGCTATGCATTCTGCATTACGATGAAGTAGGGCTGTGTTACACAATACTGGTTTTTTTTTTTTTTTTTAAGGGCATCATATCCCAAACCCTTTGAATGCAAAGCAAGAGCAACAGATGACAAATACTAGGGTGTGATCAACACCAGGACAATTACATTAAAATGGACTTCTTCCAGACTGCCTTTCCAATTTCTACTTGGTAAATAACTAGCTCCCAAACTATATAAGGACTCTTTAAAAAAATATTGCAGGAAGGCTGAATCAAAATTAAAACATTTCTTTACATAAAGAACATAATATCTGAAGACTATATATATAAATAAATATATGTATATATATATTTATCACCACGCACACAAATATACACACATGTGTGTGGTGATATTTAAAAATGTGTCATTTAACTTAGTCTCCCACCTATGAGTGAGAAAGAAAAATGTCATAAAATACATTCACAGTTGGAATTGCCTTTCTGGTTCTGCTAATTATTGTAAATACAAACGCTTTAGTTTTGTTGTACTACAGAGACTCTTAAAAATGATGCTATTACCTCTTTTCTAAATAAGTCTCTTTTTCAGAGACTAATAAATGCCATTTTTAAAGGACAAATAAATGAAATGTAGCAAAATCATTTAGCATTTTAAGGACAAATAATACCAGCTACGATGCAATTTTAAATTTTGGATCATACTTAATGATAACTAAATGAACAGAGATAAGACTTAAACTTAGGTTTTTGGATTCTGATTCTTTATCCCCTAGTCCAAATCAACCACAAAAATATGTCTGCTATCTGATATATGGCAGAGAAGGCATGTAGAACTCAAATTTCTAATTTATTTTGATTTATATAGAACAGATTTCAATATTCATAGAGTTTGGACTATAGTTTCCTACCTTATCTGTTCTGTTTAGATTCTAGGATTCCTTCTATTTGAAATCACTTTTCGTCTGGTTTTCCATAACACCCTTGGGCTATGGGACATTTGGTGATGATTGCATTTTTCTGGATTAGCTACTTTATTTTGGTTGTTGTTAGGATAGAGTCTTTTGTTAATAATCTAACACCGAGCCTGACGTAAAGCAGGTGCTCAATAAATATTTTCAGAGTGAAGGGATGGGAGGGCATGATGATATGTGTGTACAGCTGGTCTCCTAGATTGAGCTGCCGGCTCTTGGGGGAAGGAGAAGACATGCTGTGCTCTTGGGGCTCAGCTCCTGGTGCCTAGGACTCTGCTACTACCAGCTACATGGGACAGAGATGGGAAACATCTGATGGCGATGAGGATGATCCACGATAGAGGCGAGAGACAGAGGGAAGGGAGGAAGCCACAGCGGGAAGTACAAAGAGGGTGGAGAAAAAACAAAAAGAAAGGAAAGTTTAGAACATAGAATCAAATCCAATTTTAACTCCCCGCCTCAAATTACCTCAAACTGCTCTCTTGTTTAAGCCAAAAGGAAAACAGAAGGCATGAGAAGAGGAAAATTCAGAAAGTAGAAAAATATGATTTGTGACTTTAACTGTGAGCAATATTTCAAATTTACCAAATCATTTGCCAATACAATAAATATAACAGTTTTTCTAAAGGGTTACTAGTTAGGGAATTTATGCTATTTTCTTGTAAAGTTATCAAGAAATTGGAGTTTATTGGAAGTGGGTGAATTTCAAAAAAGTAATCCTTAAAACTTGGGAAATTATAATTATTTTTTCCTAATGAATACACTTAACAGGCTACAGACTCTCAAATGTGATACATTTGGCAAAGAATAGGCCTTGTCATGAAACCTGAAAGAGGTCTGTGCCATTATTAATCTGCTACCCAGGCAACACTTTTGGGACCTTAATGAATAGCCTCTAATTGGCTGAAGTTGGCCCACATACCCAGGAGCTGTTCACCAAATACATTTTTTTTTTCAAGATTTTACAACTTTCCTCCATCTGCAGTAAAAGAAGATTATCCTGCTCAGAGTATAATATATTTTCCCCAAATACCTCAATGACTTGCATGAATAATTACTCCATTAAGATTTTAAATATATAACTCTAGTTTGTTTTATACATAAAACTCCCAAATAAAATGAAAATAATAATTCTTGAATTAAAAATAACTATTTGCTAATAAAGAACCTCTATATTCAAAATATAGATCACCGATTCTTGGAGATTAGATGACTCAGGAAAAAAAAAAATAGCACTCTTGTTTGCATTGCCAAAAAACCAAGATGAGATAAAATGCTATTTTTTTACTTTTATTTAAAAACTATTGTTATTAACATTTTAGAATTTTATGCTGGAATATAGTTTATTAACAATGTTGTATTAATTTCAGGTGTATAGCAAAGGATTCAGTTATACATATATGTGTATCTGTTCTTCAAATTCTGAGAAGATGCTCTTTTTATGTGTTTAATAATTGACCAAAGGGTTTTGGAGGAGATCCTTTGATCCATCTACCAAGTGATATTAGAAACACTCCAAGGACAAGGCTGTGGTTTACCCAGTTCCCTGTCTCAGGATCCTGTCGGCAATGTCAAGTATTTCTAAGGTCCCTCTTGGAGGGAGGTGGGTAAGGGACTGGGGTTGTCTCTCCTTTTCAACATGCCCAAAGGATCTCTTGAATAACTGTTGCTATTTTGTTGTTTATTCATTTATTGCCTTTCATATGAATTTCTATGTTTGAAGATTTTTTAAAAAACCTGTAAGCAAATGTAAACATGTTTGTGATAACATCTACAAGAGTTTGGGACTCCCCAGGTGGTGCTAGTGGTAAAGAATATGCCTGCCAATGCAGGAGACATAAGAAACACAGGTTCAATCCCTGGTTCAGGAAGATCCTCTGGAGTAGGAGGGAGGAGCCTGGTAGGCTGCAGTCCATGGGGTCGCTAAGAGTCAGACAGGACTGAGCGTCTTCACTTTTACTTTTCACTTTCCTGCACCGCAGAAGGAAATGGCAACTCACTCTAGTGTTCTTGCCTGGAGAATCCCAGGGATGGGGGAGCCTGGTGGGCTGACGTCTATGGGGTAGCACAGAGTTGGACATGACTGAAGTGACTTAGCAGCAGCAGCAGCTCGAGTAGGAACGGGCAACCACTCCCGTATTCTTGCTTCAGAAATTCCATGGACGGAGGAGCCTGGTGGGCTACAGTTTATGGGGTCTCAAAGAGACACAACATACACACACACACTCACACATGAACACTACAAGCATTTAAGTAGGGACATTTGTTAAGGGAAATGTGACTGCATATTACAACTTCCTTTCCATTCCCCTCCAAGGGAAGTCAAATTGCAACTCCCTGACTTGGTCCTTTGGGCTTCCCTTTTTTGGCTCAGATGGTAAGGAATCCACCTGCAATGCGGGAGACTTGGGTTCAATCCCTGGGTTGGGAAGATCCCCTGGAGGAGGATATGGCAACCCACTCCAGTATTCTTGCCTGGAGAATCCCCATGGACAGAGGAGTCTGGTGGGCTACAGTCCATGAGGTTGCAAGGAGTTGGAGACGACTGAGCAATTAAGCACATAATTGGTCATAGTGCCTTTTCCACGAACACTAGAACTCTCTGTGCATGAGAGTTTTCTCTATCTCAGCATCAAAACTTTATTGTCAGCCCAGAAGCCCAAACCAGGGTTTCCTGTTGAAGGACTGAATCTGAGACAAAATTGTGCTGCCTCAGAAAGATGGGATGGGCAGAAACAGAAACCTTTGTGGGGAGCAGAACATGAGGCATGGAGAGGGAAGTCAAAGGGAGACAGGAAAGAAAGATAGGAACAACAGAGCACAGGATGAGTGGTGGTAGAAAAGTATCAGAGTAAAGGATGGGTCACATGGCAATCTGACCTTGTAAACTGTTTTGCATACAGATGAGTTGCAGATGATCACCTTGGCCGAAAAGGGAAAAGTCCAAAGAGGTTTTCTGAAGTAAGGCAAGATGACATTAATATATGAATATAGTTTAAAAAAAATGGGGCTTTCCTGGTGGTTCAGCAATAAAGACTCCAATTGTAATGCAGGAAACATGAGTTCGATCCCTGGGTCAGGAAGATCCCCTGGAGAAGGAAATGGCAAACCACTCCAGTATTCTTGCCTGGGAAATCCTTTGGAGAGAGAAGCCTGGAGGCTTATAGTCCATGGGATCACAAAGAGTCGGACACAACTTAGCAACTAAACAACAACAAAAATAAAAATTAGATTAAAATGCCATGTAACTCGAATATGATTAATTATTCAGTAAACTTTAATTTATGTGATGCTGTGCCTGTCTGAATGTCATTTTAAGCCTTCTGAAGAACCTGGTAGCTGGCTTCTCCTTCTTTGAGTACCACTGTTACTAGCCTCAGAACTCCAGGAGAGTATCATTTTCAGTCTATAGGGTGTCTCACGCTATTGCTGGGAATTTTAGAAAGCACTTGCTTCCTTTTTTGCAAAATTGTGTTTGCAGTTCATCTATGAAGGAAGTGAAATAACTAGATTTCTGTGTCTCTGGTTGAGGGTGGGGGAATGGGATGGTCAGTGGGGGATAGATTACAGTGTGGAAGAGCGGGAAGCATCACAAAGTCATTTGCAGGAATCAGAAGTCCAAGGAGAAAGAAGACTCTTGTAGGAAAACTTGGTGTAATAACTTCACTTCCTGACAAGACTATAAAGGTGCTAAGGCGCCACGCACCTGGCAGCCTACTACAGGCTTGTCTGTTATTTTTCTTGCTCCTTAAAATGTCACATCGCTTATACTATTTTTTTTTTAATTCCTTGTCAGGGGACAGATAATTGACAGAGAAACCAAGAACAGAAATTTTCTCAGAATATCCTGGTTATGATTTACAAGCTTCTGATTTTTTCTGTCATAGGAAAAGTATCAGAGAGCAGGAGGTGGGAAATGCTTAGCTGGTATCAAAATTCCTTTCTTTGTATTGAAAGCTGCAACATTCAATCATCTTCGACAATGTTCCAGACCAAAACTGGCTTACAATGTAAGGTTGTTCCTGTCTAAATGCGGAGGATCTTTGAGCTGTTATCTATAGAGCAATCAGAATTTACAAATGCTAAATCAGACAAACTCTCCTGCTTTGGGATTTTATTATAGACCCACAGTATAAGGCAAATCTTTCCCTTTTAAGCTGTATTAATTATAAAAAACATGTACTGGTTGTAATGTGAAACAGTACCAAGATAAATAATGAAAAAGTTTATCATCCTCCACTCCAGTGGCCATTTCACTGGGACCAATCTTACAAAGGTTTAGTGTGCTTTTTTCCCCAGACCTTTCTTTATGTTCCTACCAGCATGAACAAAAACATGTATGCATACATATTTTTGCTTTCTGCAAAAATGGTGTCATCTTGTACAAATTTCCCTGAAATTTGGTTTCATTTTAACCTCAGAGTAACATATCACGAATATCCCGTTTGGTTAGGTGCATACTCAAATCATTGTTTTTATAACGGCTGCATGACAATATTCCACAGCATGGAATCCACCCAACCATTCCTCAACTGATGGGCACTTGTTTCATGCTGTTTCCCTCCCCCTCCCCGCCCAAGTGTTACAGGAAACCTCTTGAAATATTTTTACTATTTTTTACTCTTTCGTATTAGAAGACTCTAAGTCAATTCACTTGAAACATAGTTGGAAATCAAGAAAACCTCAATAGTTGCTTCTCTAGGTACATTTGGAGTAGAAATTTGGTTTTGAGGTTTTTGTGTAAAGGGCTGTAAAAAGAGGTTCAAATCTAATATACATTTGCATTATTGAAACAGGATTTTCAGAAACTCAGGAAACCACTGATCAAAAACTAATAGGTTAAGCATGAACTTGTATTTCTATGGTGCCTTCTTCCTCAAGAGCTGAGGACTTTGCAGTCATCCTGTTCACCTTAGGTTGGAAATGTGGTCACTAAAATATCAAAGAGAGTGGAGGAGTGAAGAGTTGGAAACCAAGTCTTCTAATGTTCAAAGAAGAACATGTATACTGGTTGAGGAATGCTCAACAGTCTAAATTCTGAATAGGAGCAAAGAATGGGATGGTAATCCATATTCACAAAGCACTCTGCTTTACATAAGTTCCAGGAGCAACTGATGCACACTGAACAGGCCAAGAATGATGCTTTGTGACATTGGAGTCCAGAGCTTCAGCAGGGACTCCAGACTAACCCACCCTACACATCTCAGCATCTGTAATTATGCATATTCAGAATGAACAAACTGTAACACCGACTTATCACTCCTTGGCATAGCCAGTAGCCAGTAGTTCCTGGAAATAGAAAACTCTGGAGGTGCATTGAAAATATAGTCAATTTAGAGAAAAAAAGAGATTTAGGGCAAAGTAAGGTACATCTTTATTTCGGCACTAGGCCTGCAAGGATGGAAGATTTCTCTGAAAAGGGAAAGGTTCAAATGTGGCAAATACATTGAATAATAAAAGTAATAGTGGAAAGTATGCTGGTCAATTAGAATTTCAATCTTGACTTCAGGTTGAGTTGATAATCTTATTTCAAACTGATTTCTCCCTTATTTGTTTGTTTTCTAATTCTTAATAAACAGAGATAGGTGGTAACTATGCTATTCCCTCTTTCTGTATAATGAAGAAATGTGATCATCAGTCTTTTATTTAAGGATGAGAGTGAGGTGAACTGTTCAAAAGAAGGTGAAGATGCCTTGGGTGATTCCACATTCTATAACTCTGCAGGCCTTGGGAGGAAGTAAAGAGAAAACAAGAGTCAGAGGTCTATTCTGGCCCTCTTCGTTGTCCCCCACCCAGGGAGTTCTGCCTTTCTCCCCAAAACCACTGGATACCTAGAGCCTGGGCGGTTCCTGGAATACATGTGCAAGGAGAGGGGGCATCAGGAAAATGGGAGGCACTCCTATTGGCTATTTTGTAGCCTTCGTTTTCTTCTCTGTAATTGTAAACTTGAATATGCTGTGTCTACTTCCAGCCTCTCTGCTGGTGTTGAATCCACACACTGCCATTTCATTGCCTTTCATCCTGTTCCTCAGTCTCCTGTGAAGGAAGCAAAGCAGATATTTCTCCTACTTTCCCTCTCTCTGCCTCTGGTACAGGCATATAGTAATATCCAATCTCAGCTGTTGATCAACAGTTGAGGGGCTTTCCCTCCCCATTTCCTTTCGGCCTCTCCTCCTATTGGAAACACTGGTATATCTGTGTGTGAGGCAAGCATGATGAAAGAGAGCATTTTTTGTTGAATGGTCCAGGCCTCTACTGTTTATCTAGTCAACATTTCCTCTCTTTCACAAAACCTGTGTCTTGGCTATCTAGTTATTGTTTCCTGAATATGCCTGGAGCGCTCCTGGGGACTTTGTCTGCCTTCTGCATCCCCTCCTCTGATTCAGGTCAGTGTGTTACAGGGCTGGTCCATGGATTTGAGCCAGTCCTTGCTGGAATTTTCTGAAGGGAAACAAGGAAACACACACACACACACACACACAGCAGTATGATTTATTTCTCATAAGGCTAGATTCATCTAGTTTAAGAAAAAACAACTGCCCTTTATCTTGAAGTTTTTCCCCCTGGTTTTAATGTTAAAATATATTTTTCCTAAATAAAATAATAGTTTATCCAGTTGGAATTATTTTCAGTTTCAATAGCATTACTTGGAAAAATTGAATTATCAGCAATCTGTAAGTCTCTCTTAAAAAATTTGTTTCATGAAATCTGGGAATCATCTTCTAACCCTACGATATCTTTTACACTGCAACACATGGACTAGCTCTTCTGGAGAGAAGGCTGGTTCTCAATCACTACTCTATTCTGAACTTCTCCTATACGTTCTACCTTTATTGCTCACTCATTTATTCAAAATATGTGTTAAGAACTTACTAGAAGGTAAGTCCTAAGCTGAGCACTGTGGACACAGCAGTGAAGAAAATTAGGTGTGATTTCTGCCCTCATAGCACTTAAAGTTTACTAGAGGAATACAACGATGAATTGGAAAAGATACTTTGAAGGAAAAAAAATGCATGTTCTTTGAGAGAATATAACAGGTGAAGCTGTTTTCATGTTAAGGAACAGGGTGGCCTCTGAAGGTTGCTGCTGCTGCTACTGCTGCTTTGCTTCAGTCGTGTCTGACTCTGTGTGACCCCATAGATGGCAGCCCACCAGGCTCCCCTGTCCCTGGGATTCTCAAGGCAAAAACACTGGAGTGGGTTGCCATTTCCTTCTCCAATGCATGAAAGTGAAAAGTGAAAGTGAAATCGCTCAGTTGTGTCTGACTCTTAGCGACCCCATGGACTGCAGCCAGCAGGCTCCTCCACCCATGGGATTTTCCAGGCAAGAGTACTGGAGTGGGGTGCCATTGCCTTCTCCTCTGAAGGCTGAGAATGTGTCATTCAAGTGGAGAAGGTTGTATTGAGGGAAGTGGGAGAGACAGAGAATAGCCCGGGTATAGCAAGAACAACACTTGGGCTGGGAACATACCTGGTGAAGATTAGGTTCACTTGAGAGAACTGGAGCTGCAGAGGTAGATAGGGGCCAGATATGCCCAACCTCACAGAGTTATGGCTGGAACTTGATCTTGGGCTTCCTTGGTGGCTCAGCAGTAAATTATCTTCCTACCAATGCAGGAGATGCAGGTTCAATCCCTGAATCAGGAAGATCCCCTGGAAAAGAAAATGGTAATCTACTCCAGTATTCTTGCCTGGATAACTCCATGGACAGAGGAGCTTGTCGAGCTACAGTCCATGGGGTTGCAAAGAGTTGGACATGACTTAGTGACTGAACAACAGTCTTAAGTTTAGTGGATAGCCAGTGAAAGGTTTAAACAGATGAGCAACATGATCCAATTAACATTTTAAAACTAAAGGTGAGCGGAATGGAAAGCGGGTGCTAATAAGGAGGATCCTCAGAATCTAGGTGCTCAGGGATGGTGGCTTGGTCATGGTTTTAGAAATAGAAAAAGTGGGTGGATTTTAAGAAAAAGTTTGTGATGTAACCTTTTTTGGCGTGGGGTAGGTACACTTCGTGTCAAGGGTAGTTTTTAATGTCATACATTCCCAAAGAAGCTAAAATAGGAATTGCTTGCTTGGTTTTAGGTGCTCAGAAAATATCATTAGCTAAGACTTGCTTAGTACTCAGCCTTTGGAATGTATGGTCCAACGGGGGAGATAGAGAAACAAACAAGCCCACACATTGTCTGGATAAGAGTTGCAATAAACAGAAGCACAGGGTGCTGTCTATGAAGAGAGGAGTGATGATTCATATAACAAATGAACACAATGTCTTGGGAGCCAGGGAAGGATTTGAAATAAGTCATGTATGCATTGGCATTGAAAAAGAATTGTAAATTAAATTTACACACAGGAATAAAATGTAGATTATCTGAAAGAAACCCAAGCAGTGAGTAGACATTATTAAGGAAAGAGTGTCAGAGAAGGCAGGGGTGCAATGGTTATGTTTCAAACAGAGGACACATCATGTGCAAACGCCTGGGCATGGAGAGCTTGGTGTAAAATAAAGTCGTTAGTGATGACAATCTGATGCTTTTTGGTACTTCCCAAATCTATCAATTGTACTACATTATATGAAGGTTTTGTGGTAACTGGGCTGTACACAACAAGTTTTATTACGTGACTGGAGGCAGGCTAACTAGCTTTTTGGGAAAAGAACCTTATGATCAGCCTGCTCTGGCAAATAACCTCTAATTGGCCTGCTGCTGAATCATGTAGGCACTGTGTTTTCTGGTTGGCACTAACAGAGTTGGTGCATCGCTGCTCTAACATTTTTTTAAAAAAATAATTTTAAAATTAATTTAAACTTTATTTTATTTTGGCTATACCATGGGCATGCAGGATCTTAGTTCCCCAACCAGGGATCAGACCTGTGCCCCCTGCAATGGAAGCGCAGAGTCCTAACTGTTGGACCACCAGGGAATTTCCTACTCGAATACTTTTGATATTCCACACTGACTTGTGTGCAGTTTTTGGAACATCAGATACTTTGCTTCTACTCTATAAACTGCAAGTGTCAATTCTGCAGTAGTGATAGGGAAAGGGAATTTAGTGAGGCTAGGCAACTTCAGAAGAAGCCTACATTATTTTTCTTAAACTCCCCAAAGAACTTCTTTCCGAGAGAGAAAGCTGCAGCGAATAAATGAAAATCATGAGCGCGGCAGCAGACATGGAGAACAGAGACTTGCGATCACAACTAAATGTTAAAGGCATTCAAAGGAAGAAACAAACAATTGAAAATATCAAGCTGTTTTCATTGTGGTCAATTTTTAATATGTTTTAATTGTTAGTTTATATTAGATAACCTTCTTACTTTTCAAAATTTCCTTGGTTATTCTTTTATGAGAAGTGATAATTCTTAAAATTAGGTCTTTAATTAATTGGTGAAAGTGAAGGTGTTAATCACTCAATCATGTCTGACTCTTTGCAACCCCACGGTCTGTGGATGGAATTCTCTAGGCAAGGATACTGGAGAGGGTTGCCATTCCCTTCTCCAGGGAATCTGCCCAATCCAGGGTCTGAACCAGGGTCTCCTGCATTGAAGGCAGATTATTTCTAGAGTATCTTCTTTCATTTTCAAAGCTATTCTTATAAAGACCTATCATTCATATGAAAATGTGTATCTATATCATTTACTTATGGATGAATGTATAAGGAATATGTTTGCATATTAATGATAGCAATATATATAGTAAATATATATCTTTACTATATTGTTAGTAGATTAAAGATATTTCCTTGGATGCATAAAATCTGTATTATACAAATCGGTGAACATTTTTGGTAATTCCTTATTTATTTATGTATTTAGGGCTGTACTGGATCTTCATTGCCACTCAGGCTTTTCTCTAGTTGCAGTGAGCAGGGGCTACTCTCTTAGTTGAGGTGTAGCTTCTCTTGTTGCAGGGCACAGGCTTCAGGGTGTGTGGGCTTCAGAAGTTGTGGTTCCTGAGCCCTAAAACACTGGCTCAATACTTGTGGCACACGGGCTTAGTTGCTCTTTGGCATGTGGGATCTTCCTGGACCAGGAATCAAACCGGTGTCTCCTGCTTCGGCAAGTGGACTCTTTACCACTAAGCTACCAGGGAAGCCTTTGGTTATTTCCTGTATGGAAAAAAATAAAGCAGAACTTTAAATCAGTTAAATGTACCGACATGGAAACATTCTTGGCATTTTTAGCTTTCATATTTTAAAGCACAGGAAACACAATTTTTACACAGAGCAGGGACACAGATGAAATCAAGAATATATATTTAACTGAAAGAATCAGAAAATATTTTGACAGAGGGTACACACGACCTGCAATTGCTACACTTCACCCTATCTTTTCATGGAAGGTAGCTTCTATTAGATAGAATAATTCAAGTTATGAACTAGCTTCTTTGAAATTGAGCTCCATTTTTTGGTGAGAAACAACGCCTCCTTCTCCATTTCTATGCAATTTACACACTCCAATCTTCAGGGAGAAGCCAATTTAAACAGGCAACTTTGGAGTTAAACTTTACAGATATGTTTGGTGAATTGGAACCTCAAATTTCTCCCTAAATGTTTTCAATAGGGATCACAGATTTTCATATCCCTTTTTTCAGTTAATGCTGCAACATGATTCATTAGCTAGACTTCAGCTATTTTATTTCTGGTGAAATGATTTTAGCCTGATTTTAGCTGTCTGCCAGGAGAGGATCTTCTTGCATTAATTATGACTTACACTTTAAAACTGTGGTTTTCTCAACAAGCTATGCAAAAAGGTCTTCTTTTTGATCCAGCATCTTCCCAAGTATTTTTTGACAGGTCAGAAATACTTTTCAAGTATTTTTTGACTTAAGATCCCAAGGACTCCTTGGGATCCTAAGTCCTTGGGTGGAGGTTGGGCAGCAGCTTTGTCTGTGCATAGCCCTGTCTCTTTTAAGCATTGAAAATAGCAGCTGTAGCTACAGGTTAAAGGGCAGTATTTGCACATGGACAGGACACTTGCCCTCTCAGTGGCCCTCTGACCTCATTTTGTAGACACCAGCAGCAATCTGTGTGAGTAGGTTCATCTCTACATATGAAGAGCATGTTTATGTGTTAGTGTGTGTTGAGGTGTGTGTGTGTGTGTGTTCATATACCCATGTGTGCAAGCTATTTGTCAAATATCATGTTCAATTATTTCAAGGTTACAGTATTGATTGAAACTGCATATGTATTTGGTGGAGTGTTTTTCCCACGGGGTTGGATCACGAAGGCTAAAGAAGTTTGGTTTTTTCTTTTGGTTTGGTTTTTTGCATAGTACATTCATTCTCTGTTTAATTGGATCACTAGGGGGTTACTAATATTGCTCCAGTTGAGAAAATGGAAACCTGGTAGCCTAAAAAAGTCAAGACACTACTAAATTACCTAATTCACAGTAATATTTCAGTCTCTCTTCTTATTGGGTATTTGCGTTCCAGGTTCATGTGTGTGTGCTTGTGGGGCAGGGGTGGGATCCTGCACCAGGAAAGCTTTCAAAAATTGCTAACCAGAATACCTGGACAAGTATTTCACATTCTCTACCCCTCAGGCTATTTCTTGAGCAGCTGGTTGTGTGCATGTGTGCTCAATCATTTCCGACTCTTTGCAACCCCATAAAACATAGCCCCAGAGAAGGCAAGGGCACCCCACTCCAGCACTCTTGCCTGGAAAATCCCACGGATGGAGGAGCCTGGTGGGCTGCAGTCCATGGGGTCGCTAAGAGTCGGACACGACTGAGTGACTTTACTTTCAGTTTTCACTTTCATGCATTGGAGAAGGAAATGGCAGCCCACTCCAGTGTTTTTGCCTGGAGAATCCCAGGGATGGGGGAGCCTGGTGGGCTGCTGTCTATGGGGTCGCACAGAGTCAGACACGACTGAAGTGACTTAGCAGCAGCAGCAGCAGAACATAGCCCACCAGGCTTCTCTGTTTATGGCATTTTCTAGGCAAGAATACTGGAGTAGGTTGCCATTTCCTTCTCTAGGGGATCTTCCTGATCCAGGGATTGAACCAGTGTCTCTTGTGTCTTCTGCATTGCTAGGCAGGTTCCACTAGTGCCACCTGGGATGCCAGTCTTGAGCACCTGGATAGTTCTAAGTTCTTCATGGAGACTTCGATGCTTTATCAGATCAGATTTTACACAGAAAACTGTCTCTGCATAGTCTAAGAAGAGTTAAGAATTGTGGCCTATCACTGGGCAGCATCACAGATTCTTAGTTCATCTATTTGATCAGTCTCCTTCAATAGAGAAAAGTGTATAAATTATCTTTTAATGTTAATAAACACAAAGCAATAGCCCAAGTGTCTGCCTTCTCTTTAAGTGTCTTATGACACACCAGGGAAAAGTTTAGACACTCAGTGCAGCTGTTTGTCTCTTCTTGCTCTCTTTTCTCATCCTCCTTGGGCTGATTGCTTCTGGAATTTCAAGACCATTTCCTCCCTCAAAATGATACTCTGGTCTCAGCAGAGGGGTGACATGGGGAAGGCCATGCTTTATTTCCCTTCCCTTCCTTTAAAATTCCTCACTACACCAGAACAAAGCTAGAGCCCTTAGTAGAATTTGGGAGGAAACTAGAGGTTATTACAGTGAGATGGGAAAAACGATGGGAAAAAAAAATCAAACAAGTTTTAATGTGACTTCTCATAGAACAAAAAGTATCAAACACTTCACAAGGATATTTCCTCATGGGGGCTTTGATTCCTAGTTTTGTTTCCCTACCTGAAGGCACATTTTAAGAGACAGAAAGAGTGAGAGGGAGATGGGGGTGGGGGTGGGAGGGGAGAAAAGGGGAAGGGGAGAAGGAGAGGGAGAGAGAGCAAAATTGGGAGATCATAAGAGTGCTCAAGTCTAGCATAGGGTCCAAGGTGAATGTTAGTGCGCTGAATCAGTTTCCTTCTCATTTACGTAAAGGGAAAATACATCCTTCATTTTTCTTGTAGTTTAAGAGTCTTTAGGTTAAAATATATACACAGACACAAATATATACAGAGAAACACACACTTAGAGATGTGTCATGTGGTTATTGAGCCCATGAATAGTGGTTAATTTCTCAAAGTGCCATAAAAAAATTGTGTAAAATTTTGAACAGTTGAGATTTGAAAAATGTAAAGTACCTCATTAATAATTTGTATTTTGATTATATGTTGAAGCAATATTTTGGGTACAGTGAGTTAAGTAAAAAATGTGACTAAAATTACTTTTTTAAACTTTTTTCAATGTAGCTTCTAGACATTTAAGATTACATATGTAGCTTGTATTATATTTCTATTAGACAGGACTGTTCCAAAGCATTATGACAGAAGAGAAAGATTTTCCTAACGGCAATATAATTGGGAAAATTTTCTCCTGTTTAATTTTATATAAAATAGTTTGAGTTACCCTTTTCTTATTCTCTTGCTTTCAGACTTTGATCAACAATGTATCTTAGAATAAGCTTCGAATTTACAATTCTATCTTTATTTTTAGGTCAGATTAAATTTTAAGGTAGGTTGAACACCTTCTAATATGTTACTGTAAGTAGCTATTCAGTCACTAAGTCATGTCTGACTCTTCTGTGACCCCATGGACTGTAGCCCAGGCTCCTCCTCCATGGGATTCTCCAGGCAACAGTACTGGAGTGGGTTGCCATTTCCTTCTCCCTACTGTAAGTAGATGGGGAAGTAAATGTCTCGATGTAGGGTAGGATGGAGGTAGAGAAAATTACTGGCATTTAATCACCATTATTTCTATTTATGGGCTTCCCAGGTAGCTCAGCTGGTAAAGAATCCGCCTCCAATACAGGACACTCTGGTTCAATTCCTGGGTTGAGAAGTTCCCCTGGAGAAGGGACAGGCTACCCACTCCGGTATTCTTGGACTTCCCTGGTGGCTCAGACAGTAAAGAATCCGCCTGCAATGTGGGAGACCTGGGTTCAATCCCTGGGTTGGGAGGATCCCTTGGAGGAGGGCTTGGCAACCCTCTCCAGTATTCTTGCCTGGGGAATCCCCACAGACAGAGGAGCCTGGCTGGCTAGAGTCCATGGGGTCACAAAAAGTTGGACACAACTGAATGACAAAACCCAGCACAGCATTTCTGTTTATTCTCTGCCAGTTCCTGGTAACTTATCTCAATTTCTTCCATATATACATTCAAAAAGATATTAGTTTTTAGGGAAGGAAAAATTGAGATGGTAGAGATGACTTGGCTTCCCTGGCAGCTCAGACAGTAGAGAATTTGCCTGCAATGCGGGAGACATGGGTTCTATCCCTTGATTGTGAGATTCCCTGGAGGAGGGCATGGAAACCCACTCCAGTATTCTTGCCTGGAGAATCCCCACAGACAGAGGAGCCTGGTGGGCTACAGTCCATGGGGTCACAAAGAATCTGACACGACTGAGTGACTGAGCACAGCATAGAGGTGACTCATACAATTCTAGAGGCTAGGGGGGCTGGAATTGCAATGCAAGTGCCAAAGTCTCCATTTTTCACTGTGCTAAGCACCATTAAGGCAGAAGAATGGCAGTACATGATTAACTTTATGATCATAATGTAAAGATCAATTAATTACTATCAATTTGCATGTATATTATACATCATATATACAATGTATTTGGCATGTTGGCCAACAGAGGGAAAAATGATTCCTCAAACCATGAAAATAAGGATGCAAAATGTAAAGGGATGAATTGGGTTCAAAGTAAGTATGAAAAAAGTTCATACATATTTTGAAACAACAATGATTTTAGAAACAATGAAATTAATTAAAAATCTTCAAAGAAAAAAGATACTGTTATGTTTATTAGCCTGCTTTTGAAGTTACCCTTTCTTAACTTTTGAAATTATTGAATTAGTTGCATCTTCCCTAAGACCCTGGATCCAGCTTTTATCCAAATTTGTGCCTGCTCTATTTTCAAATATGCAAAAGGTCTGACTTATGCATATGTACTACATGAATACTTAATAAACACTTGGTGAACAAGTAGCAATTCCAGGCTTTCAGTTATGTATGCTGGGCAGGCAAATATGAATCTAACATGGTCCCTGCCCTCCTAGGAATAGATGTTTGGAGAAATAATAGTGACAGACTTCTGCAGCCATAGTAAGGGCACTTGGGCAGAATTCAAAGATGATTTCTAAGATTTCTACCTTCTGGTACAAGTCCCTCTTTTTTGAGCCTGTGTTGTTGTTGTTATTGTTCAGTCACTAAGTCTTGTCTGACCCTTTGTGACCCCATGGACTGTAGCATGCTCAGCTCCTTTGTCCTTCACTATCTCCCAAAGTTTGCTCAGATTCATGTCCATTGAGTCGGTGATGCTATTCAACCATATCATCCTCTGAAGAATATGAGGCAGGCTGTAAATATCCCCTTTCTTATTGTAAAGTATCCCCTTTTCAAGCTGGTAACTGTCACTTAGCTGTGTCCAACTCTTTGAGATCCCATGGACTGTAGCCCATCAGGCTCCTCTGTCCATGAGATTCTCCAGGCAAGAATACTGAAGTGGGTAATCATTCCCATCCAGGGGATCTTCCCAACCCAAGGATTGAACCTGGCTCTCCTGCATTGCAGGCAGATTCTTTACCACTGAGGCACCAGATAGCACTCTTATAATTAGGTTACTAATCAGCTGACTTTGAATTAATCAAAGGGGAGACTATTCAGGTGGGCCTGACTTCATCAGGAGAGCATTTTATGGGAACTGAGCTCTTTTGAAGTCAGAGATATTGGAAGTGTGAGAGGACCCATGGAGGAGGCCATATGACAAGGACCCAAGAGTAGCTTATAGAAGTTGACAACTGTCCCTGGCTCCTGGTTAACAAGACAACAGGGACCCTAGGTCTACAACTATAAGGAATTGATTTCTGCAAACATGCTGGGGAACTTGAAAGTGGGTCTCACCTTAATAATGACTCCAGATGAAGACATAGTTGGATGACACTTTGATTTCAGCCTTGTGGACATCATGAGCAGAGAACGCTGCCATGCATACTTGGACTTCTGACCTATGGAAATCTAAAATAATAGCTGAGTGTTGTTTTAGACTAAGTCTGTGGTATTTGTCACACAGCAATAGAAAACCAAAGAATGACCCTATGTCAGTCTAGGTGATTTGAGTTCAGGAAATACTTCACAGGAAGAAAGAAGAGCTGAGCTGTGTCTTGCTGGATGAGTAGGAGTGAGGCAAGAAAGAAGTGAGTTGTAAGGGAAGGGTGGTATCTGCAGAGAAAGACTTTGGAGCTGAGTCTCAGCCTTGACTGCACACTGGAATTACCTGGGGAATTAAACATAGGTGATGTTTTGGCCCTATTCCTTGGGATTCTGATGTAATTTGTCTGATTGCAACCTGGGCATAAAGATTAAAATGATCTACCCAGGTGATTCTAAAGCTGAGGACTATGTTTTAGACAGAGTGAAACAGAGTGGAGCTACAAGCTCAATATGGCTGTGTCAAATGGTAGGGTGAAATGGGAAGCTGGGTTTAAAAGAAAAAAAAGGAACTTCCCTGATGGTCCAGTGGCTAAGACTCCCAATGCAGGGGGGTCGGGTTCGATCCCTGGTTGGGGAACTAGAAACCACATGCTGCAACTAAGAGTTTGCATGCCACAACAAAAGATCCCATATGCTGCAACAAACGTTGAAGATCCTGTGTGCTGCAACTAAGATCCAGTGTAGCCAAATAAATAAATAAGTTATTTTAAAAATAATGAAAGAAGAGACAGGATAGTAAAATTTTTTAAAAAAGTAAAAATTTAACTTAGACTCTTGTTGAAGCCCTTGAATAGATTTTCACTTGATTAATAAATGGTAGATGTGTGGAGTGCCAGGCAATGAGAGGGCAAGCACTCTGGGAGACCAGGGAAAGTTGGCAATTTTCTCAATTAAATTTCAAGCCTATTTCATGGATTTGAACACAGGAGGTGCTCAATAAATGTTTATTGAATGAATGAAAATGATTGGACATACTCAGGACAGAAGCTGGAAATATCATATATAGGCAAGAAAAGCTATTTACTTCACTTGGAATTGGGTGATCATACTCATAATTTTCTTTCTTTCAGGACACAGTCCTGATGAATTCCCAAAGATGAATCCTACTTTTATTGCTTGCCTCATTGCTTTCATCTGGATTGGGAGATGATCCTTTATTTTCATTACTACAAGTTGATATAGTCAATACCAACATGAACGAAAAGTAAATCTTGGGTTTCTTTAGCTCAAAAGACAGTCCCAGAGTAAGACAGATAGATGAGCCCAAGATATATAAAGAATTTTGGGGAAAGGATATTTGAAAAAGTTATTCCTGCATCCTTGAATGACAGGGGTTAGTTGAATGAACTCCGTTCTTTTCCATTTGTTAAATAATTCTTCCATGCCCAATACTGAGCAATACACTCTGCACTCATTATGATACAACATTTCATTTAATTGTCACCAAATCCACTGAGGTAGAAGTTAAAGTCTCCTCTTTAACCTCTGTCTGACTCCAAAACTGGGCCCTTAACTATAACGTTAGTAGTAGTTCTCTTTGGGAAGGTTGATACTAAACACTTCTCAATTTTTTTAAGTGGAGGATAATTGCTTCACAATGTTGTGTTGGTTTCTGCCATACAACGTCATGAATTAAAATTTTCTAATGTCATAGAACATAATTCAATCTTTAGATATACTACAGTGAAGGATTTTATTTCTAGGAAAAGACTAACTGACTCCGATTTCCCTTTTATGTAAAGTAATTATGCAAGGTCATTTTGGGATTTCATGAGTTAATATTTGGAGAAGTTTTTGAATTACATTAAAATATTCCTATGCTTTTTTTTTTTTTTACTTCAGAAATAAGAACAAATAGGTAAGAGAATTTCAAAATACGAATCATCAAAAGTAAGTCATCAATTTTTCAACTGAGACACTGTCATCCCTAATATCTTATATTTAACTATATGCAGACATGATTTAGGGCTTTTGGGGTGGCACTAGTGGTAAAGACAGCTCCTGCCAATGCCGGAGACATAAGAGAGGTGGGTTTGATTCCTGGGCTGGGAAGATCCCTTGGAGAAGGGCATTGCAACCCACTCCAGTATTCTCGCCTGGAGACTCCCAGGGACAGATGAGCCTGGTGGGCTACAGTCCATGGAGTCACAAAGAGCTGGACATGAATGAAGCGACTTAGCACACCATACATGGATGATCTTATAAATGCAAAGGACTATCAGATATATCCATTAAACACTTTGCTTTACACATAATGAGTGATGCTTTCCAGGTGTATTTTCTCTAACATTTAGATTAATTTTTATCCTTTATAGTATAAAATTATATAAAACAGGAAAAGTAAATTAATTTTTTTTCTGTTAATCATCTCTTTTCTGTGTAAACTCTCCAAGTGCAATGGTCTTACCTTTTTATGTGTTGGGTATTTATGCATAGGGCATTATATGTGACAACATGCTAAAAAATTATGGCGTGATTCACTGCTTAAAAATCTGAATTATTTTATGTTTTTGTAATATTTGTTGTATAACTGTAACAATTGTGGTGTATCTTGTGATTATTATTTCCATTTCACTTTCTAAATTTATTTAGTCTTATTTTTAGTTTAGATTTTGCCACAAACATTGTTCTACTTAATTCACTAAAAAAAAAAACTGTAAACTTTTGTCCTAAGAAGTCACATGTGAATTGTGGAGAGGTGACTGGCAGAATATGATATTAATAGGTTATTGACTTGTTAGGCCTTAAAGAGCCAAAGGGAATATCCTTGCAGCCCCTGCAGTGCACTGGAGGTTTGTTTCATTGATTGGTCTGTTTAACCCATCATCTCCAGGCATTTAAACAATGATATACGCTTGACAAACCTAATATTTCATTTTCTATCTAGGGACCATGGAACAGAAATTAAAGGAAAGAAAGACAAATGGACAGATATACAAGCAGAAAATGATGATAAATGTGAGAGGGAAGGAAGAGACAAATACAACCCAGACCAAAATTTGGATCAGTAAATTCTAGAATCTAGTAAATGCACAAGCTTACTGCGGATGTTAATTCCCAAGAGGCGTGTAGGGGCAAAAATTTAACATGTCTATTGTGAGAAAAATTCAGATTTAGATACAGAGCAACCAGCAAACCAAGTAAGATATCAAATGAGAAGTTTCTGGGTTTTTTGGGTGTGTGTGTGTCTGTCTATCTGAGAGAAAGAGAGAAGCCACACTTTAAAGTGTTTTGAATATTTCTGTAAAGAGCAAATCTAGTGCTTTCTAAACCTCAAAGGAGGTGCCTTGGTATGAGTAATGCTTTCTTTTTTTAAATTTAGGTTTTTCCTCTGTTACCAGCTGAAAAAGGGGATACTTTACAATAGCCTGCCTCAGGTTCCTAAATCTCTCTTTGGTGTGATAGGGAATGAAGCAAAAGAAATTATATATACATATATATATATATATATGACTGATTTTCGGTGGCTCTTGATCTGATTAAAATTCCATCCTTAATACACAGTGTCCCTGGAAACAGAACAGTTACACCCTGCCATGTCTCAGGAACACAGGACCAGGAGGATCTATCAGCATAACAGACAATTCATTTGAGTGGCTTAATCTTCTGGGAAGGCAGAATATTGTGAAAGCAAAAATCTAAAAAGAGAGTCACATCTTTGTTCATACCCTTTAGTATCTGGAAGTTTCTATAATAAATGACTTTTTAGCTGTTAAAGTGTGGGTCTTATGAAAAAAAGAATCTAGATTTTTATCTGTTTCTGTTAATCACAGCTACAAAGTACACATATTTAAATCCTGAAAATGCATCAACTATTGCTGAGCTCTTTTAGGAACTTCAGAGATATCATTTAACAACAAAGAGATGCTTTCTAGTTATGTGCTATGTGTTAGGTGCTGGGGTGTGAGCAGGATGGAGAAGTAGGGGGTGGTAAGAGAGAATTATCAGAGAAAAGTTCTTGCCTCATGAGTTAGAGATTACTTACATAGGACTGACACAGTGTACATAGACCTTTCATCGTGCGTGAGATAGGCAGCAGGGACGATAAAATACTGTGGGAATGACAGAACTTGAGTACAGTCCTCAGTAGTGGGATCTGAGTCATTGGATAGGAGGAGAAAGCAATGCTAGCTGGAAGAGACACATGCAAAGGCAAAGAGTTTGAAATTAGTGTGAACAGCATCACCCCCAATAACTCACCAAGGTTCAGTGAATGCCTCTGACTGGCTCCAGGTTCAAGTGTCTGCTCCACCAGCTGTCAACCCTGGGAAAGCTGTTTCACACATAGGGACACTGAAGGGTGACAGTGAGAAATACATTCTCAATAAATATTAGCTACTGCTGTTGTTTTAGAAATAAATCATTTTTAAGGTAGATAAATAAAATGTGGTACAGAGTGATTGTAACTGACTTCAGAATTTTTCATTTCTAAAGCATAGATGAAGCACATAGAAAACAGCTTTTTAAGGCCATAAATCATGAAACTTGGAAGCTACCTTTCTGGTGTCCACCCACCTCTAGTTTTAATTATTAATGTTACATTTCCTTTATCACTTCCTAGTTCACTAGATGGGGATTATTTAAGTGTATAAACACTTAAAGTCATAAGAATAGGAATTCTTTATTAAGATACATATATTTGTAATGTTTTGTCTGTTTCTGTATTCTAGGTTTTCATATTGTAGCATATTAAATCTGTGTACAAAAGTCACCAAAATGATTTATTAGCCCATGAAAGAGCTAGGTGAACATATTCAACTTCATTTACTTGCAGGAAATAAGCAGATTTACAAACTATTATTCAATTGTTCGTTCGTTCATTCAGAATAGTTACTAAGTTCTGTACCAGGTACAGAATATCTGAACACTGGAACACAAAAGTTCAATAGGATGCACTTTCAGGCTAGAGTCAGAAAGACAAAAATGAAGAATTATGGTTTTACATAAATATTCAAGTAGAGGGCTTGAGATAGTAAAGTTATCTTCTAAAGATTTAAGGTGGAGAAATTAGTTGCTTTTCTTTATTAGAACCTTATCGGGTAAACATTTTCTATATTTTGCTTCAATTTCCACCATAAGATTTGTGCAGGCTTTAGCAGAATGTTAGGTCAGTTCTCATTAAGTAACAACAGTCTCCAATAATGGTAATAATATTGGAATACAAACTTTGACATCTGGAACTAAGTAGCAAAATCATTGGTACTGAAGATAGAAATAAGGAGGGTATTAAGCCATAAGCTTAACCTGGCATCTTTCATTAAAGTCTGAATAAAATTCTTCATTGGAATTTGCAACACTGCTTGTAGTTCATCTTATTACTTTTACAAGGGACAAACAGCCATGTAATTAGAGTGTATTTGCAGTATTACATGCTTATTTGTAGCCTGAAGATTAGATACCAATTGGATGTTATCATTTAATGGCAAGTATAATTACCACGAAGCTTGTTCTTCACATCTAAGAGTTTACATTTCAGTGCTGCTACAACCACACAATTATTTTTCAGTTAGCTTATATCTGTATTATTATTTAACAATTATATCCATAGAGGATGCAATAAAGCCATTTAAAAGTCACTGTTAAAAAAATGAATCAACTATACCTAAAAAGCTAACAATAAATATTTTACATTATGGGGTTTCTATTTTTACAGTGATTTCCTATGCAGGTTATCACAACCGTATATCTAGTTTCTTGGGAACAGGCCCAAGTTGCTCCTTCAAGGATTTGAAGCTTACTATAATAATGGTAGAACTGCCATATGTTTGTATAGCAGTACTTATTTTCAAAGATAATAAGTAAGATAATTAAACTCACACTATTCTATGAGGTTAGTAAGGAGAGGAAATTAAGAGCCTTTTTTTAACCAGAAGGCACTTTGGAATACCAAGAAGTTATACTCAGAATCCTGGGAGCAAAGTTGGCATTTATGAGTCGTAAATAGTATTACCTGGTTGTATGTTGTGAAAGTTAAACAATGGCATGATCATAGTTTAAAAATAATCTCTGAAGCATCAATTCATTTCATTCATTCCCTATCCATCCATTCATTCATTCACACTATGAATGCCTGGAGGTGAGCTGTGGGGCTCACTAAGGCAAAGCTGGCTTTGCTGGGGCAGCTGAGAATGGAAGCCAATAATCCAGTCATCCGACAAAAGGCAGAGGTTTCAGAAGGATAGGGGTTGAGAGGAACTAGGAAGGCATTTCTGGAGGCAATGAAAGTAAGCAGATGTGATACTGGATGAGGCACCTACATCTCTGGGCTAGTGGTGGGTTGGTAGATGTTAAACAACCAGCTTGCCAGGGGATCAAAGTCCTGATCTGTAGCACTTACTGATTTTCTTGGTGTAAATTATCCCACCAGAGCTGATTTCAAGCTACCAATGCAATGTCCCTGATTGTGGAATCAGGCATAGACAAGCAGTAGTAGCACATCATTAAACAGTATTTCCGTCATACATCTGTGGTAGATGTAAACAGCCTCAAAGCATAGATCTTAGTAAAATGAAAAATTATTAGTTAGTGATGAATTTTGAGTACTGATTATCTTTTATATAGCTCTTTTATTTTATTTTATTGAAGTATAATTGATTTATATTATGTAACTTTCAAGTATACATACTGATTCATGATTTTTAAACATTATATTCCACTTATAGAGATGATAAAATATTGGATCTATGGCCTCTGCTGTACAATATAAGTGTGTAGCTGATTTATTTTATAGTGGTTTGTGCCTTTTAACTCCCTACCCCTACCTTTCACCTCTCCCTTCCTCTCCCCATTGGTAACCACTAGTTTATTCTCTATATCTGTTGTTATAATCATTCTTTAGTTTTATGTTTTAGATTCTATCTATAAGTGATAATATGCAGTATTTGTCTTTATCTGTCCAACTTATCTCACTAAACATAATACCCTCCTGGTCCATTCATGTTGTTGCAAATGGCAAAATTTCATTGTTTCAAGGCTAATTCAAAATTTCATTGTTTCAAGGCTAACTCATCTGTTTGGTCTTCCCAGGTGGCGCTAGTGGTAAAGAATCCTCCTGCCAATGCAAGAGACGTAAAAGACACGTGTTCCATCCCTGGGTCAGGAAGGTCCCCTAGAGGAGGGCATGGCAACCCACTCCAGTATTCTTGCCTGGAAATCCCATGACAAAGGAACCTGGTGTGCTACAGACCGTAGGGCTGCAAAGAGCTGGACATGACTGAACACTGCTTCTCCATTCATCTGTTGATAGTTACTTAGGTTTCTTCCATATCTTGGCTATTGTAAATAATGATGCTATGAGTCTTATTAAATTTGCTTTACATATAATTTTCAGAATTTTTAGTTGTACTTAGTGGGAGGAAATAGAAGAATATGTCCACTCCCTCTTCCTGGAAGTCATAATCCAACCTCAATTTTAAAGATAATGTGCTACGGATATGTTTTTAAAAAATGTTTGCTCAGTTTTTAAGTAAGTAATCCTTAATTTTTTGCCAACTGTGATATTAATAATTTCAGATTATTTAACAGAGGTTTTTCCAATTACCAAGATAATAAATGACAAAACAGCAAGGACTATATTAAAAATGTGATATATTTGAGTAGGTAAAAGTTTAATTAATAATATATGGTATTTTATCAATTAGAAAGACATTTGTAAAGTACTTAGAAAGTCCTTTCTTTTGTAAGAATATATGAAAATCATTGTGGGAATGATAGTCTGGCTTATATATATATATATTTCAAAATAGTCTCTTTAGAGATATTAGAAGCAAACATTTAGGATGGATGAGACAACTGGTTTAAATTCTGAGTTCAGCCAGTTATTAGCTTTTCAATCTCAGGAAAGTTTTAAAGTCTTTTCTCATCTGTAAATTAGGACAAAGGTGATTGTGAGGATTAATTGAGATAATATATAGTTGTCTTTCTGTAAATTTTTTTGCAGGACCCTCCCCTAGATACCAAAATTGGCCGGTGCTCAAGTTCCTTATAGAAAATGGTATAGTATTGGCATATAATGTGTACACATCTTCCTGTATATTCTGTCATTTTAAGATTACATATACTATTTAAAAGCTGAAACTCCAGTACTCTGGCCACCTCATGTGAAGAGTTGACTCATTGGAAAAGACTCTGATGCTGGGAGGGATTGGGGGCAGGAGAAGAAGAGGACGACAGAGGATGAGATGGCTGGATGGCATCACTGACTCGATGGACGTGAGTCTGAGTGAACTCCGGGAGTTGGTAATGGACAGGGAGGCCTGGCGTGCTGAGATTCATGGGATCACAAAGAGTCGGACACGACTGAGTGACTAACTGAACTGATACTATTTAAAACAATGCAAATGCTATGTAAATAGCTGTAAATACAATGTAAATGCTATGTAAGTAGTTGTTGGAGTGTTGCAAATTCAAGTTTTGCTTTTTTGAAAGTTCTGGAATTTTTTTTTTCTAAGTATTTTTGATCTGTGGTTGGTTGAATTTGAGGATACAGAACCTATGGATATGCAGGGATGACAACATGCACAACGCCTAACAATTTCTAGTACATAACAGCTATCCTACAAATAGTAGATCCTTGTCTTGGATTCGTGTTTGCCAAAAAGCAAGCCAACAAACCCCAAATGGAGTTGCTTATGCTAAGCTGCCTATCACCAAACTGAGAATTAATTTTGGCTATTCCAGAAACAGAATCTTAAAGCAGTGAATCAGGAATCACCTGATCTGTCCTAGTTAGGTAATCTGCCTGATAGATGAAAGTATCTTTAGGGAAAGTAACCTTGCAACCAACACATTTTTTTTGCCTAGTATAATTTACTTGTTCCTGTTCACTTCTGCTTATAAAAGTCTACAGCTCCTTGAAGATCCTTTTTATGTGTAGATTAGATATTGCTCAATTCAGATAAATTTTTGCTTAAATAAACTCTTAAAATTTTTAATATACTTCAGTTTATCTTTTAACAGGGCTCATGTAAATTCAGATGAATCACATCTCATAGTCCAAGGAGTGTCTTTGTAATCTGTCATTTTAGAATAAAATGTGCATTGAAGAAATACCAAAGGAAATTGCTTAAAAATTAAAAAATCAGAGAGTGTAGCCTACATAAAAATCAAGCCTGAGACTCATTATTTTAAAACAATTCATTGAATAACTACTCAGAGAAAATGGAAAGGCAGCAAAGTGCTCCTGTTAAGTATCTATTGAGTTGGCCACATAGAAAACTTTAAAACAAACAGCAGTAATTCTATTCCAACTTCCTCTTAAAACAATGATAAAAATTCTTTACATTTGTATACTGCTTTACAGTTGACAAAGAGCTTTCACATACATTATCTCCTTTCACAGAGACTGGAAGGCACCTTTCCTGCCCTGATTGATGTTTATGAATGTACTACTTTCCCCTGGGCTGCAGTCATCAATAGTCAATGAGAAGAAAGGCTGGCAGTTTTGGAAACCCTTTGCTGCCAGGTAACTGCATTAACTCTGCTAGAGTCATGTATTAACTGTGCCACAGGATACCATCCATATCAACTAATGAATATTTGAATCCTTATTCCTTGTGGAGCAGTACTTAGACCCATGCTTCTCTGTTTATCCCATGCCCTCCCTCATGAGCCATATCCTCAATGACGTTCTGTCTGATGGCTCCAGCCTTTCACAAAAATCTACACTGGAGATACTTAAGTCTTAAAGAAAGATGTACAAGGTACATAAATTGACAAACTGTTGTATGCAACAATGATTATATTGTTCTAAAGACCGAAAGAGATCCTATTTGTTGAGGTCTTGGAAAGACTTGCCATAACAAGAGTTATGGTGTTATGGTCTCTGTCCATGGAGGTATCTAATACCAGTCTGTAATGGGACAGATATCTGTTAGAAGAACTTTCTGCACTGGTTGGGACTCTGGGGCAAAGGATTTCCAAGGTCTCTTCTGATTCCAGAGTCTGTGATTCTGCGATTCCTATTTGCTTTCAGATTGTTTCTGTCTATAAGGAAACATTCCTTGAATTCTCCTTATTTCTCTTGATGCCAAACAGTGTTCACAGACTATTGACCAAAAACTGAAGCAAAACAAAACAAACAAAAAAACACATGATGCTTTTCTAGGACAACTAGTAGGAGCAGAGGTAGAATTGAAATATGCAAAACAGTATTTCTCAACCAGGAACATCCTCAATTGTGCTTTGTTTTAGGGTCATACAGGATTTCTACAATTGTAACCACCATTTCTAATCTCCACAAATGATGATACTCTTGACATTTTTCCACCAAAATTCCCAAAGTTTCAGCCTGAGTCTGAGGTTTCAATAGGCTGTTTTTAAGCAGCTGCTTTTATGTCATGTAACTTGGTCAGCCAATTCCCCATCTGAGGACAAGGAATTCTCAGCAACTGAGCCTCATTCTCACCTTAAGATCTGTCACTTAGCCCATTTCTAGGAGTTAGTTTCAGAATCTGTCATGTCTGTTATCTGTGGCAAGTGGCAGTAACCCAGATAGATGAAGGCTAAAAAGAAATCATCAACTTGCTACTGGGAAGTGCTGTGGAAGTAGTTGGTGTTTGATCACTAAGTTGTATCTGATTCTTTGTGACGCTATAGACTGCATCTAGCATGTCAGGCTCCCTTCTTCTTTACTATCTCCTGGAGTTTGCTCAAATTCATATCCATTGAGTCAGCAACTCTGTCTAACCATCTCATCCTCTGCCATCCACTTCTCCTCTTGCCCTCAATCTTTCCCAGCATCAGGATCTTTTCCAATGAGTCTGCTCTTTGCCTCAGGTGGCCAAAGTATTGGACCTTCAGCTTCAGCATCAATCCTTCCAATGAATAGTCAGGGTTGATTTCCTTTAGGATTGGCTGGTTTGATCTCCTTGTTGTCCAAGGGACTCTCAAGAGTCTTTTCCAGCACCACAGTTCAAAAGCATAATCCTTTGGTGTTCAGCCTTCTTTATGGTACAACTCCCACAGCTGTGCATGACTACTGGAAAAACCATAGCTTTGAATATACTTTGCCTTTGTCAGCATAGTGATTTCTCTGCTTTCTGATATGCTGTCAGGTTTGTCATAGCTTTCTTCCAAGGAGCAAATGTCTTAATTTCATGGCTGCAGTCACCATCCACAGTGATTTTGGAGCCCCCCAAAATAAAATCTATCACTGCTTCCACTTTTCCTCTCCTATTTGTCAAGACTGATGGGACTAGAGGCCATGATCTTAGTTTTTTTAATGTTGAGTTTCAAGCCAGATTTTTCACTCTCCTCTTCACCCTTATTAAAAGGCTCTTCAGTTCCTCTTTGCTTTCTGCCATTAGAGTGGTACCATCTGCAAATCTGAGGTTATTGATATTTTTCCTGGAAATCTTTTTTTTTTTTAAATTTTTTAAAAATATAAATTTATTTATTTTAATTGGAAGCTAATTACTTTATAATATTGTGCTGGTTTTGCCATACATCAACATGAATCTGCCATGGGTATACACATGTTCCCCATCCTGAACCCCCCTACCACCTCCCTCCCCATACCATCCCCCTGGGTCATCCCAGTGCACCAGCCCCAAGCATCCTGTATCATGCATTGAACCTGGACTGGCGATTCATTTCATATATGATATTATACATGTTTCAATGCCATTCTCCCAAATCATCCCACCCTCTCCCTCTCCCACAGAATCCAAAAAGCTGTTCTATACATCTGTGTCTCTTTTGCTGTCTTGCATACAGGGTTATCATTATCATCTTTCTAAATTCCATATATATGCGTTAGTATACTGTATTGGTGTTTTTCTTTCTGGCTTACTTCACTATGTATAATAGGCTCCAGTTTCATCCATCTCATTAGAACTGATTCAAATGTATTCTTTTTAATGGCCGAGTAATACTCCATTGTGTATATGTACCACAGCTTTCTTATCCATTCATCTGCTGATGGATACCCAGGTTGCTTCCGTATCCTGGCTATTATAAACAGTGCTGTGATGAATATTGAGGTACAAGTGTCTCTTTCAATTCTGGTTTCCTTGGTGTGTATGCCCAGCAGTGGAATTGCTGGGTCATAAGGCAGTTCTATTTCCAGTTTTTTAAGGAATCTCCACACTGTTCTCCATAGTGGCTGTACTAGTTTGCATTCCCACCAACAGTGTAACAGGGTTCCCTTTTCTTCACACTCTCTCCAGCATTAATTGCTTGTAGACTTTTGGGTCACAGCCATTCTGACTGGCGTGAAATGGTACCTCATTGTGGTTTTGATTTGCATTTCTCTGATAGTGATGTTGAGCATCTTTTCATGTGTTTGTTAGCCATCTGTATGTCTTCTTTGGAGAAATGTCTGTTTAGTTCTTTGGCCCATTTTTTGATTGGGTCGTTTATTTTTTTGGAATTGAGGTGCAGGAGTTGTTTGTATATTTTTGAGATTAGTTATTTGTCACTTGCTTCATTTGCTTTTATTTTCTCCCATTCTGAAGGCTGTCTTTTCACCTTGCTTATAGCTTCCTTGGTTGTGCAAAAGTTTTTAAGTTTAATTAGGTCCCATTTTTTTACTTTTGCTTTATTCCCATTACTCTTGGAGGTGGGTCATAGGAGATCCTGCTGTGATTTATGTCGGAGAGTGTTTTGCCTATGTTCTCCTCTAGGAGTTTTATAATTTCTGGTCTTGCATTTAGATCTTTAATCCATTTTGAGTTTATTTTTATGCATGGTGTTAGAAAGTGTTCTAGTTTCATTCTTTTACAAGTGGTTGACCAGTTTTCCCAGCACTACTTGTTAAAGAGATTGTCTTTTCTCCATTGTTTATTCTTGCCTCCTTTGTCAAAGATAAGGTGTCCATAGGTGTGTGGATTTATCTCTGGGCTTTCTATTTTGTTCCACTGATCTATATTTCTGTCTTTGTGCCAGTAACATACTGTCTTGGTGACTGTGGCTTTGTAGTAGAGCCTGAAGTCAGGCAGGTTGATTCCTCCAGTTCCATTCTTCTTTGTCAAGATTGCTTTCGCTATTTGAGATTTTTTGTATATCCATACAAATTGTGAAATTATTTGTTCTAGCTCTGTGAAAAATACCACTGGTAGCTTGATAGGGATTGCATTGAATCTATAGATTGCTTTGGGTAGTATACTCATTTTCACTATATTGATTCTTCTGTTCCATGAACATGATATATTTCTCCATCTATTAGTGTCCTCTTTGATTTCTTTCACCAGTGTTTTATAGTTTTCTATATATAGGTCTTTAGTTTCTTTAGGTAGATATATTCCTAAGTATTTCATTCTTTTCATTGCAATGGTGAATGGAATTGTTTCCTTAATTTCCCTTTCTATTTTCTCATTATTAGTGTATAGGAATGCAACGGATTTTTGTGTGTTGATTTTCTATCCTGCAACTTTACTATATTCATTGATTAGCTCTAGTAATTTTCTGGTGGAGTCTTTAGGGTTTTCTATGTAGAGAATCATGTCATCTGCAAACAGTGAGAGTTTTACTTCTTCTTTTCCAATTTGGATTCCTTTTTATTCCTTTTCCTGCTCTGATTGCTGTGGCCAAAACTTCCAAAACTATGTTGAATAGTAGTGGTGAAAGTGGGCACACTTGTCTTGTTCCTGACTTTAGGGGAAATGCTTTCATTTTTTTACCATTGAGGATAATGTTTGTGTGGGTTTGTCACATATAGCTTTTATTATGTTTAAGTATGTTCCTTCTATTCCTGCTTTCTGGAGAGTTTTTTTTTAAAATCTTAAATGGATTTTGAATTTTGTCAAAGGCTTTCTCTGCATCTATTGAGATAATCATATGGCTTTTATTTTTCAATTTGTTAATGTGGTGAATTACATTGATTGATTTGCAGATATTGAAGAATCCTTGCATCCCTGGGATAAAGCCCACTTGGTCATGGTGTATGATCTTTTTAATGTGTTGTTCGATTCTGATTGCTAGAATTTTGTTAAGGATTTTTGCATCTATGTTCATCAATGATATTGGCCTGTAGTTTTATTTTTTTGTGGCATCTTTGTCAAGTTTTGGTATTAGGATGATGGTGGCCTCATGGAATGAGTTTGGAAGTTTACCTTCCTCTGCAATTTTCTGGAAGAGTTTGAGTAGGATAGGTGTTAGCTCTTCTCTCAATTTTTGGTAGAATTCAGCTGTGAAGCCATCTGGACCTGGGCTTTTGTTTTCTGGAAGATTTCTGATTACAGTTTCAATTTCCATGCTTGTGATGGGTCTGTTAAAATTTTCTATTTCTTCCTGGTTCAGTTTTGGAAAGTTGTACTTTTATAAGAATTTGTTCATTTCTTCCAAGATGTCCATTTTATTGGCATATAATTACTGATAGTAATCTCTTATGATCCTTTGTATTTCTGTGTTGTCTGTTGTGATCGCTCCATTTTCATTTCAAATTTTATTGATTTGATTTTTTTCCCTTTGTTTCTTGATGAGTCTGGCTAATGGTTTGTCAATTTTATTTATCCTTTCAAAAAACCAGCTTTGGGCTTTGTTGATTTTTGCTATGGTCTCTTTTGTTTCTTTTGCATTTATTTCTGCCCTAATTTTTAAGATTTCTTTCCTTCTACTAACCCTGGGGTTCTTCATTTCTTCCTTTTCTAGTTGCTTTAGGTGTAGAGTTAGGTTATTTATTTGACTTTTTTCTTGTTTCTTAAGGTATGCCTGTATTGCTATCAACCTTCCCCTTAGCACTGCTTTTACAGTGTCCCACAGGTGTTGGGTTGTTGTGATTTCATTTTCATTTGTTTGTGTGCATATTTTGATTTCTTTTTTGATTTCTTCTGTGATTTGTTGGTTATTCAGCAGCATGCTATTCAGCCTCCATATGTTGGAATTTTTAATAGTATTTCTCCTGTAATTGAGATCTAACCTTACTGCATTGTGGTCAGAAAAGATGCTTGGAATGATTTCAGTGTTTTTTGAATTTACCAAGGCTAGATTTATGGCCCAGGATGTGATCTATCCTGGAGAAGGTTCCGCGTGTGCTAGAAAAAAGGTGAAATTCATTGTTTTGGGGTGAAATGTCCTATAGATATCAATTAGGTCTAACTGGCCTATTATATCATTTAAATTTGTGTTTCCTTGTTAATTTTATGTTTAGGTGATCTATCCATAGGAGTGAGTGGGGTATTAAAGTTTCCCACTTTTATTGTGTTATTGTTAATTTCCCCTTCATACTTGTTAGCATCTGTCTTACATATTGTGGTGCTCCTATGTTGGGTGCATATATATTTATAATTGTTATATCTTCTTGGATTACTCCTTTGATCATTATGTAGTGTCCTTCTTTGTCTCTTTTCACAGCCTTTGTTTTAAAGTCTATTTTATCTGATAGGAGTATTGCCACTCCTGCTTTCTTTTGGTCTCTATTTGTGTGGAATATCTTTTTCCAGCGCTTCACTTTCAGTCTGTATGTGTCCCTTGTTTTGAGGTGAGTCTCTTGTGGACAACATATATAGGGGACTTGTTTCTGTGTCCATTCAGCCAGTCTTTGTCTTTTGGTTGGGGGATTCAACCCATTTGTGTTTAAGGTAATTATTGATAAGTATGATCCCATTGCCATTTATTTTATTGTTTTGGATTCGAGTTTATACACCCTTTTTGTGTTTCCTGTCTAGAGAAGATCCTTTAGCATTTGTTGGAGAGCTGGTTTGGTGGTGCTGAATTCTCTCAACTTTTGCTCATCTGTAAAGCTTTTGATTTATCCTTCATATTTGAATGAGATCCTTGCTGGGTACAGTAATCTGGGCTGTAGGTTATTTTCTTTCATCACTTTAAGTATGTCCTGCCATTGCCTCCTGGCCTGAAGAGTTTCTATTGAAAGATCAGCTATTATCC
Source organism: Ovis canadensis (assembly GCF_042477335.2). Classification (NCBI taxonomy): domain Eukaryota; kingdom Metazoa; phylum Chordata; class Mammalia; order Artiodactyla; family Bovidae; genus Ovis; species Ovis canadensis. The sequence continues at coordinate 49,232,473 of NC_091252.1, forward strand.
TTATGGAAATCCCCTTGTGTGTTACTTGTTGTTTTCCCCTTGCTGCTTTTAATATTTGCTCTTTGTGTGATCTTTGTTAATTTGATTAATATGTGTCTTGGAGTGTTTCACCTTGGGTTTATCCTGTTTGGGACTCTCTGGGTTTCTTGGACTTGGGTAATTATTTCCTTTCCCATTTTAGGGACGTTTTCAACTATTATCTCCTCAAGTATTTTCTCATGGTTTTTCTCTTTGTCTTCTTCTTCTGGGACTCCTATGATTCGAATGTTGGGGCATTTAACATTGTCCTGGAGGTCCCTGAGATTGTCCTCATTTCTTTTAATTAGTTTTTCTTTTTTCCTCTCTGATTCACTTATTTCTACTATTGTATCTTCTACTTCACTAATCCTATCTTCTGCCTCCATTATACTACTATTTGTTCCCTCCAGAGTGTTTTCTATCTCATTTATTGCATTATTCATTATATATTGACTCTTTTTTATTTCTTCTAGGTCCTTGTTAAAACTTTTTTGCATCTTCTCAATCCTTGTCTCCAGGCTATTTATCTGTGATTCCATTTTGATTTTAAGATTTTGGATCATTTTCACTATCATTATTTGGAATTGTTTATCAGGTAGATTCCTCTTTTGTTTGGTTTATTTGGCATTTATCCTATTCCTTTACCTGCTGGGTATTCCCCTGTCTCTTCATCCTGTTTATATTGCTGTATTTGGTGTGGCCTTTCTGTATTCTGGCAGTTTGTGGAGTTCTCTTTATTGTGGAGTTTCCTCACTGTGGGTGGGGTTGTACTGGTGGCTTGTCAAGGTTTCCTGGTTAGGGAAGCTTGTGTTGGTGTTCTGGTGGGTGGAGCTGGATTTTTTCTCTCTAGAGTGCAATGAAGTGTCCAGTAATGAGTTATGAGATGTCAGTGGGTTTGGAGTGACTTTGGGCAGCCTGTATATTGAAGCTCAGGGCTGTGTTTCTGTGTTGCTGGAGAATTTGCATGGTATGTCTTGCTCTGGAACGTGTTGGCCCTTGGGTGGTGCTTGGTTTCAGTGTAGGTATGGAGGCATTTGATGAGCTCCTGTCAATTAATGTTCCCTGGAGTCAGGAGTTCTCTGGTGTTCTCAGGATTTGGACTTAAGCCTCCTGCTTCTGGTTTTCAGTCTTATTTTTACAGTAGCCTCAAGACTTCTCCATCTATACAGCACCATTGATAAAACATCTAGGTTAAAGATGAAAAATTTCTCCACAGTGAGGGACACCCAGAGAGGTTCACAGAGTTACATGGAGAAGGGAAGAGGGAGGAGGGAGTTAGGTGGATGAGATGAGGTTGAATCAGAAGAAGAGAGAGTAATCACTTCCTTACGTGCACTCCACAGTCTGGACCACTCAGAGATGCTCACAGAGTTATACAGAGAAGAGAAGAGGGAGGAAGGAGACAGAGGTGGCCAGTAGGATAAAGGGGGGAATCAAAAGGAGAGAGACAGATCCAACCAGTAATCAGTTCCTTAAGTGTTCTCCACTGTCTGAAACACACAAAGAGATTCACAGAGTTGGGTAGAGAAGACAAGGGGGAGGGAAGAGATACAGGTCACCTGGTGGAGGAAAAGGAGAGTCCAAAGGGGAAGAGAGCAGTCAAGCCAGTAATCTTGCTCCCAAGTAAAAATGGGTACTGAAGATTGGGTTCTTAAAGGTACAAAATTGATAACAAATACCAAAAAGCAAAGATTAAAAATCTAGAGTAGAGGTTGGATTTTCAAAAATACAATATTAAAGAAAAGAAAAAAAGTCACAAAAATTATAAATAAATAAATATATATATATATGAAGCTTGCTTTAAAAAATAGGGTCTCTCTCTCTCTTTTTTTGCAAAGTAATAGTAGGTTATAAAAATGAAAATTAAAGGAGTAATAGAAGACTTAAAAATTAAAAAAAATATTTTTAATGATAGTAAAAATAGTAAAAATATATCTAGGACTTTCTCTGGTGTTGTTGTGGGCAGTGTGGGGTCAGTTCATTTTTGGCTAGTTCCTTGGTCTGGCTTATATTTCTCAAGATCCTAGGCCCCTTCCTATGTAGTCAGTACTAACTACAGGGTTTTAATCTATTTCCCTGTCTCTTCCAAGACAGTTCCCTTTGTTTTAGCTTCATCTGTTTGCTGGTCTCTTCAGTGTCTGATTTCCGCCCTAACACAAGGGAGTGGTGGTGGACACTTTTTTAGGCTCACTTGTTCAGTCGCACTGTGGGGAGGGAGGGATGCTGCAAACAAATAACACTGGTGTGCCCACAGTGTCTCAACCACATTGAGCCTGCCCATGCTCACCATGCACGTGCCCTCCCTGCCCACACTGCTCAGGCTCTAGGCTCTGCTGGGAACCATCCGAGGCTGGCCCTGGGCTGCATGCACCTCCCAGGTCTAAGCCACTCAGGTTCAGGCACTCTGATAGTCCTCAGAGGAGCAGACTTGGTTGGGCCTGCATTGTGTGCCCTTCCCAAGTCCGAGCAGCTCAGGTGATGAGGTGTTTGGTGAACGTGGTCGCTGCAACTTATCACCTCCGCCGTCCCTGCCACTTGGTTTTCTGGGTGTACAACCGTCATGCCTTCTCAGGCAGATGTTGACCGTCCAGAACCCCAAGAAGTCTTAGTTAGCAAAGAAGTCTGCTTGCAGTTTGGTAGATAATGCCTCTCTGGGGCTGCGATTGCCCCCTTCTGGCTCTGGCTGCCTGTCACCGGAGGGGGATGGACTGCAGCCGACTATCTCTGTTCAGTCCTTTGTTCTGTGAGCAGGCCTGGTGGTGTCTTAGGTTAGGGCTTTTCGCGTGGTAGCTATCCCAAAGTCTGGTGTGCTAGCCCAAGTTAGTTCCCTCAGATTGCCCTTGGCATTCAGGCCTGATCTGGTCCTTGTTCTAAGCAATGCAGCCCCCACTTGCTAGTGGTGGGTGCAGGCATCTGTGCTGCTTCTCCACTGGGGGAATTATCATTGGGCACATAATCTGTGGGTTTTAATTATTTATTTTTCCTCCCAGTTATGTTGCCTTCTGTGGTTTCAAGGCTTGCCACAGACTTGGCGGTGTTGAAAGTGTTTCCTGGTGTTTGGAAACTTCTCTCTTTTTAAGAGTCCCTTCCTGGGACAGAGCTCTCTCTCTTTTTGTCTTTTATATTTTTTCCTACCTCCTTTTGAAGACAATGGGCTGCTTTTCTGGGTGCCTGATGTCCTATGCCGGCATTCAGAAGTTGTTTTGTGGAATTTACTCAGCGTTTAAATGTTCTTTTGATGAATTTTTTGGGGAGAAAGTGGTCTCCTCATCCTATTCCTCCGCCATCTTAGGACCACCTCTCTCCTGGAAATCTTGATTCCAACTTGTGATTCACCCTGCCTGGCATTTCATGTGATGTACTCCACCGATAAGTTAAATAAGCAAGGTGACAATATACAGCCTTGTTGCACTCCTTTCCCAGTTTTGAACCAGTCTGTTGTTCTTTTTCCAGTTCTAACTTGTGCTTCTTGACCTGCACACAGGTTTCTCAGGAGACAGGTAAAGTGGTTTGGTATTCCAATCTGTTTAAGAATTTTCCTGACAAGCAAAAGTTAAGAGAATGCAGTATCATCAAACCAGCTTTACAAGAAATACTTAAGGAACTTTTCTAGGCAGGAAATACAAGAAAAGGAAAAGACCTACACAAAATAAACTCAAACAATTAAGAAAATGGTAATAAAAGCATACATATTTATAATTACCTTAACAGTAAATGGATTAAATGCATCTACCAAAAGACATAGACTGGTTGGGAGGATGAGAATATGTGCATGTATGCACTTCCACTTATCACATGGCTCTACTTAACCCCCTCCCAAATTGTACGTAATTGCTTTGTATCATTAGGTTAATCATGTTTCCATTATGGCTTGCAATTGTAATTATCTTTTTGTTTTTTATCTGGCAATTGATTGTGAAAACTGATACTATTGCAATTATGTAACTATTATTCACTTAATATCATTGTATCATGATTGGTCAACAGAAAATAATAGAATTCTACATCACTAAAATTACCATTTAATAGAAAAACTTGTAATCACTTTTTATAAAAAAAAGAAAAAGAATTTTCCACAGTGTGTTTTGATCTATACAGTTAAGGCTGTGATACATGAAAGGGCTGTGATAGAGTTGACCTCAGTCATAACTAGATATGTATATCTAGATTATAACCCAGTTATTCTGAAACAAAGTAGGTAGAAAGATTAAGATAAAGTGATTATTTATAATATTTGAAACTAAACAAAGTTAAACATATCCCTTTTTTAAGAATAGCTATCATAATGCTTCTTATTTTTGTCTCCCCCAGTGTTCAGCTTAGTTCAGTAAGCATTTCTCCCAGTTTATCTCTCTTGGAATTGATTGTTCATTGTTTACTGTCTCTGCTAGACTGGAAGCTCCTTGAAGTCAAGTCAGGTTTTGTCAATTGCAGGTGTGTGAGACACGTTAGCAAATAGGCTTAGGTCTATATGTATATTCTAGTTGAGTAAATTTATGAAAAGAGTGAAATCTAGCATTGCATGGGTGAAAGAATATGGATTCTAGAATCAGATACAATGTCCCTCCAGTTTGAGCTCACCCATCTTTTAGTATGGTGTGGAGTCAAATTATTTAACTTTTAAACCTTGGTTTCTCAAATTTAAAAATTGTATAATATTTTCCTGTTAGCATTGTTGTGAGAATTAAAGATGATGTGTTGTAAGATGTCAGTAAATGAAAAGCTACTCAGTGTTTTAACAAAAAAGTCTGTATTAACTGATAAGGATACCAGATGAAACTACTGAGAGGGGAAGAAAGAAGTATGAATGGATCACTTCATTCAAAATGGTAAAATAAATTTTAGAGGTGGGTACAGTGTGCAATGGAAACAGGGAAGGGTCATATGATGAGTAGAGCTGCCATACTGCACAACTTCAGAAACTGCATGCACATTACAGTCCATATGAACAGAGGGCAGTGGACAGCTGCCATTCACGTGAGCTTTTGGGCTGAATCATATGAAATTGTTGATAGTCAACCACTGTGACATAATAAAAATAAAAATGGAAATGTGCCCCCTGGCATTGAGTCACATGAAGTGCCTACACAAGGAAAAGGGAATCGTCAGAGACTTTGTAGCATCAGTCTTGTCCCAGGTGAGCCACGGAAGATGAGGAGGAGTCACTGTGGTGAAAAAGTGGGAAGAGAGAGTCAGATGTGTCAGCAGACACTAGGCAATAATTTCAAAGCCTTCTAAGGAACAAGAGATTGACTGGCTCTGAGGGTGGAGACTGAGGCAAATTGAGAAAGAATAAAGCTGAAGAAGGAGGCAAGATTGGGTTATGAAAATGCTACTGAGACTACAGTCTTGAAGCAAAATTATTAAGTAACTATTAGGGAAGACACAGATTCTAGAATCTCAGATAGTTCTGTGGTAACCATATTAGACATCTCCACCACAGCCTTCTCCAGCTCTTCAGCAGAAATCAGATTTACCTTTCAATTTCTTTTATGGCACCATGTTCTTTTACTTCATAACACAGCCACAGTTTGAAATTGTAGAGTATATTTATTTGTGTATTTGTTTACTTACTAGATTATAAACTGCAGGAGGGCAGAAACCTTGTCCAATGTGCTTAAAATGATCTTCTAGCACAGTGCCTGGAACTCAGCAGGTAGGAGCTCAAAAAATATTTGTTGAAGTAATGAGTAAATAACAGATACAAATCTTTCTAAGACTGCTGTCCCCATATCAATTTTTCCTGGCTAGAAATACTTTGGAAAAGTCCATTTTGAAGGAGCCTATAGGAGAACTACCCCCAGCACTTGTTCCAATTACCTAATTCACATGAAAGGGGGTCCTTTAGCTCAAGTACCAGATGTGTGAAGGCATGGCCTCCTTTCCTCGCAACTCCTGGGTGCTCTGGACCCACGGCTCTGTAGTGCCAGGTGACAAGTCAGGCTTGGCTGCGTGCCCAAACCGAGAGATGCACAGAGAAGTGCTGCGTATTTTTCTGCACAGACTAACTCAAGGCCTCTTAGCTGGAAATGAAGAGGTTTGAGTGTTGGGGGTAATAAATAAAGGAAGTATCTTTTTAAAATTTTACCAAGCCCAAGGTCGTTTGTCATAGAGAACCACTGAAGAGAAATGTTAGTTATAAGAATGCATTTGGCAGGTGTTTGGATGTTGTAAAGACTTGAATTAGATCTTGTATGACATCATTAGCCAACAAAGGGAGTGGTGAAGTCTCTGTTTGACTCTGACCTGGCAACATCATGTATCTCCTTGCTGTACCAGTGACTAGTTTTTCACTTTAAAATCATTGGGAAAACCAAAATATTTCCCTCATGTCAACAGTCCTAAAAATTATGCTCAATTTACTTCAGTAAGAAAAGAAAAAAAATGCTTGATAGAGTAAAAATATGACTCTCACTACTCCTCTGAATTGCCTACTTCTCACTGTGATGCATGGATATCATTTCTGTGTTCGTGGGTATTGTGTTTGGGATAAGAGTGAGACTTGGGTAAGATTCCGCTTGGGACATCCTTGATATTTGTTAATGTGTGACTAGTGCTGTAAGCCCAGTGCCAGAGATCTTGGTTCTTCTGTTCATAGCATTTTATTCACTGTGACTACAAAACTTCCTAAATAAATCCTCACCAGACTTAAAAAAAATCTATTTTCATAAATTCTTTTTTCAGCTTACGTAAACTATCAACTTGCATAACACATCAGCTGCATTTGCCTCCTTTTAAATGCAGAAATCCAGTTTAAGTGATAACATGTAATATTTGATATTAAGTATGTGATGAAGTGAAAGATAAACCACTTACTTGCAGAGAGATAATATTCATTCAATTAAAAATGCTTCTGGAACCTAATGTTGGTGATCACATGAATATTTTAGGTCTAATCATGGAACAGTTCACAGTGTCTTCTTTTCTCCCCAAAAGATAAGTTCACTCATTGTCTTAGGGTATTTGAAACAAAGCATTTAATGCTAATGTTAAAACGAGGAAAATTTCCATATTGAGCGAAGAGTTTGGAGAGGAACTTTATATTTGAAACCTTTGATCATTCTTAAATATTGCTGCTTGCAAGAAACATCCCATAAATGTTTCTTTTAAGGGGCTGCTTCTTTAGAGTTTCAGTGAAATTAGCTTTGGCTTTCATGGAATTAGGCTATATTTGGTCCTATAGGAAGACATAATAGTGAGAAACCAATTAAACTTGCAAATGAAACTTCCTAAAATTGTTGACAACAATGTTAGTTTGTGTCTGCAGAGTCTGTAGGGAGAACATCATTGTGCATGCTCAGTCAAACCAGAAATCCTTCTGGGAGATGCTACTGAGGCCAACCCTAACCTGGGCCAGAGACTATTGCAAGATTGAAGTATTGGAAGGAAATGTCGTAGATGTTGTAGTCACCTGTAAGAATTAATGTGGCTCCTTCTGTAGTAAATTGAAGAGTTGATAGTGATTTGGGCACCCAGAGAAGAAAGTCCTTTAAGCAAACCTTTTAAACAACAGGCACTTTTCTTGAGGAATTCTCAGATTACAGCTTCATCGCTGCTCTCTTTACGGAATACATGGGAAAAGAGTAAAATATCTAGTTGTTTAATTGCTAAGTCGTGTCCAACTCTTTTGCTATCACATGAGTGATAGAGTAGCCTGCCAGGCTTCTCTGTCATGCAATTTCCCAGGCAAGAATATTGGAGTGGGTTGGCATTTCCTCCTCTAGGGGACCTTCCAGACCCAGATATGGAGCCCTCTGGATTCCTTATAACTGAGCCACAAGGGAAGCTCAAAATACCTAGAACCATGGTTTATCTGCAGAAGAATAAGAAGCCCTCAGACACCAGAAGCATCCCTTGGGCAGTTACCCAGCAAGCCCACACTTCATTCGTATTGAAATTCATTGCAAGGCGCATTTCAATACAATATATGGACATTTTTACTTTATTCTTCTCTGAAAAGCTGTTGGTTTAAGAATTGACTCTACCTGTTGAAAAGGGAGGAAGCCAAAACTCAAGGCTTTGTTTTCCTGCAGAGGGGCCTTGGAGATTCTGCAGCCTCTGCTTTATTAGAGGTTAAAAAAGTGGCTGGGAGGTTTATACTCTCAGGGTCTCTGAACTCAGCTCACTGCTTCTGCAGACCTAGGACCCATCCTTCCTTCGCTATAGTTACAACCCTTGGAAGGAAGAGAAAGCAGCCAGTACTGATATGAAGGCCGGTGGGATTGTGAGGGGTGCTTGGGGAGGGCAGAGTAATTAACTCTTTTCTTCCACTGTAGAGAACCAGGCTTCTCTTGATCTCACAGTAGACTATAGCCAGTGGCCAGGGTTCTTTACAGTGAGTGAAATAGACAGTGATGCTACAATACCAAAGAGGAGACCCGCCCTGGTCCTGCGTTCATAGTGAGAGAACTTCATAATGAGGCCAGTGGATAAAGGACTGAGATCCTTTACAGAGGAGGGAAGTGCAAATAGGGTGCGTCTGAGCTGAACTCTTGGAGCCACTTCACCTCTGAACAGGTTGGGAGCTTTCAAGCCCCTTGAAGTTTTAAAAAGGCACTGATTTCAGCATGAGATGTTTGCTGCACAGAGCTCAGCTGGAATGAAACGAAGGGGAGGAAAAGTAGCTTCTTTATTGCATTCAGAAAGCAGAGGCCAGTTGAATGGATTCTACTCAAACTGATTGCGTTTGTAGTTTTTGAAAAAAAAAAAAAAAAGGAAAAAAAGCTAAGAAGTTTAAATCCTATTCACCAAGTTCATAAAAACAAAACCCGGTCACAGAAGGCCTCTGAGAAGTGCACACATCCTTACAAGAGATGGTCAGTTTAAAATAAGCTTCATTAAATAAGTCCCTTTCAAACTTGCTTCTTAGTATAAATCAGTAGCTCATACTGTTCTGCCTCATTTTAAGGGTTTTCTTGACTGTAGTCTAGTTTAAATTAAATGTTGAACACAATTTTTCAAAGTATACAAGTGTTTATTAATTCACTGAGTTGAAAACCAAAAGACTTTTTCTATTTTCTCTTTAAAGAATAAAAACAAAACATTCTGTATCTCCCCCCTTCTTGGCAATGACTAGCAGCTTTATAACATGAAAGCCAACAAAAGTGTTGAAAAGTGAAATCAGTTTCTTTTGGATTTGTTTGCTCATCCTGCTCATCTGACATCTCCACTTGGTCAAAATGCACAGGGCTCTTACTTGCCTCTCTTTCCCTTACTTAGCCTTTGCTTATGCAAAATGTTGTACATTAATCCATTCACTTAATTCATACAATGCTTTAAAGCTTTTACTCAGCTACCCGCATCTCCTTTACATCTTTCTGCTTTAGTATTCTCCATCTTGGTCTGAAGGCCTCCAGAGGTCAAGAAATTGGATATTGCTTCACTTTGTACAAGACCTGGGGAGTACCATCTATGGCCCCATGCTTAACAAATGCTTTTAGAGGATGATGACAATGATGAGCAGATGCCATCTCACTGGTATAAGGAATCTTGTAAAGAATAGGTCAAGCATGCAGGATATGATCTGTGGGAATTTGCATTTAAGGTGATGCACTGGACTGGCCAGTTCAGGTTGCTGTGGTGCTATATAGAGTTTAATAGTAGTACTGCATTTAGTTAAGAGATTTGAAAGTGTCATTAGCCTTCTGAATTCATGTAGAGAGAAAAGTATCTTATTTTTTATCCTGTATGAAATAGACTGAACATCCAAGGGTACTTTATAAGATTTTCACTCTATTAGAGGTTTATGTTTTATAAATTATATTTAAACAGATTTTTGTAGTCAGTAGTTCATGATGTGTAAATGTGCAGTGGTGGTGGTGTCTCATTTTTATCTCCATTTCACAGATGAGGGAAAGCGCTTCCAAGAAATTGAATTGAGATGAAAACATCCCATGATAGACTTACTCTGTGAAGTAAGATTAGAAGTGAGATTACAGCTCACATGCATAAACACTAAACTACTAGTGGCTATTGAATAGCCACAAAGTCTTTGGTTGTTTTAGTTTTCTATCCCCATTAGTCTTGCATTCGATTTAGACATTGCTGATATCTAATAAGCATTTCCTTAGGCATAGGCCCTGGGCTAGCTTGAAGGAAATAGCAGTTTTCCATAAATACTGGTAGATGTGCTATGGGAGTGGCTGTGTGCTGTAAACTACTTTAGGAAATGTCTTCACAGGAAATAATGAATGGCCTGTAAAAATCAAGAGTTGTTGCAGTTCTTATGTTGCTGAAAGATGAGTGATACAGTGATATAGGATCATTATACCAGGTTCTTACCTGAGTCAGGTAAGACTTTTTACTTTTTTTTTGAAATCAAAGTTACTCTTATTTATTTATTTACAATTTATCTAAGACATTTATGGGGGCTTCTCAAGTGTTAAAGAATCTGCCTGTGATGCAGGACATATGGGTTTGATCCCTGGGTTGAGAAGATCCCCTGGAAGAGAGCATGGCAATCCACTCCACTATTCTTGCCAGGAAAACCCTATGGACAGAGGAGCCTGGCAAGCTACATTCCATGAGGTTGAAAAAGAGTAAGACTGAAGCAGATGAGCAGATAAGACATTTATTTGTGGAAATTGATTACTAACACAAGCTCTTGCTGCTTGAATCCTTCCCCTTTTCCTCTTCTTCCTCCTTCTTCAGATTACTAGTATTAAAATGATTGAGTTTCCAACCTAGGTTGAAAAGAAAACTTAGATATTTACATCTATAAATCTACTTTACAGAAATACTTCTGCTTTCAACTCTCCTTTGGCCCCAACTAGTAAAACTTAATCGTGTTCCCTTCAAGGAAAATGGTGAAGTTTGTTTTGTGAGTTTGTGTCTTCAGAACTTTCTTTTTTTCTAGTGATTATTCCAACTCTCCAATGCTTTCATTGCCCTCCATTAATTTGTACTTTTTGATTAAACTCGTCTAATGAGAGTAAAATTTCTGATCCTCAATGTTTTATCTCAAATGTGTCATTTCTTTCTCTGGTGGGAGAATACTTCTCCCACTCCTTTAGGCATCTGGAAATAGCATTAAGTTGTGTCTTGGAGGTGGAGGTGGGAGAGGACGGTGGAAATAAAGTCATGTGTTTGAGCTTGAAGGGAAGTTAGACTGAAATTTTCAGGTAAAAGAGGGATGCATTGGTTGACAAAATAGATCAATGGGGAGCCTCTAAGATTTCCATCTAAATTACTGGCTCCCTGCTCCCCTGTAGTGGATGACTCCTCAGTTGGTTCCACTGAGATGTTGGCAGGTGGAACAGTCGGTTCCTGTTCCACCTGCCTATCTGCCAGGAATTTGGCAGGTTTCTTCTTATTTTTCTGAGAACTGTGGGTTTCTTTCCACTGATTTAAGGCGTAATATGGGAAGCTAACTTGATGCCATGAAGTTTCTTGATGAGCAAAAGACAGAGAAGGTAGCTCTGATCTTAGTAAGGGAGAGAGTAGCAAAATTCCTATGTCAAGTTGTCTTTCAAGCCAACCAGATTACAAATATTTGATCAAATAATGATAAATACACAGGAAACTCTGCACATCATGGTTAAACTGGATATAAGAAAATGTGTTTAACCCCAATGACATTTGCCAAAGAAGTCTGAAAGAATTGAAAAGGACTCTAGTGTTGGGAAATGATAGCTGACACTTGAATGGAGATGATAAAGTCATATGGGGAAGATTCCCATTAATAAAAAGAGAAAAGAAAAAGAAAAATTCTCTTCCAATATTCTCTGCCCTTAGTGAATGACTATGTACTTTGGTGCATTAAATTTATCTTTGTGCTTGCTCTGAAATTTTGGTGTAGGGCTGACTTGAGTTATCTAATTTATCTCACTGGATGGCTTCCAACATAAAGCAAGCTTCATCTATCTTTTAAAAAATTATTTTTTAAAACTATTTTTAGCAAAGGAACACAGGCACTTAGTTTAAAAAATCAAATGTGCTTCTGGGTTTAGATGGCAGATTTAAACTTTTTCACAGAATTTTCCCCCTAATACCTAAGAAAAAGCACAACTGTACTGCAAAAATCCTTTACTTGCATTATTCCAATAGCTTTCTAATTGGTCTCCCTCTTTCCTTTGCCTACCTACACTGAGCTCTCAACAAACTAGTCAAAGTAATCCTTTTAAAATGCTAAGTTGTTCTCTTTGGTTAAAACCTTGAAACTCAGAGCAAAAGCCTCACAATGGCCTGCTATGAAGATGACAACTGGAATGCCTAGCTCTCTATCACCTCCATGGTCTTAGGACACACAAGTTTTTGCTATAGCACTTCCCTTACTTTCACTTTTTCTCAAAAGTTCTCAAACAGGTTCTCATCTTAGGCCTTTGCATTGGCTTTTCCCCTTGCCTCTAACACTCGTCCCCTAGAAATCAGCAGAGCTCATGTCTTTGTGTTTATTGCTCAGATTTTACCTTTTAAATGAGGCCTTCCACGACTGCCTTGTTTAATTCTGGGATTAAACCTTTCCACTCCCCGACTCCCATACCCTATTCTTCTTTACACTGCTCTAGTTTTCCTTTTTTTCCCCATAATGCTTGTCACTTCTGTCATGCTATGCTATAATGTAATTTACTTCTTTATTATGTTTCCTGTTTACTCCTGTGCCCTCACTTGGTCCCACCCTCAACAAGCTCCACTGTTTGGTCTGGGATTAGTTTAGAGATATATCCAACAGCTTAGTGTCTGATATATAGAAGTTTAATAAGTATTTATAGAATTAACTAAAGAGCCTCTTGAAGAAAGTGAAAGAAGAGAGTGAAAAAGTTGGCTTAAAGCTCAACTTTCTGAGAGAAAATAAGATCATGGCATCTGGTCCCATCACTTCATGGCAAATAGATGGGAAAACAGTGGAAACAGTGGCTGACTTTATTTTTGAGGGCTCCAAGATCACTGCAGATGGTGACTGCAGCCATGAAAGTTTACCTTGGAATGAAAGTCATGACCAAACTAAACAGCATATTACAAAGCGAGACATTACTTTGCCAACAAAGGTCTGTCTAGTCAAAGCTATGGTTTTTCCAGTAGTCATGTATGTATGTGCGAGTTGGACTATAAAGAAAGCTGAGCACCAAAGAATTGATGCTTTTGAACTGTGGTGTTGGAGAAGACTCTTGAGAGTCCCTTAGACTGCAAGGAGATCCAACTAGTCCATCCTAAAGGAGATTAGTCCTGAGTGCTCATTGGAAGGACTGATGTTGAAACTGAAACTCCAATACTTTGGCCACCTGATGTGAAGAGCTGACTCATTGGAAAAGACCCTGATGCTGGGAAAGATTAAAGGCAGGAGAAGAAGGGGACGACAGAGGATGAGATGGTTGGATGGCATCACTGACTCAATGGACGTGAGTTTGGATAAACTCTGGGAGTTGGTCAGGGACAGGGAGGCCTGGCATGCTCTGGTCCATGGGGTCACAAAGAGTCAGACACGACTGAGTGACTGAACTGAACAGAATGAATATAGTACATAGTAATTTCTCTGGTGGCTCAGATGGTAAAGAATCCACCTGCAGTGCAGGAGACCTGAGTTCAATTCCTTGGTCTGGACGATCCCTTGGAGAAGGGAATGGCTACCCAGTCCAGTATTCTTGCCTGAAGAATTCTATGGACAGAGGTGGACTACAGTCCATGGGATCCCAATAGTCAGACATGACTGAGCAACTAACACTTTCACTTTCAATTGCTCTTTGTAAGAAAAAAATAATATTTGGATCGACTATTCCAGAAATTTTGATATGGGATACTCAAAATGGATATATATCCTAGTTAAGGTATTGAACTTCAAGGATTAAAAAAAAAATCCTTATGTAGACTAAGTAGATAAAGCAAATCACCTTCTGTGATTTAAGAAAGAATCAGATCTCAGATGTCTTAATGGCAACGATCAATGCCAGATGATGATGGAGTTATTTCTGTAAAGTTTTGAAGGAGTGAAAGAAAGCTAAGAGATCAGTAGAAAAAAGGCAAGAGCTAGACATTCAAAAACATGAAAGAACCCATGGAATATGGCATTTTTGAATCCTTCATGAAACAAATGCTTGACAATGAGTTCTAGCTAATTAAGAGATAAATCAAAATAAAGAACTTGGAAATTGAGAAGCTGTGATAAAAAGAACTGATGGTGTTTGAATCTATTTAAATATAGAATTAAAGACTAAACAACTGAGAGAATTATTGCTATAGAACAAAATGTGAATGGTATTAATCAGAACAATGTAAAATTAGTAGTATAAAGATAATTGGAAAGTGTGGTGAAGGGAGATACTCTCATATTTCTAAGAAAGAGTCTACTGATACTGTCTAATATTGAAATATATAATAAAAACATTAATGACTCCAACTCATTGTTTTTCGTATTCATTCTTCCACCCTTTCAAGCTTAGAGAGCTGTAAATTTAGAGAAACCATTTCTTTGAAAATCGACAGTATCTTTAATCTTGCTTCAGTTTCTCTTTTACTATTAAAATAAGTTGAATATTTTGCTACTAAAAATAGTATCTATATATAATCCCTGTTTAACAAAAAGTAATGTTATCTGTCTAGCCCTATCTATCTAATCTATCTATCTATCAGCATCTACCTAATTGTTAATTAAGAACTCTCGTAATTAAGAACATACGTGTACATGCATGTGAAGTCGCTTTAGTTATGTCTGATTCTTTGTGACCCCATGGACTGTAGCCCGTCAGGCTCCTCTGTTCATGGGATTCTCCAGGCTGAAATACTGGAGTGGGTTGCCATTTCCTCCTCTAGGGGCTCTTCCCAACCCAGGGATCAAACCCAGGTCTATGTCTCCAGCATTGGCAGGCAGATTCTTTACCACTGAGCCACCAAGGAAGCCCACAACTATATACCTAGTTTTTATCTATCTTCATATCTTTATAGCCATACAACAAAATCTAGACTTGTGTAATTGGTAGTAATTTCGGAATATAAGAGGCTTTTTATTTACTTCTTCATACATTTCTGCATTGTTTAATACTTCTTAATAAGCACCATCATTTTTTTTTAACAAATCAATGAAGGAAATTTTAAAGTTCACTACCCCACTGCTACTGCACCTCCAAAACACATATGAATAGTAATTATTATTCTACATATGAACAGTAATTATTATTATGTATGGCAATCTGGATAATTGATTCTTCCATCTTTATACTTTTCTAGGTTTTTTTGACTAAAAGAAGTCAGTATTACACCATAATCTTCTTCAGAGATCCAACAACTTGTGACCCTTTCAGATGTTTCTTATGATATTTATATACATGTATTTAAACTTCCATTAATTTCTTGATATTAGACATTATCAATTTATTCTTCATTTTTACAGTGAAAACTTTACCTTCTTTATGTCTCTCTCCCACACCCCTACCATAATGGTCTTTTACTGTCCTCTAAAAGTTATATTGCAATTTTTTGTTAAAACTCAGTATTTATATTATGACTACATAAATATTACATTTGGGCTATGATTTTTCCCCCTTCTTATATGCTAGGTTGTTTTTTTATAGAGGTAATAAAGTGCTTCATTTTAAAAGTTTGCTTAATTTTCTACATATCTATTCTTATTTTCCCCAATGTTCTAGTTGATTCATCAAATGCTTAGCAATAATTCTTTCAAAATGCTCAAAAATATTACATACCAATTAAATAGCTCTCTTTTTTTTTTATCAGTCTATTTAACCATCTAGTTTTTAGTTGGAGGCATCTCTTCTTTAGTCCTCCAGCCTCTTGCTACAACATGGGCTATTTTTTCTCTGAAAATTCCCTTCATTGCTCTTCCTTCATTGTTCTCTTCATTATATCCTTTTTCCTCACTCTTTCTTTGAGTACTCTTAAATTTTTTAGAGTACTTCAGTCTCCTCCAGAAAAAAAGTAACATTTTTGAGAGCCTGCATACTTGAAATTGCTTTTAGTCTGCCCATACTTGCTTAGTAGTTTAGGCATGAAATTCTAGAATGAAAATAACTTGATTCAGAATTCTGAGAGCAATGTTCCAATGTCTCCTAGCCTTCAAAAGTGATATTGAAAGTCAGATGTGAGTTAGATAACTGATCCTTTGTAAACAACTTGTCTCTCCAGAAGATTTTAGGATCTCCTCTTCATTCTTTGGAAGTTGTGTGATGTGTTGTGGTGTTGTTCTTTGTGATTTAGAGAACTGGGCTCTTAGTGGGGACTTTGAATTGTGATGTCTGTGTCTCCTCATTTTGGGAAACTTCCTTGTATTTCCCCTCAGTTTTACCTTTTGTCTTTTTCTGGAATTCCTGGTTTCTAGTGTTAGACTTCTGGAACTGATTATCTAAATTTTCTCTTTGTTTTCCTTCTTCAATAACACTGTTCTTTTTTTTTGTTTATGTTTATTCTATTCTCTGTAGGATATTCTTGACACTTACCTTTCATCCATTCAATTGAATTTCTAATCTCTTCTGTATATTTAATTTTCAAGATCACAATCATATTTTTTGATTTCTGCCCATGAAAATAATACCCTAGTATTAGTTCATAAATGCATATTTATTCTTTTTTGTTCACGTATATCGATTATTGACTTTAAAGTGTTTCCAATTTCTGTGTTGTCTCTGATTCTTCTGAATTCTCTTCTTTTTCATGTTTTGGCCCTTTTGTATCACTTTGGAGGCTTTTTCAAATGTTTGGTGATTCTAGCTTTCTTAAGCATTTAAAGTGAAGGGAAAGTCACTCAATCATGTCTGACTCTTTGCGACCCCATGGACTATACAGTCCATGGAATTCTCCAGGCCAGAATACTGGAGTGCGTACTCTTTTCCTTCTCCAGGGGATCTTCCCAACCCAGGGATCAAACCCAGTTCTCCTGCATTACAGGCAGATTCTTTACCAGCTGAGCCACCAGGGAAGCCCAAGAATATTGGAGTAGGTAGCCTATCCTTTCTCTAGCAGATCTTCCCAACCCAGGAATTGAACCAGGATCTCCTGCATTGTAAGAGGATTCTTTACCAACTGAGCTAGAGAGAACATAAGCATTTAAAACTGAGGTTCTAAAGCTGATAAAAGATTCTAGATGTAGAAGTGAGCTTGTATTTTTAAATATAGAGTAAGTTGTCTTTTTTCACGTGGAAGCCCCAAATGTAAGCATCTGAAGGCCTCTTTCTCATGCTCCTTATTTTAGGCTTCTCCAGGGAAAATTGCTTTAAGTCCCTAGATAGTTATACATACAAGGGTTATGCATACCTGTCTACTGATGGACATACTAATGTGAAGAACAGACGTACTGAGAGACATACTGATGTGAAGAACGGACTCATTTGAAAAGACCCTGATGCTGGGAAAGATTGAATACAGGAGACGGGGATGACAGAGGATGAGATGGTTGAATGGCATCACCAACTCAATGGACATGTGTTTGAGTGAACTCCGGGAGTTTGCGATGGAAAGGGAGGCCTGGCTTGCTGCAGTCCATGGTGTCGCAAAGAGTCAGACACGACTGAACGACTGAACTGACTGACTGACAGACAAGTGGAAAGGATGGGGGCTGGGGACTTGACTTTTGAGGATGGACACTTTTGCCAACTTTTAGTCTATCGTTTGATGTTCCAGCTCTTTCTTTCACTGTACTCAGTATTTCTGAGTCAGACCACCAGAGGTGCATTTTCTCTAGGTAATTTACCCCCTGTCTCTTGCAGGATAGGGGAGCAGTTTGGCTGCTCAGGGACCCCGAGGTCTACATATTCTTCATATGGAGCTCTATGTCTCCCCGTATCCTGCCTTGCCCTCTGTATCTGGTGCTTCTAAATTTTCAAAATTTTCTGGGATAAGTGGGGAAACATCTTGCTTCTCTTGAATGTTTTCCTCTTCCAGGTTTGTCTTCCTCCACTCAGTAAGTCATTTCCCACGTTTCCATCTGCTTTCCATCTTCTATATGCACTACCATGAGTGAAATAGACAGCTAGTGGGAACCTGCTGTGTAACACAGGGAGCTCAGCCCGGTGCTCTGTGATGACCTACATGGGGGCAGGGGGTGGTGGTGGTGAGGGGATGTATGTATACATATAGCTGATTCACTTTGTTGTAAAGCAGAAACTAACACAGACCTGTAAAGCAATTATACTCCAACAAAAAATAAAAATGACATTTGAAATTCAAGTCATATATATTAAAATGTACAACAAATATCAATCATAAAAATATTTGTTGACATATAGTCCCCCATTGTCTCCTTTCCCATTATCTTTCTTACCTATATGTTTCAAGTTTCTTTGTGTTCTGTCATGTTACCAGCATTTCAGAAGGGTGTTCAAACCTTAACCAGGAAGTACCTATGTGTATTAATTTAGAAAATGATTTGCTGGCCTTTTGCCAAATTTAAAGAGCCTTAAAATGACAGCAGTTTTATTAGAATAAAGAAAAAAAATATTAACATGTCAGAAGATTAGATCAAAGAAATCGGAAGAAGAAAAGCAAAACTTGAAGCTAATCTGACTGAAGAAAGCTGTGAATGAATGAAGAATAAATGAATAAGGTTTGGAAGATCTTCAGGGTAGAAGCAGTTACATGTCACAGGGAAACCATCTCAAATACCAACCATCTCAGACAGAAGTTGGAAAGCACAAGCTAGCAGAGAATTGAAGGTTGAGGTCGCCAGTGAAAGTGAAAGTGGCTCAGTCGTGTCTGACTCTTTGCGACCTCATGGACTATATAGTCCATGGGATTCTCCAGGCCAGAATACTGGAGTGGTTAGTCTGTCCCTTCCCCAGGGGATCTTCCCAACCCAGGTATCAAACCCAGGTCTCCTGCATTGCAGGCGGATTGTTTACCAACTGAGCCACAAAGTCACAAGTGGGAACCTACAAAGAAAGAATTCCACGTTGTTCGCAGAAAACAGAGCCCTGTGCTTAAGTTGCCTGCTGATGTTTTACGGTGGTAATCCAGTCTTCCTAGATTCTGCGCCTGACTGAAGGCCACGTGCCTCATGTCTGCACAACTGCTTCTTACTCTTACATCCTCCAGGGTCTCCAAATTGCCAGGCTCTCTGCCCTGCTCCTGCCACCCACCACACCCACCCCTGCTATGGCAGCCTCGGTTGGCCATCCTGCTGCCGGTTCTCAGGTTGTCTAACTCTGAACCTTTGAGTGAACAGCTGTTTGCATTTGTCGTGTTAGCTTTAGCTATTTTTTCCAAAGAACTAACCTATTTCAGATGTATCAGAAGCTCCATTTGTAGCCATCCCAAATCCCATCTCCTTTTCTTCCTCCGCCCACCCAGGGGTCCATTCAAAACAATTGCAAAACTTTGTATAGGTCCACAAGGTAATAGGGAATGAGATCAAGGAGAAGTTTCGGTTTCATAGCACAGGATGGAGGGAACGGGGTGACTATCACTAAAACACTAGTTAAGATAGAGCAGATTTATGAGCACAAGTTTGTACCTTAGGCCTGTCATATTTTTTCACCTTTATGTTAGTTAATTGCAGAGTAACATAAATTAACTTTGGAACACAAGCAAAAATGGGAACTTTATTTATGAATTTCTTGGATTTCTTTACCTCAAGCCAAACAACTAAATTGCTACTTAGCATAAATTATTTATGGGCCTGGCTCAATACCATCCAGCACCAGCCCCTGGAGGTATGGGAGATATAAAAGATTTAAAGCATCACTGCGACAGTGTTCGGGCCGCCGTGGAGCTGTGTTTCTTTCCAGAAGGGTCCACTTTATTTTGTTGTAAATAAATAGAGGCTGGATTTTCCAGGGAGGGAAGTTAGCTTCCAGCAGGACGGTAGTGGTGTTTTGCATATGTTAATTACACAACCCTTTTATGACAGATAGACGCAGTGTTTGCATAGATATTTCTCAAAAGACCTGTAGACCCAAATGGAGCTTTTCATTTCCTGGCATGGAGTTGTTTCTCTCATTTGATCTCACTTCAGAATCTGAAGTTTTCAAAGCTTGCCATCCCCACCAGTCAATAAAAAATAGTCCTATCCATATGATTTTAGCAGGGACAAATGCACATCTTCTGCAACCTTGATTCTGTTTTCCTTAAAATTCAAGTCCAATAATTCCATGCTGACACCTGCGACAAACCAGTTGTCACTTTCTAGGTTGTCTTTCTATAGCCCTAACCTCCATCATGTCACCCTTTGCTCCAAAATACCCTTACCTACTTTGTTTCTCAGACACAGTCTGTTTCTAAGACAAGGTCATTGTCTTCTTTTTCTTTAGGTCAGGCATATTTCATTTGATTCCCACAGTATTTAAGATTAGAAAACCTGACACAAAAGTGTAAGTTTCCAGCTTTTCATTCAATTTCCAAAATTAGAAGGTCTAGCTATTTTAGGTAGCCTTTTTCATTGGATAGCTGTTGGCTTAAGCTTACCTGGCATAATCCTTGCCAGTTCTTGGTTCTCCACTTTGCCACAGTCCTTACTGCTCTCTCGTGTACACCCAGCCTACTTCACCCAGCTAAGTTTTAGATTACCTCCTTTGTCCGTGAAGGCATTTGCATTTTTAACTCATAATTTGGGGCCATGGTTTTGGTTGATACATTGATAACTTTTACATTTATCTTGGGTTAGATTATATGTTATACATGACTAAATCCTAAAGAAAAAAGATCTTGACAAGCTATAGCAATGTACTGGCTCATAGATGTGACTACCATTTTTTTAGAATGTAAATATATAAATATATTTCCACTTAAATGAAACACAGACTAGGCAGATTTTCTCTTCCTCTCTCTTTTTCTTGAAACTGTGGTGTTTGTAACCATAGTCCTTAAACAACAAAAAATACCTCCATAGCATCAGTTTTTCTAAATCCTTGAAATATTTGTATTCAAATCCTATAACATTTGAAGTGCCACTTTGGCTTGGTCACTTGCCCAACCTGATGCCAGCCAGGCTGTGTTTTCTCTCAGACATTTCAAGTACTGGCAAGCTCTGGGGCCTTGCTGCTCTGAGAGCATTGACTCATCCTCCCTGGATCCCAGCCCTGACAGTGCTCCCTTCATCCTCCCAAGCATCACCACTGGGATTCTCTTCTTGGGCCTGGAATTTGATTGCATCTCTCTTCTCCTGTAATATCTTTAGTGGTTTCCTCAAATTTCAGATTAGAATCAGATCCTGGATGTCACAAAGACTATGCCCCAAAGTTTAACTCTGTCTTCCTGCCCACTGTTCTATTTTAAGGGGAATCAGAGTAGAGGGGAATGAAGCTTCCCAGGTGGCACTAGTGGTAAAGAATCCCCCTGCTACTGCAGGAGACATAACAGAATTGGGTTGTATCCCTGGGTTGGGAAGATCCCCTGGAGGAGAAAATGGCAACCCACTCTGCTATTCTTGCCTAAAGAAACCCTTGGACAGAAGAGCCTGGTGAGCTACCGTCCACAAGGTGACAAGAGACAGATACTACTGAAGCAACTTAGCACAGCACAGTAAAAGGGGAATGAGTGGGCACTGGGGAACCAGACAGGCCCAAATCTCAAATCTGACCCTGTGTGTATTTAGATCTGCCTTTAGCCTCTATTATTTTTTTAATTAATAAAATAGGGAAAACAGAATTTATCTTGCAGAGTTCTTAGAAATACAATTGTTAATATATATCTTAAAGACTTTCAGTGAATTATTCCTGTGGATACGTGCTCCATTCCTCTATTTCAGCTTGCCAAACTTGGTCTTCATTTGCTGATGAAAAACAGAGAAAGAAATCCCTTCCTTTCTTCTTCTCTTCATCTTCCTTCCTGTTATCATCTATGATAAAGAAGCATCTGAACCTAAAAATGCCTTGATTTCATCTTGTCCCAGCCCTACCTCCAGAAGCTGTCACACACCATGGAAAATAGTAAGAAGCATCTGCAGAGCTGGGTTCCAGCAAAGTCTGGGTCAAAGTCAAGGGAGAGACCATCCTCCTTCAAGAACACAGAGGGGGCTCCTCCCTGGGAGGGCCAAAAGCTTGTTCCTTCATTTCCCCTCTCTCTTACCCCCAACAAAGGAGAATAAGACTCCCATGAGTGATTATCCCCAAACTGACTGTATTGCAGATTTTTATAACCAAGCTGTATGTGTAGGTATTATAATAGATAATCTGAATGCCTTGTACACATCCTGCATAAAACATAAAGCATTGCTGTCTCTGTCTTACATGCATTTAAAAAGCTCATTTTAATATTTAACGCTTTGAACAGTCATCTAAATCTCAAAAGTTAAGCTGCTACTGCTGCTGCTAAGTTGCTTCAGTTGTGTCCGACTATGGGCGACCCTTGTCCGACAAGGCTCCCTTGTCCCTGGGATTCTCCAGGCAAGAACACTGGAGTGGGTTGCCATTTCCTTCTCCAATGCATGAAAGTGAAAAGTGAAAGTGAAGTAGCTCAGTCGTGTCCAACTCTTCGCGACCCCATGAACTGCAGCACACCAGGCTCCTCCGCCCATGGGATTTTCCAGGCAACAGTACTGGAGTGGGTTGCCATTGCCTTCTCCGCAAAAGTTAAGCAGGAAATACCATAAAAGACCCAAAGTCTAAAACAAATGTTACTGATATAATCTGGAAGTGTCCCTTTCCCCCCACAACCGAAACACACTAATCTCATCATTCTAGCTTCTAGAAAACACAACTGAAGCATATGCCATTTCTTCCTTTATAGTTCAGTGACATACTTTAAAAAGGAATATCCACACTCATAAGCCAGTATTCATAAATAACTTAAACATTTTTTTTCATTATGACTCAGATTTTTCCCTTGGCTTCACTCTCTGGGCAAAGCCTCTGCAGGGAAGAAAAGACAAGTAAACCAAAGTCCACATTAAAAACAAAAACAAACAAACAAACAACAATTTAACTGTTTTTCTAGTATGTGTTGTGAATTTTGAAAAATATAATCTAAATTATAATGTATTGGGCAATACTCTCCACTCAGCCATCAGTCTAAAGACTTCTGAGAATTGAATGTGTCGGTTTGTGGTGACACCTCAGGTTGCTATCCACAGTAGCTGGAGCTCTGAGCAACTTGCTAAATTCACTGGCTGGCACAGTCCTAGGCAAGGCTGTTCACTTGAGTCTTGCCTGATTCCTTAGCAAAATGAACAAGAGTCCCCTTTAGCAGAGATTAGGTCATTCAGACAGTTCATTTGGGCTTTAAATGTCAAAAAATGCTTGGACTTTTTTCTGTACTCAGTTCAGTTCAGTCACTCAGTCATGTCCGACTCTTTGTGACCCTATGAATCGCAGCACACCAGGCCTCCCTGTCCTTTACCATCTCCCAGAGTTCTCTCAAACTCACGTCCATCGAGTCGGTAATGCCATCCAGCCATCTCATCTTATGTCGTGCCCTTTACCTCCTGCCCCCAATCCCTCTCAGCATCAGAGTCTTTTCCAATGAGTCAACACTTTGCATGAGGTGGCCAGAGTACTGGAGGTTCAGCTTTAGCATCATTTTTACCAAAGGACACCCAGGACTGATCTCCTTTAGAATGGACTGGTTGGATCTCCTTGCAGTCCAAGGGACTCTCAAGAGTCTTCTTCAACACCACAGTTCAAAAGCATCAGTTCTTTGGGGCTCAGCTTTCTTCACAGACCAACTCTCACATCCATGCTTGATGACTGGAAAAACCATAGCCTTGACTAGGCGGACCTTAGTCCGCAAAGTAATGTCTCTGCTTTTGAGTATGCTATCTAGGTTGGTCATAACTTTTCTTCCAAGGAGTAAGCGGCTTTTAATTTCATGGCTGCAATCACAATCTGCAGTGATTTTGGAGCCCAAAAAAATAACGTCTGACGCTGTTTCCACTGTTTCCCCATCTATTTGCCATGAAGTGATGGGACCAGATGCCATGATCTTCGTTTTCTGAATGTTGAGCTTTAAGCCAACATTTTCCACTCTCCTCTTTCACTTTCATCAAGAGACGTTTTAGTTCCTCTTCAGTTTCTGCCATAAGGATGGTGTCATCTGCATATCTGAGGTTATTGATATTTCTGGCAATCTTGATTCCAGCTTGTGTTTCTTCCAGTCCAGCATTTCTCATGATGTACTCTGCATATAAGTTAAATAAGCAGGGTGACAATATACAGCCTTGACATACTTCTTTTCCTATTTGGAACCAGTCTGTTGTTCCATGTCCAGTTCTAACTGTTGCTTCCTGACCTGTATACAGATTTCTCAAGAGGCAGGTGAGGTGGTCTGGTATTCCCATCTCTTTCAGACTTTTCCACAGTTTATTGTGATCCACACAGTCAAAGGTTTTGGCATAGTCAATAAAGCAGAAATAGATGTTTTTCTGGAACTCTCTTGATATTTCCATGATCCAGCAGATGTTGGCAATTTGATCTCTGGTTCCTCTGCCTTTTCTAAAACCAGCTTGAGCAACAGGAAGTTCACGGTTCACGTATTGCTGAAGCCTGGCTTGGAGAATTTTGAGCATTACTTTACTAGCATGTGAGATGAGTGCAATTGTGTGGTAGTTTGAGCATTCTTTGGCATTGCCTTTCTTTGGGATTGGAATGAAAACTGACCTTTTCCAGTCCTGTGGCCACTGCTGAGTTTTTCAAATTTGCTGGCATATTGACTAGATGGACCTTTGTAGGCAAAGTAATGTCTCTGCTTTTCAATATGCTATCTAGGTTGGTCATAACTTTTCTTCCAAGGAGTAAGCGTCTTTTAATTTCATGGCTGCAGTCACCATCTGCAGTGATTTTGGAGCTCAAAAAAATAAAGTCTGACACTATTTCCACTGTTTCTCCATCTATTTCCCATGAAGTGTTGGGACCAGATGCCATGATCTTCGTTTTCTGAATGTTGAGCTTTAAGCCAACTTTTTCACTTTCATCAAGAGGCTTTTTAGCTCCTCTTCACTTTCTGCCATAAGGGTGGTGTCATCTGCATATCTGAGGTGATTGATATTTCTCCCAGCAATCTTGATTCCAGCTTCTTCTTGATTCCAGCTTCTTCTTCCAGCCCAGTGTTTCTCATGATGTACTGATGCTGGGAGGGATTGGGGGCAGGAGGAGAATGGGATGATAGAGGATGAGGTGGCTGGATGGCATCACTGACTCGATGGTCGTGAGTCTGAGTGAACTCCGGGAGTTGGTGATGGACAGGGAGGCCTGGCATGCTGCGATTCGTGGGGTCCCAAAGAACTGGACACCACTGAGTGACTGAACTGAACTGAACTGAAATCTGCATATAAGTTAAATAAGTAGGGTGATGATATACAGCCTTGACGTACTCCTTTTCCTATTTGAAACCAGTGTGTTGTTCCATGTCCAGTTCTAACTGTTTCTTCCTGACCTGCATATAGGTTTCTCAAGAGGCAAGTCAGGTGGTCTGGTATTCCCATCTCTTTCAGAATTTTCCATAGTTTATTGTGATCCACACAGTCAAAGGCTTTGGCATAGTCAATAAAGCAGAAATAGACATTTTTCTGGAACTCTCTTGCTTTTTCAATGATCCAGCTGGGCTAAATGTTTATGTTCCCATCAAAATCTTATGTTGAAGGCTTAACTCTCAATGTGATGGTATTGGGAAGTGCAGCCTTTGGGAGGTGATTAGGTTTAGATGAGGTGTTATGGGTAACACTCTAATGATGGGATTCATTTCCTTGTATGAAGAAACCAGAGGTCTCTCTCTGTGTTTCATGTGAAGATACAGCAAGAAGGCAAGTGTCCATAAGCCAAGAGGAATGTTCTTGCTAAACTCTAGCCATGCTCACACCCTGCCCTTCAACTCCCCAGCCTGTACCACTGTGCTCCCACAGTTGTTTAAGCCACCCAGTCATTGGTATTTTGTTACAGCAGCTGGAGCAAAGACCATGAGTAATTTGGGGTCTTTTGCATGTGTGTGTGTGCAGATTCTGGGCTGCTGGGGGACTGGGTTCTCTCTCTGGTTTACTTTTCATATCATGAAGAACATTAATAAAAAGTAATGCTTTCCCTTCACTTAGTGAAGAATTAGACCTCAGAGATAACTAGGAATGCCAAAAAGTGGCCTGAATTCTTCAAGATCACAGTATAGAATGGACCTCAATTTCTCCCAGCATTTTTAAAAAGATTTTCTTTCTTTTGCTTAGATCCTGTTGAAGCTGCTGTAACTTCATTGAACTGAATTTTAGCAGGAGACTGTGGGCAGCCAGGTGAAGAACGAATACAGTCAAGTGAAGTTTTTAAACATAAACAATTCTCTGTTACAAAAGCAATTTCAAAAGCCCTACCTCCTTCCCCTCAACCACCTTTGACTCAAAATATATGAATTTTACATATGAACTTTGTGTATGCCTAGTGCACGGTATGGAAAACTTTCTACTGGGTCATTTGGGGAAATATATGTATTAAAAAATGAAGTTAAAAAAATGGAAAATTGCTTTTGAACATCCGTGGTAGTAAAACTCATATAGTTCTTTTGCTTACTGTTTTATTGTGATTTTTTTATTTTTTCGCATGAGAGTCAAATCACCATACCTTTTAGTTTCTGGGAAGAGATAAATCACTTTTCTACACACAATTATTTTATTTTTGTTGAAACGTGTTTGCTCCTTATAATTTGTGCTCTAACATCTAGTCTTATTTTTTGTGATTTCAGAAACAGACAGAAATATTCCTAATTGTCTTTTAAAAGGTGATGTGGTATAAGAGGAAAAGCACTGGATTTAGAGTCAAAAAGCCAGGGACTCACCTTTGCTACTTACTGGTGGCATAATTTGGGGTCACTTGGTCTCTGCATTGTGTTCTCATCTAGATTCCTTCAAGACAGGCTGCTTATCTGTCAGGGACTTTGCTGTTTCCAGAATATGGTGAGGCCTAAAGCACTAACTGGGCTTCCCTGGTGGCTCAGAGGGTAAAGTGTCTGCCTGCAATGCGGGAGACCGGGTTTCGATCCCTGGGTCGGGAAGATCCCCTGGAGAAGTAAATGGTAACCCACTCCAGTATTCTTGCCTGGAGAACCCCATAGATGGAGGAGCCTGGTAGGCTAGAGTCCACAGGGTCGGACACAACAGAGCGACTTCACTCAAACTCACTCAAAAGCACTAACTAACACAACTGTTTGTCCATCTGGGCTGGAATCCTCCTCGGGGCCCCACATTATCAAGGCCACAGTTGACTCTTTTCTGAGAGGCCTGAGTCTGTGCAAGCATCATGGTTTCCCCAGCTAAATCTGTTGGAATCTTTGAGGCTAGGTAACCCCATACAGCCTCACAGCCTTGATAGCTTCATAAACTGCCCATTGCCCATCTGTCTGCTACCACAGAATGGCTCTGCCCAGTGGGCCCTTCTTCTTCTCTAGCAGAGGCTGCTCATATTCCTACACTCAGGGTCCTGTTAGAGAGTCAGGTCTATGAGACTTTCCTGGTGGTACAGTGGTTAAGACTCTGTGTTTCCAATGCAGGAGACATGGGTTCAATCCCTGTTTGGGGAACTATAATCCTGCATGCTGTGTGATGAGACCAAAAAGAAAAAAAAGTAAGGTCTGTCTTCTCATTCTCTGAAGTTGTTCCAGGTTATTATACCTGACTCTTCAGCAAAATCTATCCAGTTATTTGAGGTTTTATGCCTACCTCTGAGACACTGACAAATCTCCCAGCCAAGACTTTTCATTCACTGATGACTTTGGAAGCTGGGTCACTCTTGCCCACCCCAATCCTGACCTAATCATGGCACCTCAGTGCTGTGCAGACCTGCTGGAATGCTAGATTTCATTTCTTCATTTTTTCCTTCATTCAGTGACTCCTGTCTTCTCACAACTCTGATTTTTCTAGAAAGGACTCCACCTCTGAACCCTTGAATTCAGCACTCTAACAACGGCCACCTCTCCTTCCATTACTTTCCATCTACTTTCCCATCAATCCTCAGGGTCATTTCCAAGGGCCATAATGAAAATTGTCTGTAATGAGACTGGACACTAGGCATAAGAGAAATGGAATTTCCCCCTTAATTCTAAAAAGGGAAAGTTTTCATGAAGTCAGGAGAGCATGAGCCTGTTTTGGTGGGAGTGGGCACCGGGCAGGCAGGCAGGGGGAATGGAGAGTAGTTTTGCTTTATTTATCAAATAACTTCACAGTGAAAGTTCAGACAATGATTCTGAGGCAGGACTCAGCATCTGGCTCATTTGAAGTCATTTTGAAATGCCTAAAGAAGAAAATACATTTTGATCTAACTTAGTGTATAAGACATTGATTTCTGTTAAGTTAGAATATATTGCTATAATTTCTCCAGATTCACTCTTGATGATGTTCCATTTGCACACAAGGGATAAACTCAGGAAGAACACATGGCTGGTGCAATCTTCTTCCTCCAACCATTCACTCATTAATTCAACAGGTGTTTATTAAATACCTTACAGTGCACCTGGTACTATGCGGGCATACTTATGTAAATTATCTGATAAATTCTTGACTTGCCTTATGGGCTATTTCATTGCTCACAAATCTAAGGAAGCAGGAAGGAAAACCACTGCTCTGGATGTAATTCTTATCAATAAGGAAGATTTGTTTAGCTGATAAAATGGATTTGTCATCTTAGAGTCTGCAAAACTATGGGAGGCATGATCAGACATGTGCCTTCAAGATCTGAAAACCGAAGCTCAATACCAGTACAGAAACACGAGAGATGGGTCCTCAGGTCTTGAGACCCTGATAGACAAGTCCCTGATAGGGATATGTGTCCAGGGGGAAGTGTTCTGATGCTAACTGGCAAGTGGCCTTGATTAATAAGCTTAAAAAGGAGTATCACATGGCTCAGGAAGAGCACAGGTGCGGCATTAGATAGAGATGGGAACATATCCATAGATAAACACAAAATGAGCCTCTTTAGAGAAAAGCCCCATAGAGAAAATTTCTAGTCTACTCTTAATGTGCTTAGTAAGAAGAATAAGAAAAGAATTAGCCCACTCTATGGGAGTGGAGGTACCAGCCTAACAGAGTAAAAGAAAAGCTCCTTGAACATTATTTTGTCTTCTTATTCTGTTGAGAAACATGAGCTTTAAAGTAAAGAAAGTAGAGTCAGGACGGTGTTGGATGAAGTAAACCCACAGGACTGAGAAGATGGGAGATCTTCCAGCTGTTGTAATGAGCTAGTTTCCAGGCCAGGAGGAATGAAATCACAGAACTTGCTGAGCATGCGAATGGAAACCCCCGGGGAATCCTGGGATGAGAGAGGTACCAGAACACTCAAGCTGAGTAAATGAAATTCTGAATTTTAAAATTGGGAAGAGGTTAAACTACAGAAACTGCAGATCATGGAGACTTTATGACAATCTTGGCAAAATTCTATGGAAGATTTTTAAGTGATTGTTTCCTGAGCCCCTGGAAAATTAAGTAGCAGGTACATGATATCAGTATTAATTCACTAAGATGACATCTCCACAAAGTTTGATTAGGTTTTTGATTATCAGTTTTGATTTCAGGGTTTTCTATAATAAATCAAGAATTCTACCCATATAAACTCTTGATTTCTTTAAGATATCTGATATTTCTTATGATATGCTTGTGTAAAAGATGAAGAAATGTGAACTAGACAGTGAGATTGTGAAACTGTGACTAAAGAATGGATTGATTGAGCATTAACCTGAAATTGTGACTTCTGTGGAATGCCACAGGATATGGTTTGTATCCTGATGTCAGAATATCACATTTCTATAGAATTGATGGCTTGTAGAAATACCTTCAAATTATTGTCTTAATAACAGTTTTAAATAATACTGTACTATTTGTCAGAAGCATAGCTCTTTTAACCAATCTGCAGGGTTGCTATTAATATTTCCATTGTATAGATGAGGAAGTGGAGGTAGTGGTTTTAAGCAATGTATCACTGTTATAAAGCTAATAAACAGCAGAGTTGGGATTCAAAACCTATTCTCTGTGACTTTATAACTCAATAAAGCCTTTGTGGGACCACTAGGAATTTTTGGCTCCATTTCATAGATGAATAAAAGGAGACATAGTGATTATAAAACTCATCTATGTTTATAGTTGGTAAAATCAAAATCAGAATTTGAATCCAGCATTTTAGGGGAAATTTTCTAATATATTTTATTTATTTTTACAATTTATTTCATTAAATTATAGTTGATTTACAATGTTGTATTAATTTCTACTGTATAGCAAAGTGATTCAGTTATATATATATATATATATATATATATATATATATATATATATATATACTTTTGTACTTAGTTAACTATATAGGCTTCCCAGGTGGCTCAGTGGTAAAGAATCTGTCTGCCAATGCAGGAAATGTAATAGACTCAGGTTCAATCCCTGGGTTGGGAAGATCCCCTGCAATAGGAAATGGCAACAACCCACTCCAGTATTCTTGCCTGGAAAATTCCATGGACAGAGAATTCTGGTGAGTTACAGTCAATGGGGTAGCAAAGAATCATATGCTACTGACTCTCTCTACATACATACATACACACACACACACACACACACACACACACACACATGCATATAAGATGCTTACTTCTTGGAAGGAAAGTTATGACCAACCTAGAAAGCATATTAAAAGCAGAGACATTACTTTGTCAAAAAAGGTCCATCTAGTCAAGGCTATGGTTTTTCCAGGGGTCATGTATGGATGTGAGAGTTGGACTATAAAGAAAGCTGAGCACAGAAGAATTGATGCTTTCAAACTGGTGTTGGAGAAGACTCTTGAGAGTCCCTTGGACTGCAAGGAGATCCAACCAGTCCATCCTAAAGGAGGTAAGTCTTGGGTGTTCATTGGTAGGACTGATGTTGAAGCTGAAACTAAAATAGTTTGGCCACCTGATGCGAAGAGCTGACTCACCTAAAAAGACCCTGATTCTGGGAAAGATTGAGAGTAGGAGGAGGAGGCGACAGAGGATGAGATGGTTGGATGGCATCACTGACTCAATGGACATGGGTTTGGGTGAACTGCGGGAGTTGTGATGGACAGGGAGGCCTGTGGTTCATGGGGTCGCAAACAGTCGGACATGACTGAGTGACTGAACTGAACTGATACATACACACACACACACACACACACACACACACACACACACATATATGTATACTTTTCAAACATTCATTTCCATTATGGTTTGTCACAGGATATTGAATATATTTTCCTGTGCTATAGAAAAAGCCTTGTTTTTTTATCCATCCTATTAAAATAGCTTGCATCAAATCCAGCATTTTTAATATATTTGGAAATCTCTTTAATTTCTAAATTAATAGGCAGCAGTCAATTCTTATATCTGTATCTTCATTTGCTGCAATTCATTATTTTTTTTTAAAAATAATTTACTTATTTTAATTGTACTTTACAATAATTACTTTACAAAATTGTGGTGGTTTTTGCCACACATTGACATGAATCAGCCACTGGTGTACATGTGTCCCCCATCCCAAACCACCCTCCCACCTCTCTCCCCATCCCATCTCTCTGGTTGTCCCAGTGCACTGGCTTTGAATACCCTATTTCATGCATTGAATTTGGACTGGTCATCTAAAGCACATATCATAATATATATGTTTCAATGCTATTCTCTCAAATCATCCCACCGTCACCTTCTCCCACAGAGTCCAAAAATCTTTTCTTTATATCTGTGTCTCTTTTGCTGTCTCATGTATGGGGTCATCGTTACAATCTTTCTAAATTCCATACATATGCATTAGTATACTGTATTGGTGTTTTTCTTTCTGACTTAGTTCATTCTGTATAATAGGCTCTGGTTTCATCCATCTCATTAGAACTGATTCAAATGTGTACTTTTAAATAGCTGAATAATATTCCATTGTGTATATGTACCACAACTTTCTTATTCATTCATCTGCTGAAGGACATCTAGGTTGCTTCTATGTCCTAGCTATTGTATACAGTGATGTGATGAACACTGGGGTACACATGTCTCTTTCAATTCTGGTTTCCTTGGTGTGTATGCCTAGCAGTGGGATTGCTGAGTTGTATGGCAGTTCTTGACTTCCTACTTTTGCATTCTAGTCCCCTATAATGAAAAGGACATCTTTTTGGGTTTCAGTTCTAGAAGGTCTTGTGGGTCTTCATAGAACCATTCAGCATTACTGGTCGGGGCAGAGACTTAGATTATCATGATATTGAATGGTTTTCCTTGAAAACAAACAGAGATCATTCTGTCATTTTTGAGATTGCATCCAAGTACTGCATTTCAGACTCTTTTGTTGACTTGATGGCTACTCCATTTCTTCTAAGGGATCCTTGCCCACAGCAGTAGATATAATGGTCATCTGAGTTAAATTCACCCATTCCAGTCCATTTTAGTTTGCTGATTCTTAAAATGTCAATGTTCACTCTTGCCATCTCTTGTTTGACCACTTCTAATTTGCCTTGATTCATGGATCTAACATTCCAGGTTCCTATGCAATATTGCTCTTTACAGTATCAGCCTTTACTTCTATCACCAGTCACATCCTCAACTGGAATTTGTTTTTGCTTTTGGCTCCATCTCTTCATTCTTTCTGGAGTTGTTTCTCCATTGATCTCCAGTAGCATATTGGGAACCTACTGACCTGGGGAGTTCATCTTTCAGTGTCCTACCTTTTTGCTTTTTAATACTGTTCATGGGGTTCTCAAGACAAGAATACTGAAGTGGTTTGCTATTACTTTCTCCAGTGGACCACGTTTTATCAAAACTTGCCACCATGACCCATCCATCTTGGGTGGCTCTACATGGCATGGCTCATGGTTTCATTGAGTTAGATAAGGCTGTGGTCCATGTGACCAGATTAGGGTACAGAATACAGCAGGGCAAAGGCTAATAGAGTTTTGCCAAGAGAACGCACTGGCCATAGCAAACACCCTCTTCCAACAACACAAGAGAAGACTTGACACATGGACATCACCAGATGGTCAATACTGAAATCAGATTGATTATATTCTTTGCAGCCAGTGATGGAGAAGCTCTATACAGTCAGTAAAAACAAGACCAGGAGCTGACTATGGCTCAGATCATGAACTCCTTATTGCCAAATTCAGACTTAAATTGAAGAAAGTAGGGAAAACCACTAGACCATTCAGGTATGACCTAATCATATCCCTTATGATTAAACAGTGGAAGTGCCAAATAGATTCAAGGAATTAGATCTGATAGACAGAGGGCCTGAAGAACTATGGATGGAATTTCATGACACTGTACAGGAGGCAGTGATCAAGACCATCCCCAAGAAAAAGAAATGCAAACAGGCAAAATGGTTGTCTGACAAGGCCTTACAAATAGCTGTGAAAAGAAGAGAAGCAAAAGGCAAAAGAGAAAAGGAAAGATATACCCATTTCAATGTAGTGTTTCAAAGAACAGCAATCAGAGCTTCCTCAGTGATCAATGCAAAGAATTTGAGGAAAACAATAGAATGGGAAAGACTAGAGATCTCTTCAAGAAAATTAGAAATACCAAGGGAATATTTCATGCAAAGATGAGCGCAATAAAGGACAGAAATGTTATGGACTTAACAGAAGCAGAAGATGTTAAGAAGAGGTGGTAAGAATATATAGAAGAACTGTACAAAAAAGATCTTCATGACCCAAACAATCACAATGGTGTGATCACTCACCTAAAGCCAGACATCCTGGAATGTGAAGTCAAGTGGGCCTTAGGAAACATCACTACAAACAAAGCTAGTGGAGGTGATAGAATTCCAGTTGAGCTATTTCAAATCCTAAAAGAAAATGCTAAGAAAGTGCTGCACTCAATATGCCAGCAAATGTGGAAAATTCAGCAGTGGCCACAGGATTGGAAAAGGTCAGTTT
This sequence comes from Ovis canadensis, assembly GCF_042477335.2. Classification (NCBI taxonomy): domain Eukaryota; kingdom Metazoa; phylum Chordata; class Mammalia; order Artiodactyla; family Bovidae; genus Ovis; species Ovis canadensis. The sequence continues at coordinate 49,266,183 of NC_091252.1, forward strand.
TCATTCCAATCCCAAAGAAAGGCAATGTCAAAGAATGCTCAAACTACCGCACAATTGCACTCCTTTCACACGCTAGCAAAGTAATGCTCAAAATTCTCCAAGCCAGGATTCAACAGTACGTGAACCATGAACTTCCAGATGTTCAAGCTGGTTTTAGAAAAGGCAGAGGAACCGGAGATCAAATTGCCAACATCCACTGGACCATCAAAAAAGCGAGAGAGTTCCAGAAAAGCATCTACTTCTGCTTTATTGACTATGTCAAAGCCTTTGTGTGGATCACAATAAACTGTGGAAAATTCTGAAAGAGATGGGAATACCAGACCACCTGAGCTATCTGTATGCAGGTCAAGAAGCAACAGTTAGAACTGGACATGGAACAACAGAATGGTTCCAGATTGGGAAAGAAGTACACCAAAGCTGTATATTGTCACCCTGCTTATTTAACTTATATCCAGAGTACATTATGAGAAATGCTGGGCTGGATGAAGCATGAGCTGGAATCAAGAATCCTGGGAGAAATATCAATAACCTCAGAAATGCAGATGACACCATACTTCTTGCAGACAATGAAGAAGAACTAAAGAGCCTCTTGATAAAAGTGAGAGAGGAGAGTGAAAAAGTTGGCTTAAAGCTCAACATTCAGAAAACTAAGATCATGGCATCTGGTCCCATCACTTCATGGCCAACAGATGGGGAAACAATAGAAACAATGAGAAACTTTATTTTTCTGGACTCCAAAATCACTGCAGATGGTGACTGCAGCCATGAAATTAAAAGATGCTTACTCCTTGGAAGAAAAGTTATGACCAACCTAGATAGCATATTAAAAAGCAGAGACATGACTTTGCCAACAAAGGTCTGTCTAGTCACAGCTATGGTTTTTCCAGTAATCATGTATGGATGTGAGAATTGGACTGTAAAGAAAGCTGAGCACTGAAGAATTGATGCTTTTGAACTGTGGTGCTGGAGAAGACACTTGAGAGTCCCTTGATCTTCAAGGAGATCCAACCAGTCCATCCTAAAGGACATCAGTCCTGAATATTCATTGAAGGGACTGATGTTGAAGCTGAAACTCTAATCCTTTGGCCACCTGATGCAAAGAACTGACTCACTGGAAAAGACCCTGATTTGGAGAAAGACTGAAGGTGAGAGGAGAAAGGGATGACAGAGGATGAGGTGGTTGCATGGCATCACCAGCTCAATGGACATGAGTTTGCATAAATGCCAGGAGTTGGTGATGGACAGAGAGGCCTGGAGTGCTGCAGTTCAATGGGTTTCAAAGAGTTGGACATAACTGAGTGACTGAACTGTACTGAACTGATGGCATTCTAGTTCCAGTTTTTTAAGGAATCTCTACACTGTTCTCCATAGTGGCTGTACTAGTTTGCATTCCCACCAACAGTGTAAGAGGGTTCCTCCTTCTCCACACCCTCTCCAGCATTTATTGTTTGTAGAGTTTTGGGTAGCAGCCATTCTGACTGACATGAGATGGTACCTCATTGTGGTTTTGATATGCGTTTCTCTGATAACGAGTGATGTTGAGCATCTTTTCATGTGTTTGTTAGCCATCTGTATGTCTTCTTTGGAGAAATGTCTGTTTAGTTCTTTGGCCCATTTTTTGATTGGGTCATTTGTTTTTCTGGTATTGAGCTGCTTGAGCTTCTTTTATATTTTTGAGATTATTTTTTTGTCAGTTGCTTCATTTGCTTTTATTTTCTCCCATTCTGAAGGTTGTCTTTTCACCTTGCTTATAGCTTCCTTGGTTGTGCAAAAGCCTTTAAGTTTAATTAAGTCCCATTTGTTTATTTTTGCTTTATTCCCATTACTCTTGGAGGTGGGTCATAGAGGATCCTGCTGGATTTATGTCGGAGATTGTTTTGCCTATGTTCTCCTCTAGGAGTTTTATAGTTTCTGGTCTTATGTTTAGATCTTTAATCCATTTTGAGTTTATTTTTGTGTATGGTGTTAGAAAGTGTTCTAGCTTCATTTTTTTTTTTTACAAGTGGTTGACCAGTTTTCCCAGCATCACTTGTTAAAGAGATTATCTTTTCTCCATTGTATATTTTTGCCTCGTTTGTCAAAGATAAGGTGTCCATAGGTGCATAGATTTATCTCTGGGCTTTCTATTTTGTTCCACTGATCTATATTTCTGTCTTTGTGCCAGTACCATACTGTCTTGATGACTGTCAATTTGCAGTGTAGTCTGAAGTCAGTCAGGTTGATTCCTTCAGTTCCATTCTTCTTTGTCAAGATTGCTTTTGCTATTCGAGATTTTTTGTATATCCATACAAATTGTGAAATTATTTGTTCTAGTTCTGTGAAAAATACAATTGGTAGCTTGATAGGGGTTGCATTGAATTTGTAGATTGCTTTGGTTAGTATACTCATTTTCACTATATAGATTCTTCTGATCCATGAACATGTTCTATTTCTCCATCTATTTGTGACATCTTTGATTTCTTTCATCAGTGTTTTATAGTTTCTATATATAGGTCTTTTGTTTCTTTAGGCAGATTTATTCATATGTATTTTGTTCTTTTTGTGGCAATGGTGAATGTGACTGTTTCCTTAATTTCTCTTTCTGTTTTCTCATTTAGTGTATATGAATACAAGGGATTTTTGAGTATTAATTTTATATCCTGCAACTTTACTATATTAATTGATTAGCTAAAGTAATTTTCTAGTGGAGTCTTTAGGGTTTTCTATGTAGAGGATCATGTCATCTGCAAACATTGAGAGATTTACTTATTTTCCAATCAGGATTCCTTTTATTTCTTTTTCTTTTCTGATTGCTGTGGCTAAAACTTCCAAAACTATGTTGAATAGTAGTGGTAAGAGTGGGCACCCTTGTCTTTTTCCTTACTTTAGGGGAAATGCTTTCAATTTTTCAATTTCAGTGAAATTTCAATTCATTCTTTAGAAAAAAATTTTTTTTATTGGAGTGTAGCTGATTCTAAATCCTCATCAGATAAGAACAAGCTGAATGATAGGCTGAAAAGTTTAAAGAGTTAATAACAATTGGGCTAAAATTAATATATTTTCTTTAGGTTAAAAATCAGTTGAGTGAATATATAAAAGTCAACATCTGACTCAGCAATAGTTTCTGTGAAGAAAATTAAGGCTGTGTGTGTCGCCCCTTGACTAGTAGCATCGGCATCACTTGGCAAATTGCCTGAAAAGCAAAACATTGTGCATCACCTCAGACCAACTGAATCAGAAACTTAGGGTGGGCAATGAGGGTTGGAGGAGGGGGTTTTAGCAAGCTCTCTGAAAGATTCGGATGCATGCCCAGTTTTGAGAGCCACTAAAGCTAAGGAGTTTAGTTGAAAAATAGTCATAGAAAAGGAAAGTGAGAAAAACAACAGACTTCTTGGCTGAAGTTCAAGGAACACAATCCTGATGTTTACTTGTGGGCAGGACTAAGGATGCTCAAAGCTGTGCAAGGTGTAAAGTCTTTAGATATTTCACCTGAGAGAGGATTTAGGTTACAATGACATCACAAAACTTAGCAAGTGATTGTATTTTTTGAGCAAAATGAATTCCCAGGAGTCTTCCAGTGACTTGTTATTTCAAAAGTGGTCCATGCACCAGCATCAGCCTACTCAGGAGTTGTTAGACATGCAGAATTTCAGATCCCATCTCACAGTGATTCACCTTACATTACAATTTGGAAAGACTGCTCTGGCTAAGCATCTTTGTGTTATATGAGAGGAAACTGAAGTTAAGGACTTTGCCAAGAGTCATGGAATTGAATAGATACAGTCTGAAATTCATTGAGAAGGGGTCTAAAAATTAACTTTTTCTTAAAAGAAAATCTCTTGTTCCAGCTTGCCTATATCCTCTCTTATTCTGGGGAGTCATAAATTCCCAATCATAGTCATAAAATTACTAAGTGCCTTATTGGCAGGAGTTGGTAGGGTGAGGATTCCTGTGTTGATTAGATGTTGGACTAGAATTTTTTCCACTTTTAAATATCTTGACAATAATTACCTTTGGGATGGGGAGGGGTAAGTGTAGAAAACTGAAATCACTCATTTGTTATTACCTTTAAAAAATTATTTATTTATTATTTTCAGCTGTCTTTTATGCTGTTGTTGTTGCTGTGTGGGCTTTCCTCTAGTTGTGGTGAGAGGGGGCTACTCTTTCTTGTGGGTTTCTCTGTAGCTTCTCTTGTGGAGCATGGGCTCTAGGGTGCATGGACTTCAGTTGTTGTGGTGCACAGACATGTGGGATCTTCCCAGATCAGGGATTGAACCCATATCTCCTGCATGGTTCAGTTCTTTACCACTGAGCCACTGGGGAAGTCCTATTATTATTAAGAGTAAGTGAGTTACAGATATGGAATCCTGGAGACTGGTTGAGATGGAGAACCTAGTTCTTCCCTAGAGACCCATCTTTTCAAGTTGTATTTTTATGTTCCTTCCACAGACTTTCTGGAGGAGCCATGTGACTGTCTTGCCCAGTCCTGTACTTAAAGATACTTTGTCTATCCACACTCCTATAGGAAGCAAGTCCTGATGATGAGCTGGAGTTGTGAACAGTCTAGGTCTGGTCCTCTGCCAGTCCTGCAGCTTGATGTTCCTTTCTCCAATCTGCTCCTGGAAGTCCCTTTCCTTAATTTCTAGCTTGTGCCCTCACTATGGACCTAAAATTTCTAAATGTCTCACAATTAATAAAGGCCGGGAAGGACAAAAGACATGCTGGCTTCTCTGTGAGCAGCCAGGCATTTGCCTTGTCCATAGGGGTCTGAATGAAGCCAGGTGAGTTGAGGCGCAATGTGGTATTTGTCTAGAGGACCAGTGGTTGGTATTTTTTAAAGTGTTAAAAGAACTTAAATAAAATTCATGTGATTTTAGGCAGGTGGAAAAGCTTTAATGCAGAGGTGGTGAAAAAAAAATTGCCCTGAGCAGGATCTCAGGAGGTGAGGCTTCTATTGATTTTATTCCCAGTTCTTAAGCCCCTAGCTATAAAACCTTGGGCAAATGCATCCTCATTCTGGATTTTAACTGAGCACTCCTCAAGGGATCCTTGTTAATCAGCTTTGTTCCCCATCTCTAGTACAGAGCCAGACTTACAGCAAAGCTCAATAAAATGCTGTCAAATAAAATAGGACTTTGTCTTATTTATAAAATGAGATCGTAGGATTAAAACAAGACAATTAGCAAGGAATAGTCTAGTCTTGACATCATCTGACTTCATGGCCTTAAATTCTAATTTTCAAAAGCATCAACAAACTCTAAAATACAGTGACATAATAGCTGTGTATTACAAAATCACAGTGGATGGTGACTACAGCCATGGAATTAAAAGACACTTGCTCCTTGGAAGAAAAGCTATGACAAACCTAGACAGCATATTAAAAATCAGAGACATCACTTTGCCAGCAAAGGTCCATACAGTCAAAACTATGGTTTTTCCAGTAATTATGTATCAGTGTGAGAGTTGGGCTGTAAACAAGGCTGAGAGCCAAAGAATTGATGCTTTCAAACTGTGGTGGAGAAGACTCTCGAGAGTCCCTTGGACAGCAAGGAGATCAAACTAGTCAATCCTAAAGGAAATCAGTCCTGAATATTCATTGGAAGGACTAATGCTAAAGCTGAAGCTCCAGTACTTTGGCCACCTGATATGAAGAGCTGACTCATTGGCAAAGACCCTGATGCTGGGAAAAATTGAGGGCAGGAGGAGAAATGAGCAAGAGAGGATGAGATGGTTGGATGGCACCACCTATTCAATGGACATGAGTTTGAGCAAACTCCAGGTGATAGTGAGGGATAGGGAAGTCTTGGTGTGCTGCTGTTCATGGGGTTTTAAAGAGTCAGACATGACTGAGAGACTGAACAACATGTGCTATCTGAATGCCAAGTCACTTCACTTTTGTCTGACTTTTTGCGACCCTATGGACCATAGCTCACCAGGCTCCTCTGTCCATAGGATTCTTCAGGCAGGAATATTGGAGTGGACCCAGGGATCAAAACTGCATCTCTCAAATCTGCATTGGGAGGCAGATTCTTTACCACTGGCGCCACCTAGGAAGCCCAGGTGTATCTACAAAAACTTTTGCATATTTTATCTCAATAAAATTAAAACTCCTGAGATCTAGGTTTCATTGCTTACATTTGAAGGAAGAAACTGAAGCTAGACACAGGGGTTAATGAAGTCACAGAGCCTGGGTTTAAGTCTAAATCACCTAATCGTAAATCAACTGTTTTTCCCACCCACCCTATGTCCTGTCCTGGCATTTTAAGAACTGTCTTTGGTCACATCTCTCTCTAGCATTTGCTCTCCTTCTTCTGCAGTATGGTATTGTAACATAGGTGGCTGTGGAATTGTAGATGAGAGGAATCAGCTTATTTGAAGACTAGAACAGCCAGCACATCTAGCAATTGAAATAATAATGATATTTTGAAAATGTCTGGTATTCCAGTCATCAGTTGTACCAGTGACTATGTAAGAGGGTCCAATCTCCTGTCTCAAGAGCATGGAGAGCCCATTTCCAAGAATTGCCTGCAGAAAGAACCAGACTCATGCATTCTGCTCTTTCCTGTGTCTGCCTTGAGTTTCTTGAGGGAGTTTAATGTTAACACTGGTATCAACTTCATTGAAATGTCACATTAAATAAGTCAAATGTAAGTGAATCCGAATTCAGAGAGAGCACAGGAAAGCCCAGTTTTAAACATTCTAGCAGAGTTCTTTGGGTAAAGGCTCAATTACATTAAATTAAGCAGCCAGCTAGCAAGGCTAAAAGAGTTAGTAGGCAAATACAATGTGCTCTTTTACAATAGCTCGGAGAACTATAGGTCAGCTTCTACTTCTGTTGGGAAAATAACATTAGGGGAACATTTGTAAAGGGCCTATCATTGTCTTGATAAGTTGATACTGAAACTGGTAATCAGTGAAATTGGAGGCATCTTATTTCCTGTTTGAATAGAAGTGAGGTAGAGACACAAAGAGAGAGTCCATCTCAATTTGTCCTAGTATTTCCTGATTCAGATCTCTCAAGACTGTATCTCTTACTTAGTCATACCTCAGGTGTAGCTTCCAGGGAAAGTCAATGATACAGGGCAGATAAGAAGTAATTATAGGAGATTGGATTAGCTGATTTCTCCTTTATAAATGCAGGCACACACAATAGAAGTTCTTACTGCATAAACAAATGGAAAAATCTTTAAGTGGATTCCTGAAACATATCTTTTAGACTAGTGAAATTTTCTTTGCAGTGCAGTTTCAATTACTAAAGCTACAGATACTCTGCCGTGTAAGAGTTTCTAGAACAGAAAAGCATTCAGAATCATGTTAAATTCTTGGTTTTGGACAGGATAGGAAAAGCATCACCCTGCACTGTTTGAGGCATCTGGATATACAAGTACTCAATTACAAAGGCTTTTTGGTCCACAGCTCACTGGACGCAGTTAGGAACCAGTCTTGGGTGCCTTTCCCATGACTATTTGTGATGCCTGTCTCTAGTGAACAAGTGTTTCTGTGGTTAGACCTAGGAATTCAGCACAGACAACAACGCTGCAATTAATTGTTTTTTTTTTTTTCTTACACCAGAAGCCACTATTGTCTCTGTTCTACTGAGTAAAGGCTGTACCCTATCATTAATTTTTTCCCCTAGATTTCTTACTTATTGCAAAGGGAGTACTGCTCCCAAATTAATGGCAGAGAATGTCCCCAGGTATCTGGGGGTTTGCGAGTTTGTTTCTCAAATCCATGAATTAGGCAGTCATGAAATACGGGCACAAGTGACATCCGAGAGTATTTTAACCCTCTATCTTCCAAAGTTATGGTCAAATATGCCCCAAAGTGGTTATCATTTACTTTTTGCTGGAATGTCCTCTTCCCTATAACTTTATGCCTGAATTTAATATCACACTATTATGTTTCTCAGAGGATGTGCTGTACATACTGTTGAATAGTTGTGAATATCATTGTACAGCTTATGATTAGACAATCTCCCCCCCTCCCACCCCCCGTCAAGGCCTCATATACTACCTAGCTGCTTAGGAAACTTGGTGATTCTTCCTGCACTGCATTCCCAAATACTCAATATGTCATATTCTTTGGTTAAAAGCAATTCTAAAACTGATTTCTCAGTTAACAAATGACTTTTACTTATAAATATTTCTTTGATCTTTACAGCAATCTTGAAGGTGGACTGGCCAAGTCTAATCAATTTTCCATGAAAGAATGTCAGTATTTATTCTTATGAACATCAGGACACATGCTTATCTGATAGTAACCACTTTATTTTAAAGGTGTATTTAAATTCTGACTTTACCACTCAAAGGTAATATAGCCAATGTAATCCTTTGGTTTAAGTAACTGGAGAAATCCTCTTTCTTTATTTATCTCAAGATTCAAATTACATTTAATTTCATTGGAGGATAATTTTCTAGTCACTAGAAACCTTCATAGCTGATGAAAAAATGATTTTATGTTACTTCAAAGGATAAGAAATATTTTTATGTAACTGGTGGTCATTTGGATTTTCCTTTTGTGATGCATTTCTTCAGGACACTAGCCACTGCTTTCTACTGTATTGTCTAGATTTTCTTTTGTTTTTCTAATTAAATTTATAATTTCTTAATACCTGAAATCAATATAATGTTATATATCAATTATGTCTCAATAAAAGATTTGTAGTTTCCTTATAATACTCACTAAAAACTGTTATAAAATATGTATGTATTAAGCCATTTAAAATAACAATGATAAGCACATACACATTAACATAATTAATACATTTAGTGAAAAATACTTATATTTTTGAGAACAAAAATCAACATAAAGAATAACATTGTTTTCCCTTTTGTTTCTTCAGATCTCTTTAATGTCTGGCTCAATGGAAGATAACTAAATTACATACTTCTTTATTCAGTTTGTTGTGATTTTTAAAATTTGCTTGATATTCAGTGGTATGGAGTACTAGCAGTTAAGTCATTATCCATATGATAGTTAATCACCTTGTTTCTTGTTTTTTAATTTTTTGTTTTTACTGCCATAAAAATGTTGCAATAAACATCCTTGTATGTTTAAAATAAATGACCAGATAAAAATTTTTTCAGTACTAACTAACATTTATTAAGAGCCTAACGTACATCAGGTCTTTTTATATCGGTTACTTTGTTTGACCCCATAATATACCATAAAAAAGCTAGGCTCAGACAGTTAGAGTCAATTACTCAATTATGATATAAGGCTTAGTGGTAAAGAATCAGCCTGCCAAGCAGGACATGTGAGTTTGATCCCTCTGTCAGGAAGATCTTCCAGAGATGGAAATGGCAACACACTCTAGTAGTTTCGCCTGGGAAATCCCATGGACAGAGGAGCCTGGCAAGCTATAGTCCACTGGGTCGCAGTGTTGGCCATGACTCAGCGACTAAACAACAACAAATGATTTAAATTATAGATCAGGAAGATAGAAGCAGAACTGCTGGTTCCCACCTTTGCTGTCTGCATCTAGGAGATAGGATCCAGCTAGGCATGTCCACCTAATAGCAGCTGCTTCCCCGAACAATGGCATTCTTCCTCTGTGGGAGGCCATTGGCTGCTGGATCCATGCCCACTCAGCCTGAACACCTTCCCTGTAAGATGTCAGGAGCAGGTGGTATTGGGCTGTACCATCATGTGATGGAGATGGAGAAATTGTTCATTCCTCAATCCTAAATACACAGGGATCTTTACTCCATGGATCTATGGTGGTCTGTTAAGGTCTCAGCATATACTGACTACTGCTGAGAAATTCAAACTGCTCTGTGCTTTATGAAAATCAAAATGACATTCTTTTGAGGTTGGGAAGGGAGCAAGTTTTTCTCTTTCATGGATGATGAAATCAGCTCATAGAGACATTAAGCAAAATGCTCAAGATCACACAAGTCATGCACACTATCCATGTGGGTAAGAAGGTGTGTGAAATCAAAAGTGCCACTAATGTTCCTGGGGCCATTCCTTTTATCTGCCTTGGTTTTTGTGGAATCGAGCATGTTCCTGAAAATAGACTTTCATGTTCTGAGAGGTCTTGAAATGCAGATTTGATTAAGACTCTACTTTCATACTATTAAGAACTCTTCTGGAATTCTTCCAGGTAAAACTTTTATTTGGATAGTTTTATGTTGTTTGTATCCTTCAAATAGGATATAAATAAATTTATGATATATATATATAGTTGAAACTATTCAAATGAGAATAAACCTGACCAAAAAATCAAGTAAAAGAGCAAGATTTTCTTCTTTCTGCCTACCTGCTTCATGCCTTCTTTTCTTCCTGAATATTTGCCCAAAAGCTATGATGTGAGGCTGAGCAAGGCAAGTGTCCACATGGGGTTAGGGAGGCAGGTGGTCAGTGACTAAGGCTGCCTAGCGTGAGTTGTCAGAGTCTGGATGGATTGACAAAGGATGTCGCATGGGGTGGGTGATGACAGTGGTCCACATTGAAGTGCTGGAGCCTGGGTGAGGAGATGTTCTGATACAAGAGAGATTAGAATGATAAATATAATAAGGGTAACATTTAAGTTCACTGGTTAATATGGTAAGGACAACTGTGACTAGTTTTCTCATTATTAGAGGATGGAATTAAAAGAAATGAAAACACAGAAAACTAGAATACACTCTGTGATACTGAATTTCACCCATATGGATATGGCTCTGGGAGAAATGACATCCTAAAACAAGGAACATATTTACTGCCCAGATCTCAGTTTCTTAGATACACTCATTCACTAAAAGGAACCAAGACACTTTGAGAAAATAATAGGTCTTAAGTTCGGAACTGGGTGCTAAGAAAGTGTACATCTTCTTAAACTAGAAAGTGCTCAAAGAATGCTGAGTACACAGCAAAAGGACACAGATGCCAGCTTGAAGGGCTCTCACGGGCCAAATCTAGATAATTTGAGATTGAAAATGGTCAGTACACATACAAATAACATTTATAAATGAATAAATAGGGAAAAAGTATGCTGTTCCTCATAAAAGTAGAAGAAATGATTGAATTAGAAAAATTATCATTTGTCAATCATCTGTGGATACTAAGATCATTGGCTAAAAGTTTGGTAAAGAATGGAGTATTTACTTTATTTCAGAGTCCGGCTGCCACTCAGTTACCTCAGTTGTGTCCAACTCTTTGCCACCCCATCAACCATAGCCCGCCAGACTCCTCTATTCCATGGGATTTCTGAAGGTAAGAATATAGGAGTGGGTTGCCATGCCCTCCTCCAGGGAATCTTCCCAACCAAGGGCTTGAACCCAGGTCTACTACTGAGCCACCTGGGAGGCCTCCGCCTAAAAATTACAAAGAGAAACTTCACAGTGGAGAAATATGGCCAACTTTATCTTAATCAAATGATCGAAGATAACATCAAGAATGGAGTAACTCAAAACATATACCACCTGGTAAGATGCAAAAAAAAAAAAAAAAAAAAAAGAAAAGAAAAGAAAGAAAGAAAAAGCAGTTAGCTTAGCTTCTGTTACATTGTAGACATAGTTAAAAAAAATCAATCTAATCATAAAGAAATATCAGAGAAACCTAACTTGGTGGACATTCTACGTGGCCTGCACTCTTTACAAGTGCCAAGGTTAGAGAAATCAAAGAAGAGATGAGGAGCTGTCTGCGACTGAAGGAGACTAAAGAAATATATCAGTAATTCATAATGGTGGATATTCCTTTGTTACTGAAGATGTCATGGGAACAGTTGGTGAAATTCAAGGAGAAACTGGATTTGATGATTGTGATGTCTCAGTGTAATTTCCTGACTTTGATGGGTTTTTTTTGAGGTTATAAAGGAGAATGTCTCTGTAGGAGTTACTTACTAAAATATTTAAAAGTGATGAGGAATAATCATATTGATAAACTTACTCTCAGTTGGCCCAGAAGGAAATTTTTTTTTCCTATGTGCTTGCAAATGGTCAATAGTTTAAAAATATTTCAAGCAAAGAACTTAAATGACAGGGCCAGGGGAAAGTTGTATCATGTCTTTTTAAAAACTGTACTCAGAATGGACATGATTTAACTCTGTGTTCCAGCGGTCAACACAGCAAGGCAAATAATTTCGGGAAGGAGAATGGTCTGTTATGAGCAACAAAGTTTGGCTTTATACTGGTAACATCTAACTAGTTACAATTCTTCCACACGATTACCTGATGACTTGATTCCTGCTAATTTTAATCATATTCTGAAGTAATTAAGTCTGAGATAAACATTTCTCTAGCTGGTAAAGCCATCACTCCTACATACCCCATCATGCTCAGTGGTTTTATTTCTTTTTGGTTGGAAGAAATGTGTTAGGTATGTGAATGGTACAAGTTTAGTTATGAAAAAAACTCTTGGCACTTCTATTTTTCGATAATAAATATTTCTGATCTAAAGATGCAGTGCGCCCTGGGACTTTCCTGTTGGGCCATTGGTTGAGACTCTGCACTTGCACTGCAGGGGGCCTGGGTTCTATCCCTCATCAGGGAACTAAGATCCCACAGCCATGCAGTGTAGCAAAAAATTAAAAAATTAAAGATACCATGTGCCTTGACTTTTATAATTGGGGAACTGAATAATTGTTTGTGGATAATTATGAAGTTATAATTACATAGGGAGGATTGGTTGCACTACACAAATATTAAGCCTTTTTCATAACATGTCAAACACAGACATATCTAATTAACAATAAGAACTATATTTTATTGAATACCTATTATTTCCACATTAGCTCCAATTCTAGACCAACTCTACAAAGCAGGTATAAATTTCTGCTCTCTTCGTAGCTGAGGAAGTTGAGAGTCAGAAAGATTAAGTCTTTCATCTAGCTATGTGGATAGTATGCAATGGAGTTCAGATTAAACTGGCAGCCTCTAAGTGTAAGTGGTCGTCTCTCAGTCATGTCTAACTCTTTCTGACCCAGCAGGCTCATCTGTCCATGGGATTCTCCAGGCAAGAATACTGCAGTGGGTTTTCATTCCCTTCTCCAGGGGTTTTCCCAACCCAGGGATTGAACCCAGGTCTCCCACATTGCAAGCAGATTCTTTACCATCTGAATTACCAGGGAAGCCCAAACCAGCAGCCTGGCTGGGTCCAAAGCCCATTCTCCTTCCGCAGTATCTGTGGTGTCTATAATCAGTTTTATTTCACACACTCAAGGGAAATTAAGCTTTAAGTCAGATCCTGAGAATAAAGCTCAGTCTCTAAAATCTTTAAGCTCGATATTCGGGGTGAGATGTTGTTCTTAGTCCTCAATGTTTGTGCTCGATAAATAAGATGCTCCAAGGACCCAAGCTCATTCCTGTTTTCAGATTAGACATAGAGCTATCACATTAGTTTTTCATGTGTGTGTGTGTGTGTTTTCCATAGCATTTCAGAGTAGTGTGTGTGTCTTAAAACAGTTCTTCACGTGAAACCTCAAATTTGAAAGGACTGCTACTTACTGGTCACAATCCACGTGTGAGGCTCTTGTCAGGTCCAGAGGCATGCGATTCATAGTGAGTAGTATTTCAACTCTAACTGAGAATATGGAACTCCCATGAGACTCACACAGCACTTGTTTTGTCAGGCGAACCTGTGTTCCAAGTAATCCTGTGCTCTATCCTAGGAGTTACGGAGATAGTTGTCACTTTGGGTTTGGACTCAGACAAACTCCAATTTTAGCTCTAATCTGTGTTTAAGGAATAACATAAGCATGCATGCATATTGTCATCACTCTCATTCAGGGAAAAAAAAAGAATGATAAAGAAAAGGAAAAATAAACAGAAAGGAGACTTGAGGTGGTTGGCTCTGATTCTGGCCCTGAATGTTTTTAAATTTCCTAGTTATTTGTTTCTTCACCTATAAAAATGCCAGTGATAATAATGTTTGCCTTTTAGGACTTAACAATGGTGGCAGGAGGAGGGGAGCCAAACCTCTGCCCCCTGCACAGTGAAAAATGCAGCTATAACTTTATAGTTAACCCTGCATATATACAGGGACTTCCCTGGTGGCTCAGACGGTAAAGCGTCTGTCTACAATGCAGGAGACCTGGGTTTGGTCCCTGGGTCAGGAAGATCCGCTAGAGAAGGAAATGGCAATCCACTCCAGTACTATTGCTTGGAAAATCCCATGAACAGGGGAGCCTGGTAGGCTACAGTCCATGGGGTCGCAGAGTCGGACATGACTGAGTAACTTCACTTCACTGCATATATACATGGTTCTGCATCCATGGATTTAACCAACTTCAGATAGTATAGTACTATAGTATTTATTATTGGAACAAACCCGTGCATAAGTGAACCTGAGCAATTCAAACCCTTGTTGTTCAAGGGTCAACTATACTTAATGCATAGGGTAGTTCTTAGAGTTCAATGGGTTAGTATCTATAAGGTATTTGTAGCAATGCTTGGCTCATGAGACTTCCTAGGTTGCCCTAGTAGTGAAGAACCTTCTGGCCAATGCAGGAGATGTAAGAAATCTGGGGTTTACTCCCTGTGTTTGGAAGATCCACTGGAGGAAGAATGGCAACCCACTCCACTATTCTTGCCTGGAGAATCCCATGGACAGAGGAGCCTGGCAGGCCACGGAGTCGCAAAGAGTTGGACACAGCTGAAGTGACTTAGCCCAGAACTTGGCTCATAGAGAAGTTTATGAATGTTTGTTATTTTCATCATCAATATATTTAAAGGGATTGACACGTAATGGACACATCATGGACAGAGGAGCCTGGCAGGCCACAGTCCACAGCATTGCAAAGGGTTGGACACGACTGAGCAACTGAGCACACACAGCAGGTGCTCATAGGTGACAATTTTCCTTTTAGTTTTTAAAACAATTAGAATAAGTATACAGAATTTTTACTTACTTTTGCTCCAAGGATCAGTGTATATAGCTATTAGTGATCAGAGACCCACCCACGTTACTACAGACGATTGGAAGTTACACGGGGCATTTGCTTTGGGATGTTGCCAGTGGTGATGTCATGTACTGTTGATACACTGGGGAATTGCTCTTGCAAGCTATATTTGACACATGGATTGCTTTCATCTTGTTATTTTGTTTCTGTACAAATAATATTTATCCCTCAGGACAAGAAATCATCCATGTGGAATAAAGAACCCCTTCTCAAGGTAGGTGTACAATTATCTGAAATGTAAGGATTGACAAATGCTTGCTAGATTGAAAGTTCCATGGTGATTTGAGAGTTTGAAACATCTTTGTGATTGTGTTGACATTTCTTTCTCTCTCTCTCTCTCTTTTTTTTTTTTTGGTTCCCAGGATTTCCTGGTATTAATATTCGGGTCAATTCTACAGCAGGGTGGTTTGAAGTCATGGTTACGCATAGCATCATTAAATTTTGGCTCTGTGAGGAACATTGCTGCTGCTGCTGCTGCTAAATCACTTCAGTCGTGTCCGACTCTGTGTGACCCCATAGGCGGAAGCCCACCAGGCTCCTAGTTATCCTCTAATCTAAGGGTCAGCAAACAATGGCCCACAGGCCAAAACCAGCCTGCCACCTGTTTTCATATAGTGTGTGAGCTAAGAACAACTTTTATATTTTTTGAAGGAAAAAACAAAAACAAAGAATATGTCACAAATAATATCTGACTTGCAAAGCCTAAAAACATGCTATCTGACCCTTTACAAAAAAATTTGCTGATATCCCTGTTCTAACCCAACTCTCTCATTAAAAAAAAGAAAGAAAATTGAGGCCAAATGAAGCTGTGTGATTTTACTGAGGATAATTCAGCTCACTGGAGACAGATCCAGAGCTTGAGCCACCTCTCCTGACTTTCGGCCTTTAACTCCAGCAGCAGTCCTGCTTACTCAGTTAACTCTTTTTCTCCCCCTGGTTTTTTACCTAACTAATAAGAATAATTTCAATTAAAATGATAACACTAGTATTTTAAACTTACATGGTATCTCCTCTCAGAATAGTTTAAAACGGCTTAATCTGGACTGAACCAATTCTGCCACTATGAGAATTTCTTCTGGGTGATAAACTAGACCCCTTGGTAGCAACAGCAATTCTGTATTACACACGTAGGTTATTATATATCAGGATTAATTTAATAATGTATTCAAAAGGCGAGGAATAAACATATTTAACCTGTTTATACGAAGCAATAAGATACTTAATAAAAGAATCATGTTATATCTTTAGGCTTTAATTGAATTACTAACACCACAGACTAAAGGGCCCTGGAGAAAGAAATGGCAACCCGCTCCAGTACTCTTGCCTGAAAAATCCCATGGACAGAGGAGCCTGGCAGGCTACAGTCCATGAGGTCACAAAGAGTCGGACACGACTGAGTGACTAACACACACACATATGTAAACAGACACACAAACTACCAGATTCAAAACTTCCATGTTAACTTACAGGTTTGAGCTTTGCTGGCTAAAGGTGGAGATGATGGCGGGGGTTTCAAAGGCTATTTGAGATATACTCAACATTCATGGTAAGTTTTCATGAAATTTTCATTTTTAATTTAAACAAGGGGTATTTGGAAATTATGTGAAGCATGACAGGGAAATTGGATATTCCTGGATGGATTTTCCAAGCTTGTCAATTAAAAAAAAAAACAAAACACAAGACTCTTTGTGAGTTGAAGATAAATTTTTGGTGCATTTTTCCATAACACAATTGGAATAAGACATACTTCAGAAAAGAATGCCCAGTAATTTATGGTTTGTCTCTTTATTTCAAGTTATTCTAATTCTGTAGAGGAATATTTTATTTTATTTTATTTATTTTTATTTTTTGGAATATTTGATTTTAATATGTACATCAATTACTTTTAAAATCTTACAAAAGAATTTCTAACTTATTTAGTTTACATTACCCAATGAGTTTCTTAGCCAGTATTTTTAAGTCCAATTTTTGTCATAAAGTCTTCTACTAATTTAAAAGTAAGTCAGGAATGGACTTGTGGACATAGAGGGAGAAGGAGAGGGTGGGACAATTTGAGACTAGCATTGACATATATACACATATTTTACGAGTGTAAAATACATAGCCCAGTGGGAAGCTGCTATATACCACAGGGAGCTCACCTTGGTGCTCTGTGATGACCTAGCAGGTTGGGATGGGAGGGTGAGAGGGAGGCTTAAGAGGGAGGGCATATATGTATATTTATAGCTGATTCATGTTTTTGTACAGCAGAAACTAACACAACATTGTAAAACAATTATACTCCAATTAAAAACAAATTAAAAAAAAGTAAGTCAGGAACTTTTCTTAAAATCAAAACTCCAAACAGGATGCATTATCATTACAACTGCTTTGATCAGCAAGTACTCTTTGCAAATGATGTAAATGGAACAGGGATGTAACTGGGTGACATGCATCAGACTCTGAATGGAGATGCCCCTATTCGACTAGCAGACAGGTGCATTTCCTGAAGTGTCTTTTTCAGGTACTTCTAGTATAAACATTTCTCAGATCAGCTGGTATTTCTTGAGGAGCACTTTAACTACATGGGTTTAAAAAGCTTGCTCAAAAAACCGAGAAACATGCAAATTTGAGCACGTAAAAAAATACTCTTTAGATTTGATATATTTCTCAAAAGAGTGACTTGAACTGACAGTTACTTACATATTCCATATATACTTATATACATGAATATCTTTAAATACTATTAAATATAGCACAAAAATACGGTTTTCTTAGGATTTCGGAATATCTTCAGCTGAATACATTAAAGCTATATGTCATACATATCTAATATGCTTTTTTTTCTTGATTTCCAAAATTTAATGGGGGGAAAAAGCAATAGGCATGACTCTCCAACTTATTATAAAAATTCAGTGAGATGCATTGAACCAGACACAATATGCTCCAACCTATACTGCACAAAAATTACAGTCAATATTATTTAGACATATGTGTTCAGAGACTGCAAAGGACATGATGAGTATGAGAGAAAATGACTACATATGTAATTGAGGAAATTTCTGGATATATTGCATGTCTTGGTCAAACCTAGGTTAGAAAGCTATTTAGAGCCTGCTGCTTCAGCCACAGACTGTTTATTCCTCACATGATGCTAATCACAGTGATTGTGCCTGTCTCTGTTATGTCTGGCAAACCAAATTGTAAGAAGTCAGCTCTGGCCCGGACAGCCAGTGGAACACACATGGTAGAAAAAAATCCATTTTGCTAGGATGCCTTTTCCAGTCTCTTTATTAAGGCTCTCAAATTGCTGGAGATAAAATTAAAATTACAATGCCTGGGTATCTTTTCATATTTGCCAATTTTAATTTGGTATTTGGAAAAATTAAAGCAAATGATTATTTTTGTATTGTTGAAACACATTTTTCTTTTTTTATTGTTTCTTCCCCCTTGGCATCGCATTTTTGGCTAATTATACTCCCCAGAGAGATGGAATACATCTCAAGGAGCTACTGGGTTGATGCTTCTAAAATTATACTTGGCATGATAAATATGATTCCCTACGAGACCTGCCACACAGGCTTTGCCCAGCGGAGAAAGTGTGGATCTTCAGGGCATACTGGTGTCTGTACAGTTGGAATCAAATGCCTAACTAGTGTTCGAGTCTCGCGCCCTTGTTTCAGGATAATCTTTCATTCCCACTTTTCTCCTGTCAATAGTCGCATTTAAGGAATGATCTCTTCTGAGTTCTGGACAAGTTCTTACTGAGTTGGAAGTTTCCTTACATCAAAGCCCACTTTATAGCTATAAAAGCCAAGGCAAATGTCTCATCTCTCTGAAGCCGATCTGCGGGGAAAGCTGCAATTCAGCATCAACCACCAAGGCCTAAAATATGCCTTCTGGGTGTAGCTGTTGCAACCTAAGGATGCTTCAGAGGGACAAGCATATTCACTCAGAACTGAATGCTTAATTTTATTTATTTAAGAATACAATTTTTTAATCAAATGAACATTTTAGAAATTAATAACAACTCAACCAAGTCCAAATAGGTCTTAATCCTTTAAGAGTGATTCTCTTCTGATTGACAGCACTCATGAGTTATTGCCTTAACATTAGAGATCAATACAGCTGTGCTGTCACTTAGAACCCTTATAACAGATAACATGTCTTATTTCCAAAATAGTCTCATGAAGATTTCTTTAACTTCAGTTATGTGATTTTTTGGTACTGAGAGACTAAACATTTAAATCTTAATGTCTCTATACATCTTATAGTTACATGCAATATTGCCGTAATGAAAACAGTCTTTTGTGGAAGGCTTCCCTAGTTTTCTCTTTGATTTTCTATCCAGCATGATACTGTGATTATATATTACTTGGGGTTTCTCTTTATTATTCCCCTGGATATTAATTGTGCTATTTTAAAGCCTTTAATTCTATGGTGTGAACCTTAATCCCATGGCAGAGCCCTTGCCTATGTCTCACATTGTCACAGTATACTCCTTAGTGAAGCCTAAGGGGGTAAGGGCTTTTATTTAGGAAAATAACTACATGCTGAATTCATCATAAGTTGGAAAAACAGATCCTCTTTCATTCATTGAACAGACCACACATGTTTCCATAAGATGTAGTGCCATGTGGCCAAGGCTCTGTGTGAACAACTCTCTATTGTAAATCGGTAGGAGAATAACTGTGAACTTCTTTTCTAACCAAGAAAATTCAGAAGTGGCACATTGTAACTCAATTTGCAATATTTTCCCCAATATTTTCTTAAAGCTTCATGTATGGAAAGTGTCTTTGTTTTCACTCCATTTTGCATTTTGCCAAGAAAAAGTGACAAAACAGTACTTATCATCTTCCTTCAAAACATATGGCATGTGCCCACGGAATATTAAATGATCTTTTACAATGACAACAAATGTTGTGATATTTCATCTGAAACTCCCAGAATGTAAGGTTTCTTGAAGCAGGCAGGAAAAGCAAAAAGATGGTTCAGGGGGATTGGTTCGCTGGTAGAGATGGTGAGGAAAACATATGCTACTTGAAGTCTGAGGAGTGCTGTGGATAGCTGCATGTATCAGCCAGGGTGGGAGAAAACACGAGTTGAAATAGCAGATCTTAAGTAAGCTTCTGTAGCCAGTCCAGTGATCTCTGCTTTAAAAGAGATAAGAAATTAGAGTCTACATAATGAGGCTGTCTTTTTTCCTATTACCTCTCACTGTAGGCAGAACAATTTTCCAGCGATCCCAGGTTATGGAGAAGAGGGCTTCCCACCCTTCCTCTTTCTTTCAAAAGCTTTTGGCGAACAGTGGAGGAGCCCTTTATTTGATCCAGGACGTGGGCAAGTGTGGCCTTTCCTTCCTGTCTCCTTTGAGTCCGCCTGCCATGCACCAGTGTTTCTGCTCCGCTGCCACCCCTAGGTGATGAGCACACCTCCTTCCTGTCCTGGCTTGCTTTCTAGGCGCAGCTCTGCAGTTCCAGGCCTCCCTTCCCCTACTCTTAGGGCTCAGCAGTGCTTTCCATCTTCGTTGTTCTGATCTACTCAGCAGACCCAAACTCTTTCTTCACTGGATAGTCCCAAGGTCTGGATTACAGGATGAGGTAATGCCAGTGGAAGTACGTTTTAGCCACAGGTTAAGCTGGAGTCTCTTGCTACATTTGTTACCACAGTGAAACTGCAGTGTTCCATTTGCAGTAACATGGATGTGCCCGGAGGTGATCTATTATGGACCTAGAGAGTGAAACAAGTCAGAGACAAATGCCACATGATATCACTTCTACATAGAATCTAAAAAAGTGATAAAAACAAACATTTTTAAAACAGAAACAAACTTACAGACATAGAAAACAAACTTTTTTGTTACCAAAGGGAAAATGGTAAAATGAATAAATTAGGAGTTTGAGATTATAGATGAATAACAAGGACCTACTGTATAGCACAGGAAAATATATTCAGTATCTTTTAATAACCAATAATGGAAAAGAATCTGAAAAAAATATATATATCTGAATCAGTTTGCTGTACCACAATCTAACAACACTGTAAAAAAAGTACTTCAATAATAATAATAAAAACAAGATTAAAAAGCCCCCATATGCTCTATACTGTAGCAGGAGTGACTTTTTACACACCCAAATCTAATAATGTGAATTTATTTTCTTCAGTGTTTAACATTGCTTATTAAATAATGTCTAAATGCCTCAGGTTAGAGAAGCAAACCTTTAGTGATCTCTACCTACCTGCCCATTGACTTGCCTCTTCTAAATAAATTCTGCACTTAAGAAAACAAACAAAAAAACCTCAACTGCAATGTTAATTCCTATCTGTTCATATTCAGGGTCCATCTTTTAGGTGGCTTAGAACTCTGAAGGAAATGCACATTACTATTTACTACTCCTTAATAGCCCAACCTTCACCATTATGATGAAATGTTATTTGGTATTATATTCATACTGAGCTCCTCAAGAATAGCTGCTGTAAATAACTGATCCCTGAGAACAAGTTTGTTTTTTTTTTAAACAGGACACTTCTTCCACATTAATGTTTATATAAATACTAAAGAAAGGCCAAATATAATTTTATTTTTTAAAAAATTCTAATTATAGGTATATTTTAACATTGTACTCTTAATTCAGCTAACTCTCACCTCCTGCTCCTCCATTAAAACATATCTTGGGAGGTTTATAAATGAGAGATAGGAGGAAAATAGTTTAGTGTTATATTAATATAACATTATCAGTTAATAGGTTTGCACTAATTTCATTAATTTCTGTGGCAATTGGTATTTCACAGAGAAATCAGGCATCAATATTTTCATTGCTAAGCAAATTACTTCAAGAGAAAAAGGCATTTCTTTATTCATCAAATATATATGGAGAAACTACCATACCATAAGCTAGGTTCTGGGTTTTGTGGTTAAGTCAGTAAAAATATAGACACAATCTAGGGACTTTTGTCCCTAAGGAAACTCACTTTCTAGTGGTAGGAAAAAGGTAAGAGCTAATAAACATAATAAAGAAGCATTTATAGTATTGTGGGAGGTGAAAAGTATTTATCTTTTGGGGTGGGAAAATAAACACAACAGAGTAAGGATGATCGGGGCAGTGTGGAGGTGGGGGCTTCAGTTTAGGTAGGTGAGTAGTAGGTTTCACTGAGATGATGCTATTTGAGCAAAGATTTTGAAGAGATGAGGAAGCCATGTGGATATTATGAGGTAGAACATTCCAAGTAGAGAGTACAGTCCTTGAGCAAAGGCTCTGAGGGACCACGTGTATGAAAGAAAGGAAAAATGAAGACAAGCAGAAAGGATGGTGAGGAGGATATGTGACCAATAGAGAGCCTGGGTAGCAGGTGTTCATGCCTTGTAGGCATTGTGAGAATTTTGACCTTTTCTCTAAGAGACTAGAAGGCCATTGGAAGATTTACTGGAGGAGGAATATATGACTTAAGGCTTAATAGGATCTTTCTGGCTGCTGTGTTGAGAAACTAGACTTTTGGGAGATGAGGGCACGGAGGCAGATTTGTTAGAAGGTCCTTGTGATGAAGAGGTGAGAAATAATGGAGTAACACCTCCATCAAGCAACACTGGCGGAGGTAGAGAAGTGGTTGGGTTCCTGATATGTATTGAAGTGTTGAGCCAAAAGGGTCTGCTGTTGATTGGATATACAGTGTGAGACAAGTCAAAGGCGGCTCCAGGATTTTGAACTCATTAGATGGTTAGATTTTCTACTTACTGAGATGGGAGAAGTGGTAGGCAAAACAGATTGGGAAGGGATAAGATCAGAAATTTAGTTTAATTAGATCTTAAATGTGGAATATTCATAAAAATCTAAGAGAAGTTGTTGAATACACTGTTGCACACATGAGTTTGAAGTTCAGGGGAGAAGTCTCTACTGTAGATACACATTTGGAAGTTGTCAACATAGAGATGATATTTAAAGACTGACTGTATTCTCTGATAGAACATTCTCAGTGCCTGTAAAAAGGAGACTTTCCAAAGTCCTGTGAACGCTGAGCTTTTCTTCTCAGCCAAGTTTGAGATCCCATAAAGGCTGGCCCTTTAAAAAGGAAGCATTGAATGACAAACAATTTTCCTGCTGAAAAGTGACATCAAAAGGAAAAAAAAAATCCCTTCAATATCATGTACCTCACCTCTGCAATTAAAGTGGAAAGGATTCAGAGAATCCAAAATTAATTTAGAGAATTCAGAGTCAGGCAGGTACCAGCTTCCATGTACTGAAGCTCCCTTAATTCTTTGCAGCTCTCTCCTACTTTTGTGACCATACCCCAGCCTGACTTTCAGCTAAGATCAGGGGTCTTGCAAGGTTCAGTGGTTTATTATTTTTTTTCAGAGGAAAAAATAACTCTTCTACCTATTAGTCAAAACTAATCAACTTTTATAAGACATTTATTTACTGTACAAAGGAGTTATTTGGTGCTACACTATAGGTCTGAAAGAGTTAGTTCATTCCTCCAAAGAGCCTAAGGAATTTCCACACTGGGAGAGTCTGGCTCAAAATAACCATCTACACAAGATGTTCTGAGTCAGAAAAGTATTTAAAGAAGAGTATGCTAAACAGTCATTCCAATAAATACTGGAAAATCTTTTGCTGTTGAACATACAATAATAGAAAGGATGAATTAACTGTCTTTAGACCACACAGTGGGATGAGTGCAGGGAAGGACAAAACCACAGTTTCTGCCTTTCAGCTCTGTGGCCAGGCCTTTGGTGACACGCCTCAATGTCCAGACTGAATGACACTGGTTCTGACATTGTCAAGCTGACTTCCCTGTGATTTACCTTCTTGGCACAGAATCATGTAAAATTATACTTCTGGCAGAGTAGCCACCATCAAGAGCCTTAGAAATACTCTTTGAATGTTCAGGGCCCATCAAAAGAGAATGCCAATTAAAAAAATGTAATTAAAAAAATAGAATAAGATTTTGCTAGGCTTAATCTTAACATGGGCTTCCCTGATAGCTCAGAAGGTAAAGAATCTGCCTGCAATGCAGGAGACACAGGAGATGAGGGTTCGATCCCTGGATCAGGAAGATCCCCTGGAGGAGGAAATAGCAACCCACTCCAGTATTCTCGCCTGGAAAATCCCATGGACAGAGGAGCCTGGCAGGCTAAAGTCCATGGGTCACAAAGAGTCAGATAGGACTAAGCGACTAAGCACAGTCTTAATTTTTCTTGGAGAGACTGTCCTGAAAACAGTCATGAAAATGTGAAAATATTACAGTGATTGCCTTCTTGCACAGGATTTGAAACTGCCAGAGAGATGAATACTAAACTTGTACTTGGTAGCTGGGCTGGGTCAAAGGTCAGAGATCAACAGCTTGAAAGAGGATGAATAGCTTGATTCAGTGCGTAAGGTGGAGAAACTCAGTCCATGCTTTTGACACTCCTGTAATCAAGCAGGACCCCGGATAGGCCTTCCCCCATATCCTCTGCTTTAGCTCTTCTCCCAAGTACCTATATATTAACATATGATGCACATTTCTGCATTGCTTGGCAAACGTAAAAAACAACAACAAAAAAACCCAAACCTCCCCTTCTTCAACAAAAGGAAGGTGTTGACTACTTGAGGACCATGGGCACACAGCCCCAGGCCTCCTGGAGCCTAAGGACTGATAATGTTAACCCCTGTGACACCATCATATTACCTACCATCAGCCAGTCTGAGAGTTGTGCACAAGCTGTATCACAGACCCTGTGGCCACCCCGCCTCTGCCCCGCCCTCCACCCGTCCTGCCTCCCCAGCCTGGCTTTTCAAACAAAGTATTTTCCCAAAACACTTCAGGGAACTCAAGCTTTTTCAGGTCTCCTCTCACGGCCTTACAATAAACCTTTCTCTGCTCCAAACTTCGAGGTTTCCGTTTGTTTGGCCTCACTGTGCCTAGGGCACAGGAACTTGTCTTAACACTCTGGATTTCCTCCTCTTTCCACCCAGACTATAACCTGTTTCTCTTCCCTGCTTCTGTTGAGCACCAGCTCCCCATGTGGGTTTGATCTGAGCTGGGAGGGAGATTGGAGGTCTTGGGAGGTGGGAACCAAGAGAGCCCTGGGCATGAATTCTGGCAACAGATTGCCCCTTCCCACTCAGCGTTGAGCCACGCACAAGCGCGCTATTGAGTGCACGTCGCTGGTGAGCTGGGGATCTGTTTCTTCAGAGAGCACAATCTGGGAACAGCTTTCCTCATTTACATAGAGGAGAGGAGAGGGACTACTAATGATGTCTATCTGTGGGCTCCATTTCCATCTATCTGAATTGTCCACGCTTTCATCAGGTAGGAAGATGGAGGGAAGAGGGGAACGTGCCAGGTCAAGGGACTTTTCGAGGTTCCTTCCTTCCAGCTTGTAGGACTCCAATTTAAGAGGACTGCAACTGATTTTAGTTAGACTCACTTTATCTTTAGTTAAAACGGCTTGATGGTCTGGAGGTGGGCTCCCTTGTGTTTTGGATCCCGCGTTAAAACTTAAGGAAACTGTTATTAATGTTCGTGAAACTGTGTTTTCCAAACCAACAGCCTGTGAGGCATTGTACAGGAGCAGAAGACACCAATTTCATAGACCCGTTTCTCAAAAACTGTACGAGTACCTGGATGGATTTGATTACCTTTGCCTTAGTGGGCCATGCAGGTGCCCCTCAGGTTCTTTTCGGGTAATATTAGGGCTAGAACAGCTTTTGGAAACTGCTGCCAAGTGGATAAAGGCCTGATATAATATCCAAAAAGCACTCATTTGCTCTCTCCAGACCTCACATAAGTTTGTTAAATTGGGAAGGCTCAGCAGGTGGTATGTCTGAAATCTTTTTTTCTTTTTTCTTTTGCACTTGATTCTGGCTGCTCTTGCCAAGGCGTGATGCTTTGAAACTGACACAAAGGCACAAAGACACACTGAAGCTGCTTGGTCAAATCTCCCGTCTCAAAACAGAGGGCTGCCTCTCTTCAAGAGGAAAACAGCAGCCCTCGGGATTCAGTAATTGCTTTCTCGGTAGTCTTGCCCCCTGCTCCCTGGAGGAGATTTTAGTTAAATGGCCCCGAGGTTCGTGCCTCCAGCTACTGAAGAACCCTTACCTACTTGTCATACAAATGGGACCCTCCCTGAAGAAAAACATGAACTATTCTTCTAATTAAAGATTGAATGCTATTTGCACTTGCCTCTCCACAGAAAGAGAATACACACCAGTCTTCCCACAGTGAGTATTTACTCACATTCCTGTCTGTATCCCCTTCCCTCTCTGTGAGCCCAGGCCAAGGTCACCTTCCTTGCCTTTCACCTGGATCAACTCACCACTAGCTTTGGGCTGCTTGGAGGGGACTCCTGCAAACAAACCTCACTTGGGCTATGAATGCTTGCCTTCTGCTCACTCCTTTCAATCTGCATTTATCTGCTTCCCCTTCCGCAGGCTGCCCCCGGTGTAAGACACCTATGACTCTCCCTGCACGTAGTTCATGGCCTGCCTCCACACTGTGATGCATGTTAGTCCACCATTCAAATAAAAATGAAAATTATCCTTTTTTTAAAGAATCTTTTATTAATATAGAGAAGGCTCTTCCAACTTATTTAATTCTGTCTCATCTGTGCACTCGTCATATCTGATGTCCTTTGCAGCCAAGAACTCTGTCTGCCTCCTGTTCTTCTGAATCCTGAAGGTCCCTTATCCATGTACCTTTCACACTGCTGCTGTGGGAGACTGGGAGGGACTTGGGGCTGACGACTTTACCTCTTACCTTTCTCTCTGGGTCCCTCTGCAAGTACAAACTGTCACTTGCCATGAGCACTTGCGATCTACCTCTACAAGGATTAAATCATGTGCTGCTGCAGCTGCTGACCTTCAACAATCCCTGAAAGGAGTTCAGGGTGGAGATCAGGAGTGAGGCACTCTGTGCTCTGGAAAACTGGCAGAACAGGTGTTCTTCAGACAGTTAGATATTTTCAGGAGCTGATATTATGAGCCCAATTCTTGCATCTCCTCAGTATCTAGAAAAGCACTTAATCCCTTCATGGTAACAACAGCTCCTGGTGACTAGCAGAATACTTACAAAGATAAGTGCATACGTATCCCTATGGCTGGGGCTTCCCAGCTGGTGCTAGCTGTAGAGAATCCACCTGCCAATGGTGGAGACTTAAGAGACGCAGTTCAGCACCTGGGTCAGAAAGATCCCCTGGAGGAGGGCATGGCAACCCACTCCAGTATTCTTGTCTGGAGAATCCCATGGACAGAGGAGCCTGATGGGCTACGATCCATAGGGCCACAAAGAGTTGGACATGACAGAAGTGACTTCACATGCACACACACACATGCCTATGACTGATTCATGTTGATATAAGGTAGAAACCAACACAATATTGTAACACAATTATCCTTCAGTCAAAAATAAATAAATTTTTAAAAAGATAAGCACTTGATTGCATGAACTCCCCATTTCACCAAAATCACATATATATTAAACTTCCCCACCTCCCCTCCAACATTTTTGGAAGTTTCCCAGAACTACCTGAGGTACTGTCTCCCGGGCTGCAGTCCTCATTTTGCCCCCAATAAATCTTAGCTTGCACCTCTCACATTGTGCATTATTTTTAAGTCAACAACTCATGGTGCAAGACCTGGCAAGAAAGTTTTCCCAACTGGATGAGAACGCAGACCATCTTTCTTTGTCCCTTAGGTGTTTAATCAGAAGATCTAGGAGAGGCTTCAGGTGAGAAGATGGGACTCAGACAAGGGATTCTTCAACTGACTGAGCACTAGGTGAGAGAAGCCTTGATGTATTAATTCCCTAACCTGCTCTTGTCTAGTTCCACTCAGTCACTAAACACGCCACTGGTGACTGTCAGTGGTGCCGGAGTCAGGGATTTTAATGGAAGAGGGAGGGAGGCTGGGAAATCCGGAGAGGTTGGAGGAGAGAGGGATTTGAGGAGGCAGCCACTCAGTGTGTGGAAGGTGAATTTGTACCCTCGGGAGCTGCTTGCTGGTGAGTGCTCACAGATGTGAGGCCTGCATTCCACCATCTAAGCCATAGTCCACCCCTGACAACCTCCCCTCACTCCTTTCGACAAAGTTCTGTGAGATTATCCCCACCTTTCTGGTTCTGTGTTCCCTGCAAACAAAGACCCATAATTTCTCTAAGCTAGGACAGATCTTGGAGAAGGCAATGGCACCCTACTCCAGTACTCCTGCCTGGAAAATCCCATGGACAGAGGAGCCTGGAAGGCTGCAGTCCATGGCGTCGCTGAGGATTGGACATGACTAAGCAACTTCACTTTCACTTTTCATTTTCATGCATTGGAGAAGGAAATGGCAACCCACTCCAGTGTTCTTGCCTGAAGAATCCCAGGGATGGGGGAGCCTGGTGGGCTGCCTTCTATGGGGTCACACAGAGTCGGACACGACTGAAGTGACTTAGCAACAGCAGCAGCAGGACAGATCTGGGATATACATGACTGCTGAAAACTGTCTCCTTTGGGGAGATTTTGGCATTCTCCAAGTATTAATAGTCTGAGATTTTCTGAGCCAGGTAACTTTTCTGGTTCAATATCTGCCAATGGGTGGTCCTTCAGAGCTCTTCCCACCTGGACCCACTGGGTTTCAACAGATGCTAAGGATGGGCTGAAAGAAAGGACAATGCATTGTGACTATTATCTTTAGTTTGAACTTTTCCTAGGAAAGGGAAAGAATCATTGATTAGTAAACCTTGAAGTTACATATACTCTTGGTTTTCCACTCATTTAGTAGAAGTATTTACTTAAAAAAGCAACCCCCACCCAGGTTAATACATTATTCAGGATCGCAAGAACTCATTTCATGTTTATAATTGTTAAATTAAAAAAAATTGAATGAACCTTTCAAAATGAGTAATTTTTTATTTGAATTCTACGTCCTTATGTATTATGTAACAATTAGTAATGATGTGATGGATAATTTTCTTTGGAACAGTTCCTGATTCCATTACTCAACTACTCGATCGACCAGTAATTATGAATCATATCTTTAATTAGCTGCTGCTCTTCAGAAACATATGAAAGCCAAGGGCATAAAGTAATTGGCATAAAAGTTTTCCTAATTAATTTATCTGTCCGTGTAAGTAACCGGGGCTGGAGTCTGGGGATCATTTATAACTCCGGGAAGGCCAGCCCTAAAACTCACTGTCGAAGGAGATTTATATTTGTGAATTATAAAAAGACAACAAGCCACAAAATTGCATTAGCCCCCAACTCTAACAATACAGCCCCTAACGTGCCGTTCAGAGATGAGCAAAAAGTTCGTATTGATCCAATTCATTTTCATCATATCCTCCAGTGAATCTTTCAAATCTCTCTTGCCTTTTCCTCATTCAACATTGTAACAGTAATCAAGCACATTAAGCAATTCATTAAACAAGAGCCCCGCTGACCACAGGGAGTACTGCAGCTAACATTCATTAGGCAGCCAATAACTTTATTTAAGTAGCAAAGGGCTTGGGAGTAAAAACCAGCTCCTTTGTCTCTCTATACGGAAATACACATTTCAGCAAGGGCCAAGGCACACACCCTCTGGCTCACAAGGTGCTTTCAAATGAGGATCTGTCTCTGCATAAAGCAAAATTCGGGTAGGGTTGAGGTGTCCCGGAGATGCTCTCTCCTTGCCAGAAAGGCAGTCCAAGACTTAGCTCACTGCTGAGCATGGCTGTGGAAGATTTATGTCAAGTCTGGAAACACAATGTTCAAATGTTGATATTGGGGTGCCTGATTTTCAGATCTGACTTTAAAAATGGTAAATGATGGTTGTATGGCTTCAGAGAACCCTGGCTGGCTTTGTGTGGTAATAAAAGTGATGGATGCCTTTTCTCCCTTGACAACAGAAAAAGAACTGAAATAACAAAAGCAAGGAGCACAGATTGTTTCTTCAGACCGTAATTAGAGGCATCCTAGAAAAGTCCTATGTGTCCTTCTGGGGTTGGACATGAGAAAGGTGGAGGCAACAAAAACTGGCACCAAGACTGTACTTTTCAGAGAAAGCACCTTGCTAATATCACTTGAGGTTTGGGTTTCTTGCACTGCTGTTCTTGAGCCTTTTTCTTTATCCAGTGAACTTCTTCTTTGTGGAAAATGTTGTTATGTAGGTTAAGTCTTCATAAAGAACACTATCCATGGTTAGAAGAAACTATTTTCAGAAAGGATGTTTTTTTTTTTTTTTTCCTTGAGGGGACCAAAGGAAATCCCTTTTCATGCGGTATTATTTTATTGCCTGAAGAGTCTCTAGGGGAAATACATAAAAGAGTTGCATTTTAAGACTTTCTCTCCTACATCTGGATAGTCAGCTACATGTCAGGATTAACCTTCATTTGATGAGTTTTCCTCTTAATTCACAAAGTGTGATTTTCTTCTAAACCTTGAGTCTCCTGCGTAAGGTTTTGGCATCCTTCTTTCTGGCCTATATCTATTGATTAAGCAACTGACAGTGTGCCATCAGTAAATAAAAAGAAAACTGTGGTGGTTTTAGACTCTCCTCTGCAGTACAGCTAATAAAAGCAGATGGCGTATCAGGGTTGATGGATGACATTTCCCCCCTGTCTGCCAGGCAGGAGATCTGGGTTCAGAATGGGGTTCAAGCCATGTTTGGGTCATTTCTAAGATCATCTCTGAGTTTTTTGAAGAAGAATTATATGTGAGGTATAGAGCAGAATGAAGACAAGGGAGGTCTTTAAGACCGAGACTCAGAGCTAGGTGAGAATAATTCACTTGAGTGATGCTTCCAATGAACATTAAAGACTTAAAATCATCACCTTTAGAGAAAGTGTTTTAAAAACATGATTAACAGATGCAAGTTTTACACCCTCAAGGGTTTACAACATGGTCAATTTTTAATCCTTTAACAGCTACTCAGATACATTGGAATTGTACTTTTGTATCATAACAATTATATACAGAATCATAGGTTTCAAAATGGCACAAATTGTTGTATCTTCTCTGTTATAGCACCGGTGCTGCCATGCTCAGGCTGCGGCTGAGGGCAAAGAAAAAGAAGGAACAAAATCATTGTAGTGCATCAAAGGCAACGTTGCTGAGGACATAGAAATCAGTGAAATGTGGCTTTGCCCTGAGATTTAATTCGACCTTAACCACAAACTGTGTGTGAATTCATTTTTACTGTCAATATGTTGAATACAGTCATATTCCCTCTCTAGGTGATTCCATGGTCGTGTGTTACTTTCTTAACATTTGGAAATATTGTAGATAACCATTCAGGAGTCCTACTTAATATAATTGCATAGGGATAGTCAAAAGTTATTTTAAAAGAATTATTTTTAAAAAACCAGTCTTTGGGGACATTTAGCCTTTGTGTGTGTGTGTGTGTGTGTGTGTGTGTGTGTGTGTGTGTGTACACTGCTTAACTAACATGGTTTGAATGCATGAAAAGCATTATAAGTTCCAGGCACTGTGGTAGCAGCTTTGTATGCTATATTTCATTTAATATTCTCAGTAATATAGCAAAGCAAGTATTACTACTTTTTTTCTATTTTAAAATTAATGAATTTGGGGATTATTATCTGGGGAGAGTTTTTATAGTTTACCCAAGATCCAGCTGTGGCTGGAGCTGGCTAGTATTAGATTGGGAGACACAGACTCTAAAAAAGAGAGGGGATATATGTATATATTCAGTGACTTCATGGTGGTAACTTGAAATTGACCATGATGGGTGAATTTACACCAGGGTAATGGGCAAATCTCCAAATCAGGATCCCTTACAGCCCTAAAACCTGTTATTACATATTCATAAGCACACCACTTCCAAGATCATTGTGTAAACAGTAAATGGTAAGGTCAGAATTTGAAGCAGTTTTGCTGGGCCTTATATTATTGTTTTTAGGTTGGAATTCAACTTTATTTTGAATTGTATTTATTTTTAAAAATTAATTTTATTGGAGTACAGTTGCTTTACAATGTTGTGTTAGTTTCTACTGTATAACAAAGTGGATCAGCTATATATCCCCTCTTATTTTAAAGTCTGTGTCTATCTGGGGAGACCAAATCCCAAGCTGGGTAATTGGTACATGAATGTTCATTTTATCATTATCTTTATTTCTGTGTTTGTTTGAAACTTTCTATAATACAAAGTAAGCAAATCCATAGAGCAAGAGTTTGGTGCTAACAAGACTGAAGTACAAAACCTATGTCAAACTATGCCAAAGCACATCTAAGTTTATAGATATTAAAACAGGTAATGGAATCTTAATGGAGGCAGAAGTGAAATGGTTAAACTTGAGAGATCTGACTGAATAGCAAATAAATAAAACAGAAATATAAGACCAAAAAGAGGAAGCTTCAATATGTTATTTATGTCCAATGGACGAAATTTATATACAAGGCAATTTAAGGGACATCCCTTTTTTTTCTTATAAGGTATCAGCTGGGACTATTACAATTGCTTTTTTAAAAACCTTTTTAATTTTCAAATTCAGCTTTCTCACAAAAAAAGAAAGACAGTGAGTTAGATATGTTAATGCATTTTCTCCCTAAATATTGAATGTTTATACAGCATCTTTTGTAGCTTTCTAAAGACCATTGCATGAAAACATGGTTAGCCATTCTTTGGCATCCAAATACACATATTTTAAAATGTGATATTTTTAAGAGCATTAATCAGTCACTACACTGAATAATAAAATTTCAAAATCAGCTTTTAAAGTAAATTCTTAGGTAAGTTTGAAATCTTTCTCCCTAATAATGATCTTTTTCATTATTGACGAATCTTTACTCTCCTCTTATATGCAATCCTTGATAGAGTTTTTCTTCTGAACTCAAACCAATCTCATCTTAACTTAAAGCCAACATGTTCCTCAGACTTTGACAGCCCTGCATTGGAGTTGAGCTAGTGGTTAGAGGCCCAATCGCTTTTTTCTCAGCTTTGGCACTGACTTGTCTTGGTCTCAGTCTCATAAAATCATAAGCGCCTAGATGGCTAAAATTAATTAAAAGAAGGTCTTAATTTTCAGTGCAACACTGTCAGTCAGCCTCAGAGACTCATACTTCTTCTCCAAAGCCTTTGCTTTGCTTTTCTCCATGAGGCAGACAATGCTCTTTCCCTTCAGAACCTGTGCCCGTTGATGCTGCTGCTACAGTTTCAAAGAAGTTGTTTCCTACTTCTTCAACTTTTGAAGGCATTCACTCCCACTTCTGTCATTCGTAAATTCTCAGGGAAATAAAAAAGTCATTTACCTTAAGTTTGCAAACATTATGGCTTTCCTTTAAGAGTCGTCTCTTATTTGGTGCCTTCTCTAAACCATGTGGCTCAGTGGTAAAGAATCTCCATGCCAATGCAAGGAGATGCAGGAGATGCCAGTTCAATTTCTGGGCCAGAGAGATCCTCTGGAGAAGGAAATGGTAGCCTGCTCCAGGATTCTAATCTGGGAAGTCTCATGGAAAGAGGAGCCTGGTGGGCTACAGTCCATGGGGTCACAAAGAGTTGGATACGACTGAGAGACTGATCAGATACTCTGATGGATGTTTTAAGAACATTAACATGTAGTATTCAGTTGTTTTGTCCCTTCTTAATATAAAGAACTGGAGATTAGGGAAACAAAGATGAAGATTCTTGTCCAGCCAAGATTACAGAAGTAGTAAATATTGCAGGCAGAATTTGAACTCCGTTTACCCTGACTAGCCTGGACTGCTTCTTGTCATATATATTAGCTAACTAATTGTTTCTCATTTAGTACCCTTTAACAACCGTTTTCAGCTCCATTCTTGCTAAGTTACTATGAATTCCATCAGAATAGCAACATTTATCTAAAATGAGTCAGAAAAATCTGCTTTCTTCATAGGGATCATTATTCTACAGTGTTCTTCAAAGAGCAAATTTCTCTCACCACAGCACTCAGTTAATTATCATCAGGGTAGCTTAATTGCTGAGTTATTGTGTTTCAACCCAGGCAATAAACAAGAACCTTACAGCAGTCTCCACCTTCAAGGTGTTGATAGGAGCAAGTGCAATGTGATACAATCCCTCCACAATGCTAACTTCCCAAGATTAGCTCTCAATTTTTATTTCTGCTTTGTACTTTAAAAGAACCATTTGAAGACAAGTAAAAAATATAACTGTTAAACGAAGACTTAAGGCAAATGAAAAACCTTTATTCTGCCTACCTGGACAGGTGAGATTGTCTGCATTGAGAATTAGAATGGGAGAAGCAATGGCCTCTGTGGATAGTGGAGTGTGAAAGCAGAGAGAACAAATATGTGTTTATGAGGCTAGAGAGCAAGGATAGCCGTCTAACTGGAATGAGAGCTCAGAAATGAAACTGAACAAATCAGATGGCTTCAAAGGAGGATCAAGGAGCTAGAGGGAGATTTTAAACCAGGAGCTAGTTAATTTTTATAGTCATTTGAAACTGTTATTGGATAAAAGAATAAAAATGGGGGCATCACTAAGAATAGGAACAGAGGGATAGATACCCAATGAAGGAGAAACTCTCATTTAGAAGTAAGGGTTCAGTAGGCACTGTGACGTCTGGAGACACTTGTAGAAGACGTAGCAGAATTTGGGGACCATACAGCTGTTGGTTAAAAAGAGACATGTGAACAATCATTGGGTATGCGTGATGGTTGATGATTCTAAGACTGAGTTGAAGAGTGCACTGGAGAACTACGAGAAAGACCAAACTTCAGTCTGTTTGCTCCTAAGTCAGACAGACAAGGAGACTCTATATGAAAGACAAGAGAAGATATAACCTTGAACAGCTAGGTGAACTTTGGAAAGTAAATCTAGAAGATAGAAGTGCAAATCATCAGAAGTAAAGCCCCTCTGCCTGGTTTATAGCATGCTTTGAGTTAAGATGAACTTTCTATCTACAACATCTCATGAGCGGCTGTTATGCCAACATGTTTGTCTCATACTAGAGAACAGTCGGACATGACTGAGTGAACAACAACAAATGGAACAGAAAATGTTTTGCATTCTTTCTTTCAGTGAGATTTGGGGTTAAAGACCAATCCAACTTGTCCAAATAGAATAGCTATGGTGATTTTTTAAAATTAGTGATAGTGAGAAAATATGATGGAAAAACATCTGGAATAAAACATGTTCTACTGATTAGATATATTCTCCTGACTGCCATATGCACAGAAATACATGAATTACATGTGTATATAAAGCTGTGAATATATCTTGGCATATCTCCTGAAAGACATGCCAAGTTTTATATATCCATCTATACATAAGCACATATAGATAGATACATATATATATATGCATACGGGGTTGTGTTATGTGCTGCTGAAGTGTTTGTTTAGTCCATTAGACACTAACAAGCTATTCAATAAGTAAAAGCAAAAGATGGTGCCAACTGAACCTTATGTGTCTGCCATGTATGTGCAGACCTCAGGGCAGGGAGATAGACTCCCGTTTAGTAGCAAGCTGTGTACCCTATGGCTCCCAATAAACATTTGTTTACTGACTGGCTGACTGTCAGCCTAGAGGACTTCTCACCGTTCCTACTAGTCCTTTGATACATGGCCAGGTGAATTTTAATGCTATAAAATGCTCAGAGTGGGAAAAGACTGTATACATTGTGTTCATGACCATAGTTATAATGGAGCAAATATGTTACCTACATACCATCTTCAAATTGCCAATACTGAATTAGGTGAGACCCAGACCCCTTTCAGTTTAATTACTAGAAGTGCCATAAAGACTTTGTTGTAAAACAAAGGCTCTGTAACACAGCCTTGTGGACGAGGAACTGAAAATGGTACTAGCATGTTCAGGTACACGAATTTTGTTTCTCCAATAATCCCAAGAATTAGGTCTGAGGTAAGGCAAACAGTACTCATCACAATCAAGAGAAGATAATTCAGCCTTATGTGATCTTTCAAAATAATACTTCTTGTTGCTATTCAAGAAAAGACTTTGAGGTGATTTTTCCTTCTCTTTTTCATTTTTCAGTCTCTTTATTGGTTCTAAAATTATTCAGGGATATCTAATATTTTCCATATTCAGTCTTTTTATTTCTTTTTGCTGTCACATTTCCCATTTTTAATTAGCCCATTGATTTTTAAGAGCCACAAAGTCTTACAGGAAAGCTTTCAATAACATTCTTTTTAAAAGCAGTTCCTTTTTTGTGTCACTCATGTTCTATGTTTCCAGTGTGTTTTACTTCAGAAATAATTTACGTAAAGTATTGCTAAAAATAACAACATCTGGATTTCTGATTGCTTATTTCTTTTTTGATAATGGTTATTCCCTACCAAAACTGTAGGCTTCCCTTCCAGACACTATAAGTAAGTTATCTATTTTTAACTAGGATTTATTTTTCTGTTGAGGAAACATCTGTCCATAAATATTTCTGGGGCCTAGGTGAAGACTTTCTGTTTATCAGTTAACAGGTCTTAATCCATTATCGCCCATTCTTATAGTGAAAAGCGAAAGTGAAAGTGAATTCACTCAGTTCTGTCCGACTCTCTGCGACCCCATGACTGTAGCCTACCAGGCTCCTCCATCCGTGGGATTTTCCAGGCAAGAGTACTGGGGTGGGTTGCCATTTCCTTCTCCGGTTCTTACAGTATGATTGCATAATTACAGATATTCCATAATGATTGTAAATTGATAAAACTTCCATAAATATGTTTCTGGATATGCATTTTCTGTTTTCTTGAAGGAATATTTGCTTATAAGTAACACATTTGTGATGTTTATGATACAGACATATTGTATATTCTTGAATTGATACAATATGTAAAACTTGATTTAAAATATTAGTCACCTTTCACATGTGACTGAGTGGCAAAAACCTATGAAATATTACAAAAATTTTTTATAGATTCTCTATAAAGCTTGATATGATCTTTATATTATGTTCTTCAGATAAATTTTTAGGTTTTTTTGGTTACTTCTGTCTTAAATACGTCAATGAACTCTTGGCCCCTTGGGAGAGACTGAAATTTAAGAGTCAAAGGTGAAGTTCAAATAGAGATTTTCTATTCAATAAGCATGCTCCTGGTCAGGGTACTGAAGTCTTGCTAAGTTACTAATTGGAGCTTAAACTTTTTTTTTTTTTCATGTTTTCTCTGCTTTTAAAAGTTTGGAAGCCTAATTTGTTAGCATGAATAGGTGGCTTTTACAGACTTCCCAGGTGGTGCTAGTAGTAAAGAATCTGCCTGCCAATGCAGGAGATGTAAAAGACGTGTGTTTGATCCCTGGGTCAGGAAGATCCCCTGGAGGAGGAAATGGCACCCCACTCTAGTATTCTTGCCAGGAGAATCCCATGGATAGAGGAGCCTAGTGGGCTACAGTCCATGGGGCCATAAAGAGTCAGACACAGCTGAGCATCTGGGTAAAGTGGCTTATAAAGTGGTCAGAGCTCTTCTATGTAAGACACAAATAATTAGTCAGGATTTATTTTGATAAAAATCTACTGTGGAAGCTTTAATTACTCACTTTATTGAAGAGAAAAAGTGAGCCCAGAGGCTGAGGGAGGCAGAGCTTCATTTTCAGAGCTGAAAGTTATACTGAAGAGCCTGGAGTCAGTCCTGTGAACAAGAGACAGGCCTGAAGTGTAGATTTTCACCTTGTCAGAGTTTCCATTGCCAAGAATCAGGACGCATACATACTTTAATGGTTTAAAACCTAGTTTGGGGAAATAACCATCTGCAAAAGTTTTTTCAATGCAAAATTCCTTTCTAATTGAACTTTTTCATGTCTTTGTTTCAAAATCATGAGAAGTTGAGCCCTCTTTGGACACCGGATTTTTCAGGTTTGAATGCAGCTACTCTTTGCTGAGGGTGAAATTAGCTTGGTCTCTGGGAGTTTTTCCACAATCCAGGAACTGGTTTAAAGCATGAAAAGCACAAGAAAGTCTGATAATTGGCCCACATTTGATTTATCATATCTCTATGGGGAAATGTTTAGGAAGAGATATTTTGTACTTATTCATGGAAACATTCCAAGCATTTTTGAGTTATGCTTGTCTGAAACTTATGTAAAGAGATTTTGATGGTGGCTGTAAAACTATGGAGGTATATATATATATATATATATATATATATATATATATATATATAGATGGAATTGAACAGTCTGGTGATAGCTGTATAGACTGAAAAAGTCAATAATTAAATTTCAGCACTTCTTTCAAAATGATAGCTTAAACTACCTGATAAGTAGTAATCTTTTCACACATTGATAGTAAAAGCAAAAAATAACATTTTATAAATAACATCAGAGGAAAAATAATCATGAAGAAATGCTTGTATATTGATATTATAATTCAGTGAGATTTTCTGGATTTAAAAATTCCTTCTCCTTTCTACTGTCTTGCTAGGAAGGTAGAATCATAGTGAATATATGTTTCTTTCTATAAGGTTTGTTTCTTCCCACCAGTTCCAGGTAAACCCCCAGTTCTTTTATTCCCCCAAACTTTATGCATAGTCTAGTTCCTACACCAAAGCACCATTGACTGAAACTGTATAAAATCCTTGGCCTCCAACCAGAAAAGGCCTAAATGCAGGAAAGTAAGGATAAATTAAAGTGACAGGGTCTCAGCAGTGGAAATTAGTGCAACTCTTCTAATTGCATGTCTAGCCTGAATGATGGGATACTTAATTCTTACACATCCCAGACAATTGCTTTATACTAACATGAGCTCTGGGAAAAAGGCAGATTCCACAGACATATGGAGCAGTAGATGGAGTGGAAAAATAAATCAGAGACTCTAGCCACTCTGGAAAAAAAAAAAGTGCTTTATCTACATTGTTAATAAAGGTGTTGCCACAGTTAAGCAATGTTGATAACTGTCCTCTCGTCCATTCTTTCCATAAAAACTGAACATTAAATAATTAAATGGCAGAGTACCAACCTGCCTGGGTTACCTCTTGTGCTGCAAAACAACAACAAAAGCACGATGGGTCAAGGCATTGTACCTTTGGTAAAAAGCAAGGACACAAGTCTACATGTGAAGCCCAAGGGACAAGTGGATCAGGAACAACAGCATCCTCTTCTCCCACTACTATAAGGACTGCTAATAAAAGCCTTCAAAAACTAGCATGGGTTCTTATATCTATTTAACCTTTTGCCCCAAGAAGCAAAGAGCATCTGGTTAAGTGGAGAGTAAAAGCGCAGCAACTTTTCATTATCAGAGCTCACAGGCAGAGTGTGGGGACGCCAGAGCTGCCAAGCCTGGGTTAAATGCTTGTTGCCTTCACTGCCTGAGGCCATCTAGCATGTTTAGAAATGATTAAGTACTGCAGCCTAGAAAGGACCTGTCCTGAGCGTTCATCTCTGACTTCCAGCAGAAAGGAGAGGCTGGCAATGACAGAGGCAGATGGATGAGTCTCATTAGTATGGCGAGGCAGCGGACCAGACTGCCTTCACAGAGCTGTCCAAAAAGAGGGAGCAAATTAAAATAGGATCTGCGAAAACCAATGAGCAAGTGTTTTAACTCTCTGCTACCTGGTTTCTCTAGCTGGGAGGTTCTACAGCTGGCTTGGTTTCCTCTGAAATGCTGCTGCACCATGAACCAGGAGGATGCTTTGCAGACACTCACAGTTCCAGTCGGCTTGTCTTTTTGCATCCTTTTAGAAAATGACTCTTGTGTTTCTCACAGCAGAACAACACAGCTGATTTTAATTTTAAACCTTTGTGACTGCCACAGAGCGCAGTGAGCTGGAAGGGATGAGGGGGAGGGACATCAGCCTCCAGAGGAAGTAGGGGACTTTGCTTTATATGGTATACTCAGCCAACCCAACTTAGAAGTGCCAAGTAAAGATCAAAGGTCTGCTCAGTAGCCAGGGTTCATCTGCAAAGGCTGAAGCCCTTGATGGAGAAGTGGCAGCTTAATCCCAAGTACATTACCTTTCAAGATAAGGATCTCGGTTGTATGGAGGGCTGCCTGACAATTTCAGAGACAGAAAGTGAGGAAACCCAGACCTGAGAGAGGTATTCCAAGGAAGGAGATTCTTGTAAGATTCTCGAATAGTCTGTTTCGGTTGCTTTTGCATTAAAGGACCCTGTGTTATGCTGTGCTGTGCTAAGTCACTCTAGTCATGTCCATCTCTTTGTGACCTTATGGACTGTAGCCTGCCAGACTCTTCTGTCCATGGGATTCTCCAGGCAAGAATACTGGAGTGGGTTGCCATGCCCTCCTTCAGGGTATCCTCCTGACCCAGGGATCGAACCTGCATCTCTTATGTCTCCTGGATTGGCAGGAAGGTTCTTTACCACTAGCACCACCTGGGAAGACCCTGGGCCAAGTCAAACCTATTGTGAGCTTTGTGAATGCTGTGGAACTCAAAGCAATGAATGGTTCATTGAACAAATTGAACAACTGACAGTCTGATGAAAGCCTTCTGGTCTACCCCTCTTCTGTTCAGTTGCTTGTTTACATCCTGGGCTTGGAATAGGGATATATGGCATACTAATGCCTTGGGGCAGCCCTAAAGGTTTGGGGAAAGTTGATAGAAATTATTTAATTGTTTACTCATTCACTCAGCAAACATTTAGTTAGTCCTTGGGGTGATGTGAAACCCAGAGAACCTAAAGATGAGTAAGATAAAATATATTTTTGGCCTTCCTTCAATGACCTAAATCTAATAAGACAGAGAAACAGAAAAACCATGCCAGAGTCTCTAGAAGAAGATAGCATTGCTCTAGGAGCTGCTGCTAAGTCACTTCAGTCGTGTCCGACTCTGTGCGACCCCAGAGACGGAGCCTACCAGGCTCCCCTGTTCCTGGGATTTTCCAGGCAAGATCACTGGAGTGGGTTGCCATTTCCTTCTCCAATGTAGGAAAGTGAAAAGTGAAAGTGAAGTCGCTCAGTTGTGTCCGACTCTTCGCGACCCCATGGACTGCAGCCTACCAGGCTCCTCCGTCCATGGGATTTTCCAGGCAAGAGTACTGGAGTGGGGTGCCATTGCCTTCTCTATCACTGAGTGGAGGGTAAACACTGAATTGATACATAGAATCTGCCACCAAGGTGTTGATGGTTCAGGATAGAAGCCAGACACCTGAACAATAAATTCTAGATGAAGGCAGAATGGACAGAGTGGCAGCTAGAGGAATAAGAACGCTGTTGTGAGAATCTGGGTGTAAGAGCAGTAAATTCTGCTTGGGTGGGGAGTGAAAAGCTTCAGAGTATAGTTGGCATGTATGTTGTGTTTCGCAGGCAACACTGAAAGCTTATTTTTTAAATGAGAGAAATTTATAAATAAAGAAGTTTTTTGTTTATAAAGACTTATATATCCCTTTCCAAATATATTTTCACTTGGTCAAGTTTGTGTCAGTGTTAGGCCTTACTTTGTTTTGTCTCATTCCAGTTGATTGTCTGCCAAAAAAGGGAAAAATAGTCTGAAACTCTACAAGAAATCACAAGGAATAA
This sequence comes from Ovis canadensis, assembly GCF_042477335.2. Taxonomy (NCBI): domain Eukaryota; kingdom Metazoa; phylum Chordata; class Mammalia; order Artiodactyla; family Bovidae; genus Ovis; species Ovis canadensis. Next base: position 49,307,374 of record NC_091252.1, read on the forward strand.
ATGTAGCTAAAGAGATGAGACAGGAATTGACTGAACATCTTTTCGATGCTGTTTGGACTGTGTAATCCTCTCACTATTGCACTCAGAAGCTTAATTGGAAAATAGTTGCTTCTTTTCCTTCAAACGAATACCTTTAATTCATTTTTTAGGGGGGTTCATGTTTGGGAACGCATGTAAGAATTAAAGATATTAAAATTAAAAAAAAATAAAACAAATAATGCAGCACCCCCCCAAAAAAATAAATTAAAGAAAAAAAGCAAAACCAAAAACAAAACTGTGAAAACAATGATAACAAACCAAGATTGATGGGATTTTATCCAGCCCAGTGTAAAAATCCTCCATAAGTAATAAACTTCAGATCACAGAATTTGAAAAATTCCCAGGTTGTGCATTTTTCCGGGAAATTTTCTTTTTAACAAATCTCCACCCAAATGAGATGGGTTTTCTGTTAGTGACCTAAAAGAGAAATCACAAAAGAACTCGCTCCAAGTATATAAAACTATACGCTGTATATGGGCAGCAAAATTGCATTTGGACACCAAGCTTTATTCCATAACTCATCAACTCAACCCAGCTTTCCAGTGTATAAATTTCATAGCACAATCTTTCACAACATAGGCACTTTTACTTGGAGAGCACTGCAAATATGCAAAGAGTGAGCACCCACATGATGGTTCATGTAACATCTAAAGCTGGTGCTTACTGACAAATAAGAATGCATTGTGGGGGATAGGGCTTGGTTAAGTCCTTTAAAAAATAAATAGTAAAAAAAATATATAATAATATCCCTCATAGCTATTGAGATAGATTTTCTTTGTACACACATGTAACGCCTGTTGGCATCAGGGCCTTGGTGGCTGAGCCAATTAACTTTGTAGTTTAAAGTTGCTTATCCCACTCAAGAGAAGCAGAAACCATTTTTCATATTTATCCTCATGTAAAATGTACATGGATAAATCATTTAACTAAATGTAAGGTGTCAGAAAATGGTTCATACAAAGAAAATAATATTATGCAGTATAAACTCCCATTAAGTAGTAATGTGTCTGACATTGATTGAGGGAGATTAAGTCTAAGACTCTCTTTCTCATGACATTTGTTCAAATAAATAAAGGTAACTGGAGGGAAAAGTTGATGCTTTTTCTCATTTTGCATATAAATTTTACCCTTGTGATTTTTTTAGCTGCATTTATTCACAGCACAGTATTACTGGATATATTACAGAATCCTGGATAGCATGATAACTGTCAGTAAAGCAAGGTCATAATTGACCTTTATCACTGAAAAAAGGTTGGCTACCTAAAGATAAACTTTCATGTTGAATTTGGAATGTAAAGAGGAGGGCTGAGGCCATCGAAGGAGCACATCTGAATAGAAATCTATGAATATTTCATGTCTGTTAAGAGGTTGGAAACTTGGTATGACATTATCCTGACCCCTGTCCTGAAATATTTTCAAAAGAATATTCTGATCGGCAGCAGACAACTTCAGCAGAGAGGTTTTTCTTGCTTAGTAGGGAAATTAAATTGTGGTATGAAAATGTCTGCTCTTAAGGCTGTTCTCTGCAATGAACTAAACTGTGTGCCTATGTTCCCGAAGCAAGAGGACAACCAACTTTCTCGCTGAAACAACCTTCCCAATATGTCCCTTCCCTTCCTGTTTTGACTTCTAGCTGCACTGCACCTGATCCACTGCCCTGATCCAGACAAATAACTGACAAGAGACACTGATGCCGAGGTTCTGTCAAGCTAGAATTTTTTTTTTAATTGTTTAGCCACACCTCACAGTATGTGGACTCTTGATTCCCTGACCAGGGATTGAACCTATGTCCCCTGCTCTGGCATTGTGGTGTCTTAATCACTGAACTGCCAGGGAAGTTGCCTAAAAATTTGTTAATATAAAGTAATTTATATGATACTATCAATAGCTAGGAATACCAGAACACCTGATCTGCCTCTTGAGAAATCTGTATGCAGTTCATGAAGTAACAGTTAGACCTGGATGTAGAACAACAGACTGGTTCAAATATGGAAAAGAATGTGCCAAGGCTATATACTGTCACCTTGCTTATTTAACTTATATGCAGAGTACACCATGAGAAATGCTGGGCTGGATGAACCACAAGCTGGAATCAAAATTGTTGGGAGAAATATCAATAACCTCAGATATTCAGATGACACCATCATTATGGCAAAAAGCGAAGAAGAACTAAAGAGCCTCTTGATAAAAGTGAAAGAGGAGAGTGAAATAGTTGGCTTAAAACTCAACATTCAGAAAACTAAGGTCATGGCATCTGGTCCCATCACTTCATGGGAAATAGATGGGGAGACAGTGAGAGATTTGTTTTTTAGGCTCTAAAATCACTGCAGATGGTGACTGCAGCCTTGAAATTAAAAGATGATTGCTCCTTTGAAGAAAAGTTATGAACAACGTAGACAGTATATTAAAAAGCAGAGACATTACTTTGCCAACAAAGTCCATCTAGTCAAGGCTATAGTTTTTCCAGTAGTCATGTATGGATGTGAGAGTTGGACTATAAAGAAGGCTGAGCACCGAAGAATTGAGGCTTTCCAACTGTTGTTGTGTTGGAGAAGACTCCTGAGAGTCCCTTGGACTGCAAGGAGATCCAACCAGTCCATCCTAAAAGAAATCAGTCCTGAATGTTCATTGGAAGGACTGATTTTGAAGCTGAAACTTTAATACTTTGGCCACTTGATGTGAAGGATTGACTCATTGGAAAAGACCCTGATGCTGAGACAGATTGAAGGTGGGAGGAGAAGGGGACGACAGAGGATGAGATGGTTGGATGGCATCACCAACACAATGGACATGAGTTTGAGTAAACACTGGGAGTTGGTGATGGACAGGGAGGCCTGACTTGTTGCACTCCATGGAATCACAAAGAGTCAGACATGACTGAGCGACTGAACTGAACTGATCAATAGCTAATAGTAAAAAAAATACTTAATCTCTATTAATTTTTTAAACATATCATTTTATTTCAGTAGGTATCATCCTCCTTCTCACTGAATAGATGAAGAAACAGCCTCACACAGGAGTCCAGCCATTTTTCCAGGATTTCAGTTAGTAGACAACTGAACCTAGAGTTGCCAAATATCACATCGCTAGTCTGGTGGAGAATTCATCTTAGCAAACATAAAGCAATTGGGAACAGTAAAAATGCTGTGTGGTAGAGATCACGTATGTGATAGAAAATAAGAGAACCAAGAAAAAGTAGCCTTTGGAAAAAAAAGTAGGGACTTCTCTTGTAGCAGAATAGATGAGAATCAGCCTGCCAATGCAGGGGACACAGGTTCGTACGTGCCTGGTCCCAGAAGACGCCACAAGTTGCAGAGCAACCAGGCCCATGCATCACAAGTACTGAGCCACCCTCTAGGGCCTGCAAGCCACAACTTCTGGGCCTGTGTGCTGCAGCTTCTGAAGCCCATGTACCTACAGCCCGTGCACCACAAGAGAAGCCACCACCATGAGAAGCCTGGGCACTGCAACAAAGAGTAGCCTCTGCTTGCCGCAACTGGAGAAAGCTTGGAGAAGCAGCAAAGAGCCAGTGCGGCCAAAATAATAATTAATTAAAAAGAAAAGCAGAAAGAATGAAGTATTCTCGTACACAGTTTGCAGCGATGAGTGACGGGGTTTGGGTGTGAAGCGAATGAAAATTGAGATTTGTTCAATTAACGGTGCCAAGCAACTGCTTGGCATATCTCACGTGATATGGATTTTTCTGATCCAGAGCACCCATAAGAGATTGTATATGCCTGTCTCTGACATCACAGAAGATTCAGCTTGGAACACTTATTTCAACATGGAACTTCCCCAGGCTCCAGGAGGCTTTGGCTTGGCATCCATTCGGGGATTGCCTGACACGCTCTAGAGGTTGGAAGTAAGTCCATATGCTCCTCCATGTACTGATTTCTGCGGATGTCCTAGCTTCATTGAAAGCCTTGAAGGAAAGGAAAGGGCAAGGTGGGAAGTAAAGGGTAAAACGGTCGGCATTATATGCCAGGAACTATTTAGACTAAATTAATGAATGAAGCAACATAATATGCTTCTAATCAACTACCTGCTTTGGGAAGCAGACATTTATACTTGGTGCACAGTCTCGTCAAGGCTGTTTCTTTTGGGTTGAAAATCTAACCAAGAAATTCATCCAATGAGAACTGCAGAGGCACAAGATTGAAGGAAGCAGAACCACCAGAGGATTAAGAGGGTCTTTGGTGTCTACCGGCAGTGTGAAAATGCCTTTAGGGTTATAAGAGAAAAAATGGACTCTTTCAGGAAACCCATAAACCTGCTCCAGGCTGAAATTCTCCAGTTGGGCATAAAAACCAGCAGTCTGTGTATACTTCTAGTTATGAGCTAACAGGTGTTTGAAAATGAAGAAACAAGTAGCATTTCTGTGATAGAGTGCCACGGAATTTCAGAGCCAATAAATTTTCTTTGAAAAAAATTACTCTGTTCTATCACTATTGGTTTATAATAAAACAGAGCTTGACCTGCAAGTTAATAAAGAAAGCATGTTTACTAATTAGACTTTATTCTCATTGTCCCCTGTTAATTGCAAAATATCCATCTATCTCATTTATGAATATATTAATTTATGTCAGAGGGCTCAAGTTTCGAGTATGCAAACTCTTCTTTTAATTAGATCAAGAGAGGGTCCATCTCAGTTTTACAAGATGGATTCTAATTTTTAATCAGGAAAATAAGTTTAGCTCCTAAAAGGCACCTTCTTTGACAGTTGGAAAACACTAATTAACAGACATAACTGTATTAATTGTGTTATATCACTGAATTCTTATCAGTTAGCTTATGTTGCCTGCTTGCTAATACAAACAGTTGTGGCTTTGGTGGAGTCAACTCATAAATGTCTTTCTAATGCTAACTAGCAATCAATGCATGTAAAATTTCTAATGTTTCTTTAGGGAATTCTACATAAGAGATGTAGCTTCTCTTTTGAGTTATGCCCTGCTATTTAGTGTAATTAGTCCTTAAAGCTGCACCTATCATATTATCAGCTTCCTGGGAGATAAAGAACACAGTTTATTTGTTTAAGAACAAAGAATCATAAGAGTTTCCTTTAGGAGTCTTTCTACAAAATAGGCTCAATGGAAATCTGAACTACCAAACAACTTCAGTTTCACAGCAATGAAAAATGTGTACCTTTAAAAGAATTCAGTGAATAGACTTTAACAGGGAGAAAATGGGGAAGGCATAGTGCTGTTGGTCCCAGAGATGATTAACTGTCTGAGCAGCAACTTCTCTGTTGAGGTTCTCCCAGGCACCCTGCCTCCACTGTGTTCCCAAAGGCCCCCCCTCCTTACTTGCTCAGGGATGAAGACTCATTCATTGCACGCCTCCCATCCTCCAGTAGGAAGAAAGATGTCACTGTGTGTTGATGAAAGTATCTTTGTGAATGGGGCCATCTCTGTTTTTTTTTTTTTTTCCTAGGTGTGTGGCCAAAATTGGTTGCTCTTACACAGGAACTGAAGATGTTTTAAGATGGTCTGGATTGCATTCTGCTAGTGCTCTTGAGACACTTTCTTCATGTCCTGTGGAACATGCCTGCCTTGAAACCTTTTGGTTGATCCTTGATGATGGGGCCTTGATATTTCTTTTCTATAAACTTTTTCCCCAGGAAAATATGCAGGCTGGGTTAGTCCTAATGAGGAGCCTGTAACCATGAGACTGGGTACAGAGAATATAAGAATCAGGCAGAAGTTGACAAGACATCAGAAATGGCTGTACTGCAGTTAAATCACACCCGAGGGAAGCTATTAGGACCTAATTTTGAATCCTCTAAATCCACATATAATCAAAATCCTCCAGTGCTTGGAGAGACTGGTTCTGCAGATGTGTTAAGCATTAAGTAGACTCACTTGTGTATGTCCAGCTTATTTTTCTGTAAATTTGTACCAGATCCCCCAAACCAGAAGTAAAACTGACATTTATAAAAATACCAGCCTTGCACTTCAGAGGTACCCGGAACCCCAGATACACACACTCCATAAACTAATCGTGCCATGCAAAAATGTCACTGTTTCTAGAGTAGGCATCTTTTTACACAAACTCATTTATCATCTCGTATTATGGTAATTTAAAGGTAAATTTTCCACCAAGTCTATCTCCCCTGCGCTTCTACTGTTTCCACCTCCCTTTCCAACTTAATGAGAAAACACGAATATAACAAAACTTGGTTGGAGGGAGCTGGGAACGACAATGAAATTGAATGTAGAAGGGCAAGGCTAGGTGAAAAGGACAGCTGAAGAGTTTCTGACAAGGAGGTTTCATTATCACCAGTTGTTTCCTTGTAGGCATTCATTAAAACGTCAACTATTTGAAGGTATACCAATACATTCCTTCTTCACAGATTCCACATGGGAATTTCTCCACAGAGCCCTGAGTGAAAGAAGCCTATGTTTCGGCATTTGGGCTTTGCAGCCTCCTCGTTTATAGCTGACTGCTTGTCCATAGGCCATCCACATGGGGCTCTTGGTGGCAGAACTTTACTAATGCATGCTTGTAGTTGCTAAGATGTCCCTGCTCTCAGAAGCACTGGAATGAAGAACAAGACATTTCCTAGGGGCTCCAGCATAACCCCTTAGATTCTGGCACTGGACAAAGTGCTAGAATTTCCCTGCCGCTGTAATATCTGCATGTGAAAAGTTACACGCAATCAACTTTATATAGACTTCTCCCAGGGAAGGCTCTCTGCTGCCAAGTCCCGTAACCAAAATGGAAGCAAGTTCCCATTAGAATTTCAGTATCCATTTTAATTCCAAACGAGGCTTTTTTGGAGAAACAGAATTTTTCCCTTGCAGATTTACTAGTTTGATGTGTTAGTGAGTTGCCCACCTAATTGCACACTGTTCATATATTTGACATTGGTCCAGAGAATACAATTGATACAGATGGTCACTAGGAATCAAATCTGGGTTCCTTTCCCTTCTTTATGACTCTTAGATAAAGTTTGCTAAACTTTTGCCTATAGTTTATCTTTTGCTGAATAAATGTTTATACGGACCCATTATGTGCCAGAACCTTCTCAAATGCTGCGATAAACATCGTCTTTATATTTGGTAAACAGATAAAGAAATGAATAAAGTAGAAGGAAAAGCCTTGCAAAGGGCACAGCACCCTGGACCTTGTGAGGAATGGATAGCTTAGAACCGGTTATCTGCTCAGATATCACCTGATTTAGACTCATTCTCAGCAGCACATTGCTGCTCTTTAACACATTGCATGCACCTATACCTCTGTCACCCCAAGTCCAGAATGATGAGCTGCGCTGGTCCTGGTGCCTCTGACTTCCTTCTGTCTTTCGGTTTCCCTTTTCTGAAGAGGCCAGATTGAATCAGATGCTGCCTGGAGACATTTCGGCACCTCCCAGATGGCTTCTGGGTAGACTGCACTCTTTGTTGGCCATGGAAGCTCCCAGGACATGATGATGACGGAGCAGGCCTCCAGTCCCTCCAAGACCAGTTCTGAGTCTCTCAGTAAGAAATCTCTGTGCAGCCACCCAGCAGACAGCCCTGTGGCTCTGCAGGACACACACTCTGAGTTCCGTCTGCTTGCTATGAAAGACCTAGAGGTCCTCGTGGGCTGGAATTTGCCTCCTAACTTAGGGACCCAGTGCATTTTTTTGGTTTCAGTTACTTCCTTCTCTCCAACATTGTCAGGACTTTTCTCTTTCATGGAAATCTTTTGTTGAATCCCATAGGATTTCATTTATATTTTTCTCCTATTTGTTTCTTTCCTCCTATGAATGAGGAGTTACACAAGTACTTCTTATCATCATATTTCAAGAGAGTTCCTTATTCATTTATTTATTTTCTCTTCATCGTCAAAAAGAATCTTTAACAATTAGGCCATATGTCTTCTTATTTAATGATTATTCATTTAAAGAATTTAAAGATAAAAGGAAAATAAAATTTTTTTAAACAGGTAAAAGTATCTCTTTTCAACATTTTAAACGGGGCCAGAAAGTTACAAAAAAATCGTAAGGTGTCCATTTTTGAATCTCTCATATCCTGACAGGATAAGATTCTCCTCTTTAGAATTTGAGAGCCAGAATGGAGTCCTTGTTCTGTGATGAAAGAGCATGGGGTCTGGCACCGTTCAGACCTGAATCCTGGCATATCCACTGATATTTACTAGCCACATGACTTAGGTTATTCAGTTTCTTACATGTAAAATGGAGATGCTATTAACTACTTCAGTGAGAGGTGTATACAGAATTTAAAAAATTATGAAAAACACTTGAGAGGTAATGAACACTCACTTTTCCCCACTTGTGGATTTTTCTGTCCAGTAAGATGCTGTGTGTGTTCTGTGCTCTGTCGCGCCTGGCTCTGTGACCTTGTGGACTGGGGCTGCCAGGCTTCTCTGTCCATGGAATTTCCCAGGCAAGAATACTGGAGCAGGTGGCCATTTCCTACTCCAAGGGATTCTCCCAACCCAAGGATCGAACCACATCTCTTTTGTCTCCTGTATTGTTAGGCAGATTCTCTACCGCTAGTGCCAGCTGGGAAGCACCACCCAGTAAGGTGGGCAATCAGCTAAAACTGTGCCACTTCAGGTCACAGTGCAAAGGATCCCCAAACAGCAGAACCACACACAGTATGCACAGACATGGATCATCTTTCCTGGGCCTGGGGACAGGGATGCATCCACCACGAATGACAAAGAGTTTGCCCCAGGCTCCTTCCCACTCTGCCCTTGGAGGGGTGCCCAGTGGACCTTCCCATGTCAGGCACTGCTGGAGAGTGAGATTACTTCATACAAGACTTACAAAGGAACCCACGGAGAGGAAACACACTCGTTTTCCTCCTCTTAGAAAACCCCACAGGGACTGTAAGGATTATACTTTCAGAGTAGGAAAAACGGCATCAATCCACAAAACCCATTTGCTTATAAATTTCGGCTACAGGGTCAGTCTATTTATGGGCAGTATATATGACTGGCTGAAATGGAAATGACTGTGTATTATTTGTTTATTTCACAAATATAACATTTATAGAGGAACTATTTCAGTGCCAGGGACTGCCAAAGTATAACAATAAGTAGAAATAAACATGGTCCCTGGTGTCACTGAGCTTAGGGTTTACCGACAGAGAAAAACAGCCGAATAATCACACAAATAGAGGCAAACCCAGAATACTGATAAAGCATAAAGGAGAGGTGCATGGTCTACTCGGAAGTTTGTAATAAGAAAATATGAACTTGTTGGGGGATAAGTGTGGAAGAGACCAGTGGTCAGAAAAGGCTTTTCTGGGAGCTGCAGTTTGTTTGAATAAGAGCTACCCTGGCAAAGAGGAAGGGAAATGCAGGCGTGAGACCCCGTAGGGGAGGGAACAGGGTGAACCAGCATCCGTTTGAAGACAGACAGTACACTTGTGGGATGAAGCTGAAAGGTGGGCGGAAGCCAGGGCATTCTATAGTTTTAGTGTCATGATTTTATAATGATTTCTCTTTACTTTTATTTATTAAATTCATTTTTTTGGGGGTATGGTTTCTTTACAATGTCTTGTTAGTTTCCACTGTACAGCAAAATGAATCAGCCATACGTATATGTGTATCCGCTCCCTTTTGGATTTCCTTCCCATTTAGGTCACCACAGAGCACTGAGTACAGTTCCTTGTGCTATACAGCGGGTTCTCATTAGTTACCTGTTTTATACGTAGTATCCATAACGTATATGTGTCAATCCCAATACTCTGGTCTTCACAGGCTACTTCTGTGTTAGAGTGAGTTGTGATGGTACAGGGTGACAGCACTGACTGCGTTTCTCCAGAGGACCTGGATTCAAATCCTGGTCTGCTTCTTCCTAGACACGTGATACTGGGCACGTTGCTTAGCCTTTCTGCATCTCAGTATCTTCAACTTCATAATAAGGCCAATAAAAATAGTAGGGTACCTCATGGGACTTCTATGCAGATTTAATGAATTGATGAATGTAAAGCCCTGGGGACAATGTCTGGCACCCAGAAAGCACTATGTGTCAGCCATTATTATTATTTTGTCCTTTATCTGAAGGGTGATGGAAATCCACCTGTTTTGTGGTTGCCCCATGGATACGGGTATCAATGCTCCCCCAATTGGTTTTGGATGTTGAAACTGATGATGCCACAAATGAATCAACCAAGAAAGTGTGAGAAAGTTATCGTACACGTAATAAAGCTTCCTGTGGAGAGCAGAACAGGCTCCAGGGCCACTCCAAAATGGCCTGAGTGAAAGGAGAGGCCAGGGGCTTTGGTTTTCATTGTAAATATAAAAAGTGGGGCTGGGCTGGGGATTCCCACCTATATGTGTGGTTTGAACGTCTTCACTATCACCAAAGGAGAGCGTGCTCAGGTTTTGTTAGCAGCTTACTCAGATCTGAGGCAAAAGAGAGGCAAGAGGAGAGATGGGAATCAAAAGCTGTCAGTGGTCCAGCATCAAAAACAGAATCAGACTCCAGTTCCACCACCAAAGGATTCTTAAGAAGGGAGGTGACTTGGTTAGGAAGATTGATTTGGCTGCAAGGATTTTTCTTGCCTGAACAATGTTGCTTATCTTTCACACTTTCTTCCAAAAATGAGAGCCTTTTTTTTTTTTTTTTTTTGCTTTCAAGACAACAAGTGGATTTTGTTGACTTGTCAAAACACTTTGTCAGCTGGACTGTGGCTGGGTTCACGTTCATTCAGTTCTTGGTCATATGGATTGATTAACAAAAGTGACGTGAACAATATATCCCATTAGGGGTACAGTTTCTAATACAATTTCACATGTGCCAAATGTCAGCTGAGATCACTGCATGCTTTTCTTCTTCTTTGATAATTTTTACAGTTGTGTTTAACATCGTTTCAAAATGACTGAAAATAATAGGTGCTGCTTACAGGCAAGGCTGTACTTTTTGTATCTTTAGTTAAAATGCACAATCCTTTTTCTCCTTCCTATCACTGCTCTTTTGTCCTCCGTTAGCTTAAATTAGGCTAACCTCATTGAATTCAGCTAAAGGAAGGACACGAGGTGAGTGTTGCATATTCGTCTTTAGGTCAGCTATTATGGGATCATTCGGTGCCTTTTTTCTCTGTCAGGTTGAGTTCTGCTGGTCCAAAAACAAACACAGCAAGCTGATATTTGCTCCACTGTACTTTTGCTTAAGCTCTGAATTAACTCACTTCAAGCAATGAATCTATGCATTGACCCAATCCAAATGTTTGACTACAATCCTGTATAACATCTGCCATGACTGCCTTAAAACTCATTTTAACTTTTAAATTTATGTGAGGAAGCAAACTCCATATCTCACCTTGCTTTCCATCTCTCCTCCTGACTGCCCCGGTAAATGTTCATGTTTCACTCACCAAACTCTCAGTCAATTAGATGTGGAAAATCAGTCAACCTCTCACTCTTCCTTTTCTGTTGAAACTGTTGCCAAATCTCATCAATTAGATTTTGATTTTTAATTTACATTTTTAATCAAAGTAATGCATGCACATGGGTAAATATCAAATGACTACAGCAGAATTTGTGACAAAAGCAATAGCCCCATGTTCATCCAAGTCTTGTCCGCCAATTCTTTTTTTCTCTTTTTTCTGTGATAATATTCATAGTGCTAGCAATAATCTTATGATACTATTTGTTGATATATTAACTTTAGATGTTTTCTGTTGACTTTTTCAATAATAAATGAGAACTGATATTGCTTACATCACCTCTTCTTCTCTGTCTTTCCCCACCCTAGCTTCACTTCTTTCACTGGTTAATTCTAGAACCTCAGTCACCCTGTTTCAACCCCCACCTTTTGTTTCATCAAACATGGACAGTATTTTCTATTGTCCATATTGAGAGATAAAGACATTAGTACTCACAGTTTTCCACCACATCTTCCCCTTTCTACTGCCTCATCTCTGCCAGCAAGTTCATTATTTTGATATCGTGATAGTCAATAGTGTTGACCATCTCTTCTCTTGTAACAGATAATTTTCCATAATTTGTTTAACAGTTAATTATAAGATGAAAACAAAAAAGCACCATTCACATTGTTACAACTTAGATATTGTATGTTTGCAGAACAAAATTCCACCTATTCCCCTCTAGCACTGTTTCAGGTCTTATTCCTACAACTCAACCCTAATTTGCAACACCTCCTGGGCATCTTAGTGCTATAGTCTTTAATTCATCAAGATCTCCAGCCTTTCTCTGTTCAGAGTCAACCCACAGTGATGTGAAATTAATATTTCTAAAGCATAGCTCCATTGACATCTCAGCTATTTTCAAAGTCCTTCAATGGTTTGGCTAAAGCATCTTGTCAAAATTGTTAGCTTAGCTTTCAAAAATTTTTACCAACCTTGTCTTTATGTTTATGCTTCTACTTTCGCCTCCATCCATTTTATGCTCTACATTTGTTCCCTGTAAAAGTCTTACCCAATCTTGTTCTCAGACTTTTGCTCACAATGTACCCCTGTCCTGGAAGTTTGCTGCACAAACCTATTCCCAGTAAAATGTTTACCTTAAGGCTAAGATCAAATACCTTCTTTATCCCCAAAGCTATCTTATATAATTTTCTTGCAGCAAAATTGTTGTGTACCACTTTTTTTTTTTTTACTTTTACATCTGTTTTAGTATCCTATTTGGATTGTGTCTTTGTAGACTGTTTTCATTTATTCCCCATAATATCCATCATTGGAAGAAAAAGGGACTCAGAACGAAGCAGAAATTTCCAGGCTAGGTCTATCTTTTACTGTCTTATAGACAGAGTTCAGCTTCAGGCCTACTGGCTGATGATGTGTGTGCTCAGTTGCTCAGTCATGTCTGACTGTTTGTGACACCACCAGGCTCCTCTATCCATAGGATTTTCACAGCAAGAATTCTCGAGTAGGTTGCCATTTCCTCCTCAGGGGGATCTTCCCAACCCAGGGATCAAACCCATGTCTCCTGCGCCTCCTGCATTAACAGGTGGATTCTTTACCACTGAGCCATCTGGGAATCCAATATTCATCATACTGGGCACTAATCTACTCACTTAACTCCAAAAACATTTGTTTGATTGAATGTACTTTTTGATTTTTTTTCCCTCTGCTGATAGGAACATTGCATTGCTAGGGGTTTTTGTATTGCCTTTGTATTTTTAACAGGCTGGAAACACAGGGAAAATTAGAAAATACATTTCATGATTTGTAAATAACTTTGACTCTCACAGGAAAAAGGTAATATCTCTACAAGTAAAAGATAATAAGGATGATGGAAAATTTTTATCTTTAAAATGTGGTTAATTTAAGTATACCTTTCCCCTGCTATTGACTCTATAAGGCTGTAGCAATTGAGAATACATGTACTACAATTTCCTGTCCCCTGTTCAGTGTCTTTATGCATGCATGGCTGGTAAATAGCTTCAAAAGCCAATGTTTAGGTATTTTCCTTTTCCTTTCAATTTCTTGATATTTCAGATGAAGCCTGTCTGGGGTTTCATTTTGTTCCTAGACAGAAGCATAATGATTCTCTCTGTTCTCAGTAATATGCACTCTACCTGTTTCAGTTCATGTGTGAATGGATATCACTAGTGTGAACTGGGTGGGTCTCCATGACCCCAGCTCTCTTTGTGTGGGGAAATGGGGTCTGGAACCATTTTTACCATGAACTTTCTTCTCTTTCTCTTGTATGAATGCAAGCGATTTTGTAAACTCTTACAGATTCTCAGAATTTTTTTTTCTTTTTCAGGAACTTCTTTTTTCCCCCAGAGAATTTTATTCATTTTCAAATACATACACATCTATCTTCAGTTTCACCTTTTAAAAACCCTGCTAATATAAAATAAATGGGGTATTACTCATGTCCAGTTTATTGACATAGAAGGTGGTTTCCAAGCAATAACTAACTTACTTTTCATGGCTAAAAGCGGGAATGGGACCCAGAACTCTTGGTCGCTAGTGGTGCTTATCACACAGTGCTGTGAAACATCCCATTTTGAAGGTGCTCTGATTCACGTCCAGCTTCCAAGTTTAATTTAATGATGAAAAATAAGCCTTATCATGCCAGAGAGAAAGCCATTCAGTTTGATATCTGTGTGCATTGTTTATTTGACATCAAGAAGACGTATTGCATTCATCCTACTCAACTTTCCATCCCCTTCCACTCATGTGCCCCCAAATTATCCCCAGTTTTAATCTATGCCTCTCAGGCCTCCCTAGTTCCTTGCTCTCTGATCACAAACTGAGTTTTCTGGAACAAAGTCAAGCACTGGGTATGTCCCCTCTTTGCTAGTGGCAGAGGGTGGGAGATAAGGCAAGGGATTTGGGTGTCAAGGAGATGGCAAATGGCTGGCTAGTGTGCTGAGGGGTTGCTCTTGTCATAGGATTTTGCATACTAATGATGTCTTCTCCCGGGGAAGAAGTGCTAATCTGTTAAAATGTCCAGTTAAAAATTCATAAGGAAGAAAAATTATCTATCTCAGAGAGAATGTTTAGAGCACACTATCCTGAAAATAAGATTAGGACTTATAAGAACGTAAAAAACTCAGCTCTCCAAAGCCTGGTTGGTTTTTTTCACTTTAATGAAGAAAAGCAGAACAAAATAAAAACGTACCATGATATAAAAGACAACTTTCAGTTTCACTTTTCCCCTAGAAGTTAGTTCTGAGTCTTGAGAAGAAAAATTTTTTAACCCATTCCCTCTGAGTCTATGCCTAGGAGCTAGCCCACTAAAGTCCTCTTCCTAAAGTGTCACTATATGGAGTTGAGAGTGAAGTTGAGATCTTTTCAGTCATTCACACATGTAACATAGACATATAAGCAGGCAGTTTTTAGAGACAGCAGATCCCTGGTCTGCTGGCCTTTTGTTCTAGTTAGTTCTGGGCAAGTTTCAAGAGAAGGTCCAGACTGGCTCTCTTGGTGCCTGGGGAGAGAGAAGTTTGGCTCCTCTTATAAAGCATCGAACAAAGGGATTGATGCTGTCCCTTGTGTTTTAAGTTTCTCTTTCCTCTGGAATGACCAACCCAGACTCTGTCTGGGTCACATATTCCCCCTTGTCAGAGAGGCATTTGTTGTCATCATAGGAGACACTGGAACTGAGTAGGCCCAGCAGCTGCCATCACTCCTCCTGAACCCCAAAGGCAACCTTCCATATCCTTAACTGGAGCAGGGCAGAGTTCTGGAAGATGTACCGACAGTGATGGTCATGTTCAGATTTCATTACAAGGCTCTCATTCTTTCATACTCTCATGGAAGACAGCATTCTAAATGTCTCTAAGCTCCCCACCCCATGCTGTACACAACACATCTTCTTCCAGGTATACAGTCAAACAGTGTCCAGGGGTGAAGGGATATTGCAGATGCAGTTAAGGTACCAAATTAGCAGAAAGAGACTGCCTCCAGGTTGGCCTGACCTAACCAGGCAAGTGCATAAAAGGGACAGAGCTTTTCCTGAAAAAACAAAAAACAAAAAGAAAGATTCAAAATGTGAGAAGGATTCCATGCCACAGAGATTCTCTGTTTCTGTCTTTGAAGGTGGAGGGACCGTATGATAAGAGATGGGACTTTCCTCTGGGAGTTGAAACTGACCCCTGGCAGATAAGAAGAAAGGGGACAAAGACCTCCGTCCTAAGACCACAAGGAATTGAATTCTGCCACAACTACATCAGTCTGGAAGATAGTACACGCTGGATGATTATGACTGACACCTTGAGTTTAGCCTTAGTGAGACTTGGAGCTGAGAACACAGTCACATCACTCCCAGACTTTGACAAACAGAAACAATGAGTAAATAAATGTTATTTTAAGCTGCTTAGTTTGTAGTCATTTGTTATGCAGTATTAGAAAATTAACACAGTGGCAGGGCTTCCTTGGTGGCTCAGACTGTAAAGAATCTGCCTGCAATGCAGGAGACCCAGGTTTGATCCTTGGGTCAGAAAGATCTCCTGGGGAAGGGAATGGCTATCCATTCCAGTGTTCTGCCTATGGACAGAGGAGCCTGGTGGGCTATAGTCCATGGGGGTCATAAAGAGTCGGATACAACTGAGCAACTAACACTAACACTGCAGGGTCACATGGAATATCTTAAAGTCACCTTCCAGGATGATCTGGGAAGTGGATAAGTTTTTTGCTATATTAGAAATTAAAAGATGTAACTTTCTCTCTCTCCTACTGAAAAACTCCACTAGGTAAGTGTCTAGTTTAGACCTGACAGCTAGTAAGGTAAAGTTATGGTTCTTTAAAAAATTGGGAGTTGCTTTACAATTTTGTGTTTGTTCCTGCTGTACAGTGAAGAAAATCAGCTATATGTGTACATATGTCCCCTCCCTTCTGGGCCTCCCTCCCACCCACTGCCACATCCCATCCATCTATGTCAGCACAGAGCACTAAGCTGAACTCCCTGTCCTATATGGCAGGTTCCCATTAGCTATCTGTTTTTAACATGGGGAATGTAGATTAATATACCCACTATGGAGGACAGTGTGGAGGTTCCTTAAAACACTAAAAATAGAACTACCATATGACCCAGCAATTCCATTACTGGGAATACACCCAGAGAAAATCATAATTCAAAAAAACAAAGTTATCTTTATCTGTTGTCATCCTTTCTGCCCTTAGAGATTCACATGAAAACAAAAAAGAAGAGCAAACTATAAACTATAAAGTCTTCAAATTGTATATGGCAATTTTTTTTCCCAGGATGTATTTCAGAGAACTTTCTTGATTTCATGTGTTTGGGTTCTTATACCCACATCTGTGAACCCCAGTGCATCCCTAAGTGAGAATGCCATCTAGGAAAGAGAAGGGTTAACCTGGTTTTATGGGGTAACTCCCTATTTTTGCTTTTTGACAAGTTCTCAAATATTTTTCACAGTCCACATGTTTAAATCTTCCTTCTCTGTAAATAATCCTTGTCAATCGAGTGTATTTTTATAGGTAACTGAATCACTACTGCTAACCTTGTGATATTAATGAAGAAGTCAGCAGTGTCCCTGTAGGGCTGTAAGGAAGAGCTTAGCATGTCTGGCAAGAGCCCGGTCACTTGGCTGAAGCAATCATTGAACACAGTTTATTGGATTGAGGCCCATTATCCAGGTCGAGTCCTGACACTTGTCAGCCCTCCTTCTTTACTCTGTGTGAACACATGGAAGTCATGAGGTTGAATTTTGCAAGTGGCTGTTAGAAATAAAGTTCACAATCGCTCTGTTACATTGATACTACCTGCCTAATGGTTAAAAGGAGCACAGTGGGGTATTCTTCATATTATTGGAGACAAATATATTGCTTATGTAATCAGTTTATTTTGTACTGAAGTCCTACAAGTCAAGAATGACTAAAATTGTTAATGTGATGCCAAACTATTGTGTCTTACTTTGCTGCTTGAACAACCATCTCATTATAGGCAAGTACTGATCATTGAAAACTTTCATCTCTGGCTCAGTATGAGCAGACAGACTTCTTATACTTAAGTGACCATGTAAGCTATTTGGTTCTAATGTTGTGAGGTGCAACATTTTAACACAAGGGAGTCTTGTCAGTTTATCTAAGATGATACAAACACCAGAGAGCAAAAGCAAACCCCTCCTCCAACTGCTGAGCCAAATAAGCACTGGGGCCAAGTAATTAGTGCAACACAAAGGCAAGCATTACAATATCAGAGCCAACCTCCATTGTCTCCATGCACCCCACAGGCTTGACAAGTTTTCTCATGGGCCACAGCAACTGTGATTTGGAAAGTAAACAATTTACATGTCACATGACTGGATTGGTCCTTTAGACCTCCACAAGCTTGCTATGATTTCAGGACCTCAACCTCAGCCACGAGGCTGATGAAGATCCCTGGAACTGGTCACATTTGGGGAATGGAGATGAGTGAGAAGGGGGAGCGTGTATCTGGGTGTTTTATCAAAGTCCTCTGTAACCAGAGCTGAGGCCTGAGGGACTTGGGGGGAATGAAAGTGATGGAGGCTGCTGGGGATGCCGGTGGAAGGAATGTTTCCACCAGCAGGCTTTGGATTTGAACACATCTGGGAAAGTTTGAGCTGGGCCCTCTCAGCAGGAAACTGAGGCCATCTCGCTGTGTTTTGGGGTCTTCTGTCTCCTGGATGAGATGGTGCACTAGAATTCTCCAACTTGGAGAAGTCCCAGAAAGCAGCCCTGATGCCCTGGAAGTGTGTCACAGCCCCTTTCCTAGGCCTGGAGGCATTTTTTCCTCAGGCAACACACCTATGACCCAGACACTTTTTGTCTTTCCTCATATATCATGTTCATAAATACATACAGGATAAAACAATATGGTGAAGTTAGATTTATCTTCTTACTATGATTAAGGAGAATTCCTTTCAGTGAGCAGATACCTTAGGCAGAAGGTCACATCCAAATAATTAAAATAAAATTCAGACTCTCCTTTGTAAGATATCTTGGTCAACCACAAAATTACCCTAATTGTTAAGTTGGAACATATATGCCCGCTTAACTGTCTTATGTTTCTAGTTATCCAGTTTTATGTTTGGCTAATGAAGATTAGAAGCAAAAATCTTCAGAGCATACTTTCTGGAGAACTCAATTTCCCTCTGGAAGGGTGGCCTCAGAAATGCATAGGAGCTATGGAGCCGTCTGATTGACGGCATGACACTCATCCATAATGACCTGTGTAATGATGGACAGTTGTGCCCCAGATTGATGCTGGCCACTGAATAAGCTGCTGGGCAGTATTTCAGGCCACTGCAAAGTGCAAGAAATGGGACTATTGGTGTTCTTTCATACAAATTTACCTAAGTGTGGAAGCACAAGATTTCAGATGTTTGCTATTTAGGTTGAGTTATCCTTAGTGGGGTCATGTTGTATGGTGGCAATGCTATACATTTTGTTTAACAACCTAAGAATAACAGTCTCAATAATTTTGAAACTGGTTGCATTTTAAGTTACTTCCTATAATGTTTAATATTCATACTCAATTTTTTGGGCCACTTTACATTTCATATCTCTCCATCTTTTCTTTCTTTTCTGATAAACTTATAATGAAAGGAGACTAATTAAAGGAAAAGGTGCTACAAAATTGCTATTTCCTTATTAATTAAAATCAAAATATACACTGACTTATTTCCTTCAGTGGGATTTATTCTGGATAATTCCATGCAGGAGGAATTGAGTGATGACAAGGCTTTTATGCAAGTGCCTCATTTGTGCTGTGTCTTAGTTGAGTGAGACATAAGGTGCTGACCCAAGCTGTATGGAAAAACTGTTAATTCTATATATCTTGGAATTAGACAGATTTCTGTCAAATGCTAATTCTACTATTCACTGGCTAGCTAACTTTTGTGATCATCTCTAAGCCTTAATTTCCTCATCTACAAAATGGGGATTTTATTTCTTAGGGTCACTGTTGTGAAGGTTAAATGAAATAATATGTATGAAGTCCTTAGTGGAGTGTCCAGCCCATTGCAAGTCCTCAGAAATGGCCACTATTGCTGTTAGTGGCATCATCCTCACTGAACTTCTGTCTGATGAATGCAGGCATTTCCTCAAAGGCTATAGGCAGAGCCATCTTTGGCCCCATGCCCCACACCTGTGCCTGCTGGGGTCTGCACAATGGAGGCAACTATGTTATGATTCTTCCACTTCATCACCAGCCGTTCACAGGTTCTGCAAACTCTTAGACAGGCAGGTGAGAAAGGTTAAGTTGGGTTGTTCCTTCTCTCAAGCAAGACCACAGGGGAAGCAAAGAGGAATGAAAGGCTTGAGGACTATCCCAAGACCCAGTTTCTAGCACCTTACCTATTTCTTTTCTGGACATTGTGCTCTTCCTTTCAAATGCTGGTTTCCAGATGGCCTTGGCACAGCCCTACAGCAGACAGTGAGTAATGCCTGCTGGATCATGGTGTGCTCAGGCCAGGCTGCAAGGCAACGGCAGCCCCTGACCTGACCACCCAGTAGAGTTCTGTGACCAGCTTACAGCCTTCCTGGGAAAACAAAGCAACCATTGTCACATCATGTTCTGTGGAAAGAGGCTCTGTGGTCCAATGCTGCTGCTGCTGCTGCTAAGTCGCTTCATTCGTGTCTGACTCTGTGCGACCCCATAGATGGCAGCCCACCAGGCTCCTCTGTCCCTGGGATTCTGCAGGCAAGAACACTGGAGTGGGTTCCCATTTCCTTCTCCAACGCATGCATGCATGCTAAGTCACTTCAGTCGTGTCCGACTCTGCAGTCCCATAGACGGCAGCCTACCAGGCTCCTCCGTCCACAGGATTCTCTAGGCAAGAATACTGGAGTGGGTTGCCATTTCCTTCTCCCTGTGGTCCAACAGGTGTGTGAAATCTCTTTATCCTGTCACTCTCTGGAGCATTTGAAATGTGTGTTAGCATTAAAGGCTCTAGAGGTATACTAAAGAAATGTGGTAAATTTTTGTCTGGTCAAGTACTACATCAAACATATTTGACCAAGGAATCACCAACTCCTATCCAAGATGGAGTTGTTCCTGCCTGGAACATCTCACTCTTGGGGAGACTCTGAAAACAGTGGTTTGGGCTGCTGCTGTGAGAAGTATTGCTCTTTCTTGCCTGGAAGACATGACTTGGAAAGCCAGAGAATGGACATCTTACATGGAATCAGCTCTTAGCCAGACTTTCTGTTCAAAATTAGATGGAGAAGAGTATGCACATGTGCTACTGATGTAACACCACTTTTGAACTGGGCTCCTTTCATAGCTTTATCCTCCATCTTTTCCAAGATTCGCTTACTACTGGGCTCAGGAAAAGAACAGCTGACACTGTAGCCATGAGCAGTTTCCATACACGCTGATGAATGTTTACATTTGTTCCATGCAGTCGTGAACACCATAATTAAACATAAACAGAAATAATTCTGATCATGGTTCTAAGCACAATTTGCATTTAAAAATTAGAAAGTAAAGTGTAATGATATAGCTTTACCAAAATAAAACCAAAACCAAAAAAAAAAAAAAAAAAAATCCAGCCCTGACTCTCAAATAGACAGGGTGGGTGTTCCTCTTTGAAAGTAATCTGATCCAATGAAAACTGCCATCTCTCCTATGGTGGTGCTTAGTGTGCTGGACTCAGTGAACTGTCATGAAAGAATATTATTGAAGAAACACAGAAAATTAAGTTACTTCATGGGTATTTAGTTTCATTCTTCAGAACATTTACAAGTAAGAGGTTTACCCATGATTGTTGTAATTTTAGTTTCATAAATGTTGTAATTGAAAAACTAATCTATTTTCTTTCCTTATCTTTCTCCTTGTGCATACATATGCTATGTATCATCTTTGCATCATATCTGTCTTCTAAATTAAGAAAAACTTCTGAAAGTTTTTTTTTTTAGTTTCAATTAATATTTCTGAATATCAGGATCATATACTTTCAGTTGAGTTCAGTTCAGTCACTCAGTTGTGTCTGACTCTTTGTGACCCCCTGAACTGCAGCATGCCAGGCCACCCTGTCCATCTCCTACTCCCGGAGTTTACCCAAACTCATGTCCATCGAGTCAGTGGTGCAATTCAGCCATCTCATCCTCTGTCGTCCCCTTCTCCTCCTGCCCTCGATCCCTCCCAGCATCAGGGTCTTTTCCAAAGGCTTTCCTCACAGTCCAACACTCACATCCATACATGACCACTGGAAAAACCATAGCCTTGACTAGATGGATCTTTGTTGGCAAAGTAATGTTTCTGCTTTTCAATATGCTGTCTAGGTTGGTCATAACTTTTCTTCTAAGGAGTAAGTGTCTTTTAATTTCATGGTTGCAGTCACCATCTGCAGTGATTTTGGAGCCCCCAAAAATAAAGTCTGACATTGTTTCCACTGTTTCTCCATCTATTTCCCATGAAGTGATGGGACCAGATGCCATGATCTTCATTTTCTGAATGTTGAGCTTTAAGCTAACTTTTTCACTCTCCTCTTTCACTGTCAACAAGAGGCTTTTTAGTTCCTCTTCACTTTCTGCCATAAGGGTGGTGTCATCTGCATATCTGAGGTTATTGATATTTCTCCCGGCAATCTTGATTCCAGCTTGTGCTTCTTCCAGCCCAGTGTTTCTCATGATGTACTCTGCATATAAGTTAACTAAGCAGGGTGACAATATACAGCCTTGATGTACTCCTGTACTCCTTTTCCTATTTGGAACCAGTCTGTTATTCCATGTCCAGTTCTAGCTGTTGCTTCCTGACCTGTATATAGGTTTCTCAAGAGGCAGGTGAGGTGCTCTGGTATTCCCATCTCTTTCAGAATTTTCCAAAGTTTATTGTGATCCACACAGTCAAAGGCTTTGGCATAGTCAATAAAGCAGAAATAGATGTTTTTCTGGAACTCTCTTGCTTTTTCCATGATCCAGCAGATGTTGGCAATTTGATCTCTGGTTCCTCTGCCTTTTCTAAAACCAGCTTGAACATCTGAAAGTTCACGGTTCAAGCCTGGCTTGGAGAATTTTGAGCATTACTTTAGTAGCATGTGAGATGAGTGCCATTGTGCAGTAGTACTTTAGTAAAATGAATTTTTTTCTCTTTTATGTCAAACATTTATATTTTTTAATGGCAATGATATTAATCAGTTTGTTTACAGAGTTCAAGATAAATTTTGCCAAATTATTTTTTTAAAGCTCATGGAAGTATCAAAGAGCTAATTGATTAGTATATTAGCATCTGGTGAGCAGGACTATTGCTTCATAACTCACTTCTAAGGCATTACAAAGTTAAAAGGTTTGAATTAGTTACGAGCTGAACTCAGGTAGAATTCTTAGGTGAGATATTATTTTAGTGGCCCTTGCTAAGGTACTTCAGATCTCCTCATCAGTTTCTTGGTTTGCAAAACAGAGGCTCATGACTCCTTTTGGAGTATATTTGCTTATAGCAACCAGTGAGCAAGACTTCCCAGGTGGCCCAGTGGTAAAGAATCTGCCTGCCAGTGCAGGAGGCTCAAGAGATGCGGGTCCAATCCCTGGGTTGGGAAGATCCCCTGGAGGAGGAAATGACAATGCATTCCAGTGTTCTTGCCTGGAGAATCCCATGGACAGAGGACCCTGGTGGGCTACTGTGCATGGGGTGGCAAAGAGCTGGACACGACTGAGCGTGTGCACCATGGGGGAGCAATTAGTTAAGTTGTATATAATGCAGTTTGGATCTTGAGAAGAAAATATCAAGTTATTGGATTAAATATTAAACTTTTCTTCCTTTGTAGATGTGAATAGTGAGGGATATTGTTTAGAATGTGGTCTTAAATATTAAACATTGATGATCATGATAATGAAACTGGACATACATTTGGGAAATTTTTTTGAGAATATTAGAGTATTTTTAAAACTCTAATTGATGTGAATCCAGAACATTTACAGTGGCTGTCAACTTTCCTGTGGATTTCTTCTTAGGGGGTGGTGGGATCACCTCACCTTTGGCCAGTGGTCAAAGCATTGTGTCCAAGAGACCTCTTGGCATTGTTTATCAACACTTCTGTGGTTCTGATACTGTCTATGTTGTATAAACTGTAAGATCATCACTCTAAATTGTTTCATTCATGACAAGGAGATTTGAATAACTTCCTTTCTTTCATATAATGAGAAAATAGTCACAAGTATAATGAATGCTTAATTTTATAGTATTTACAGATGTGGCTATGATAAGAAGGATGTATTAAGTACTTAGATAGCAGTAATAGTAGTGATAATAATAATAACAATCCCTCAGATCTTGGGCTGAAGGACCAATGATAATAAAATATGGGGTTTGAAAAATAGTTTTTGGAAATAAAAATGAAGAATAAAATGATTCTGTGAAAGAACACTGAAATAATTCATTCATTTCATCTCTATAATTCTACTTGGAAAATGTGAGCCTTTCTGAGAAGAATGACAGCAAATAATACTGTAGAATGATTTGACTGAGCTCCATATTTGGGTGTGAAAGTGAATTTCTTTGAAGTCATAAACATGTTCTGGATTTTTAGTTAAAGTTTAGATTTCTTAAAAGTTCTACTACAACTAGACTTTTAAAGCCATCCAAAAGAAAATCTGTAATTTATTTTCCTATTACCTTTTTATGAGGTCTTATAGCCACCGTAACTTCTTTTGTGCTTAGAGATTTACAGGTTAGGTCCTGCAAAAGGGCACTTGTATGACCCTCTAGGCCAGAGCCGTATATCTTGCCTTTCCGTTCCTGGGCCACCAAAATAAATGAGGGCATCTTAAATGACAGTCTCCTTATAATATTCCAATGACCAGAGTCCAAGAGGTTAAATAATTTTACCACCATTCTTCTCATATTTAGATACTATAATCAAGTGAACTGACATAGAAGATAGTGTTGACAAAACTCACAGTCCCCTGTGCCAGCTTCCAAATGGGAACTAAAATATTGATAGAATTCCATCTGGGATATTATTGAGCGTGTGGCACCTTTACTTTGAATTTTGTTTTTGTTTGCAGCTTTATTAAAAAATCAAATGTACCACACTGCTGCTGTCACTTAGGATGCCCTTGGTATTTGACTAAGGGAGAATTCAGCTTCAGGGCCCTTTAGCAGAACATGGTGCCAGGAAGGGCAATGCCTGGGAAAAATATCCCCTTTTATAATTAACCCTACGTTGCCAGTGCCTTTTAGCCTCCTTAAAGCCTTTTTAGCTAAAAATACAACAGAAATTTGGTTCTCTCTCCATCTTTTATTTCTCTTTTACCTTCTAATTTGCTACACAATGGAAACAGCATTTCATGCCCAGCATTTTTTTCTTCTAATACCCTATATTATATAGCTCTTCCCACCACCACCCCACAACCCCCGCCAGAGCCCAAGGACACCTTTAAAGTACAGTGACAATATTTGGACTTTAACATAAAAATTTACCCTTTCATTCCAAGATAATAATGACTCTACTGTTAAAAATAAATAAATAAGGGGAGAAGAGAGAAACCCCAAACAAGCCACACCATCCAGTTTCGGCCAAGCTGCCAAATCCTATTACAGATTCAATCCTATTAAAACGTTCCCAGGTTTAAGCCTGCTTTGGAGTTTTTCATAGGAGTGCATGACCCCTACCCAAACCCCTACATGTGTGGTCAGGGACCTCAGGATAATCGTAAACTGCCTGGACTCCCATTAATCTCACACAGTCAGATATTAGTGCTTGTAAATCAGCACCTAAACAAGGACAATAGTTAAAGCCATCAATAGTCTTTTAATGAGGCAGATCAAAAACAAATGAAAGCAGCAGGACACTCGGATTTGCCAAGGAGGGGACGGGGAAGGCCATCAGCTTTGTCCGATTTCTTATAGAAAAAAGTGGATGGATTTAGTCCAGGTCCTGTCTCCTAACTATTGCCTCCACTGTTTAAAAAGATACATAAAACAAGATTATTTCCAGGAATTTCCTTGATTTTCTTTGTTTGGGACATAGCAGCTGTCACTTTCTTCCCTTTCTATCCCTGTCTCTTTATAGTTCCTTGCAAACATATATCGACATATGTGCATTAATGTACACATATTTAAAAGACGAGGCCATTGCAAATAATAACTGTGTGTGGAGCCATTAGGCAATGATCAGTTACACTTTGTCAAGAATTGTAATTACTTATCTGCATCCTTGCAGGCATTTTATGTGCTTTTGAAATTCCCACAGATGTTTTTTCTGTCCATTAGAAAAGAAGGAAAATATCTTGCTTTGTAATTCCTTGTTTTAAAGAAGGAGAAGAATAAAGCAAGATAGGATTTATTATCTAGTACGCATGTGCAACAGCATTATAATGGTTGCCAAGCAACCTAAAGGAACCATATCATAGTAAGGGGGGGGGGGTGCAAATGAATGAACAGATGCATGGGATTAGATATATGAAGGGGAGAAGAGGCTGCCCTGAAATGAGCTCACCTTGGCACATGACTTTTTGATTGAGATTTGCTCTTAATTAGGTACATTTATCTTAAATATCTCCTTTTGATTTTGTGTGGGATTTTAATTTTTGCTGTGTGTTGTGTTTAGTTTACCATTTGACTGAAAGACTCAAAAAGAATATGTGTAAAATGCTTATAAAATCCTTGTTCTTTCATTGGAGCCAATAACATTCATTCAAGGCAACATTTTGAGAAGCAGAAAGGTACAGAAACAAGCATTCTCACACATTGGTCCAACATCATCCAACACAAACATAGACACTCAAAGAAGGAATCTCTTTGGTGGTGTTATCAAAACATATGTTCACAATGAACTTACTAAGCTGCTTTCCTCATCATCATTTATTATATATATATATAATGTTAAGCACGCATACATTGTTGCTGTTGTTCAGTCGTTAGTTAAGTCGTGTCTGACTCTTTCTGACCCCATGGATTGCACATGCATATTACAGGGAACCTATAGGTCAAGAATTAAACACTGTCTCTTGTTGCTTCCCAATGTCACATGTTTAAGATGAACACTGTACTTTTCTTTTCAGAGGGTGTACCTAAAACAGTCAAAATAATTGTCTGATGGAACAACATACAACCTAGTTTGTACATTTGAAGTTTAAAAAATTATAACTCCATGCATCTAATAGCACATATCCCCAGATAATCAGATCATGTCGTAGAGGCAGACCTCAATGTTAGGTAACATTCACCATGTCCTGCCAGCTCAGTGCAGTTTCACCCAAGAAATGGGAAAACTATTTTCAAACCTCTTGGAATTCTTTAAGAAATGAGACAGGTCATAAATTAATAAATGTTTCAGAAGTGGCTCCCAAATAGAGAACGTTCAGTTGGGAAATGCCCACCATGACAGTTTCCGAAAATGCAAGATACAAACGGTTGGATACTTAGAACTAGCCACTGAAGAGAAATGAAAAGTCTGATCAACTCAGCAGAGGTATGGTAGCAAGATTCCTGCCACCTGAGAAGACTTCTGTTACTTCCTACCTCATAGCAGCTATATTTGTGAGGAGTGCTGGCCTTGCAGCAAGGTATTGTTAGGCCAGATCAGTTCTTGGGGATCATTTTTCCCTTTGGACTATGTGACGAAATTGTAGCTTTGTAGTTGTCTCAAGAAATGGCATGTGTAGTTGCATTTTAATTGTAGACTGACATGATGCTAGTGGGGAACTATATTGTGTCTACTAATACATATTCCACCTCTCGCCCTAATGAGATCACCTTACACTTGCTGGCACTGATGCAGACATTTAGAGCGGAGTGCTCAGAAGAGGCTGGAGTATAAATGGTACATAATTCATTACCCTGGGAAACGCAGTTTCAATGCCACATAATGCAAGGTGCTCTCAAGTATTTCTGAGGCAGGAAGAGTGAACCAGAGTCATGGTGAAGTGACTGTTTACATCAACCTGATTCCACTTGTTCTTTACTAGAGCTAACAAGCCCTCTGTTGTATTATTGTATCCACTTCTATTTGCTGGACTCCACACCACAGTCCTTGCAGCTAGAGGAACAAACCTTTTGTTGCATAATCTACAAAGTAATGGAAACCGGAAACTGCTGTGAGTGAAAGGAAGAACACGGAAATTCTAAAGGGTATTTCTCTGAGCTATTTTTTAAGGTCTCAGCAACCTGGAGAATTTGCATTTAAAATAACAAACTCTGTTCTCCACTCCCACTTCTCCACACCCACTCACTCTTGCCAGTAACCAAAAGATGGCAGCATTTTGCCCATCATTCATTAGTGACATCTTCACGGAGCTAGGCTTAAATTTCCACTTTTCTATGTATTATGATTTCCTCTTGGTACTAAATGTGGATTGATAGTGCTGTGGCATTTATTAACAACAGCAATGACAACAAAAATGCGATTTCAAAAAAGCTCAGAAGATTAATTATACAAATTATAGTGTAAAGCATCAGAATTCCTCGTTGATGAGGAAATGTATACCAGTTTAACTGCAGTAACACTGCAGAGCAATCAAGCTCAGCAAGTGGTATCAGAACCCAAACACCTTGTCCCTCCAGCTATTAGGCTTTCCTGGCGATGGGCCAGAGAAAAGAGTAGGGAATCTGGGGTCTGCAGACTGAACTTAATGTGGGGGAAATGAAAAAGGGCACTAATGAATGTGTATGACAAGGTTTCCACCCGCCCAGCGATGCTCCCAATCTCTTCCTCAAAGCGTACCTTAATAAAGAGGGCTCCACTGTCCAGGGGATTGTCCAGGCAAGAATACTGGGGTGGATTTCTATTTCCTCCTCCAGGGGATCTTCCTGATGTAGGGATTGAACCCAAGTCTGTCTCCTGAGTCTCCTGCGTTGCAGGTGGATTCTTTACCCACTGAGCCATTGTGGAAGCCCAATAAAGAGAGCAGATTGACTAATTATCTGAGAGAACAGTTGTCAGTTTCCTTTATTCCTGATATTTGAAATGGAGTTGATTCTTATCCATGAGGGTTTAAGGACACTCCTTCCCAAGAAGCCTTTCAAAGCCCACTCCACACATATGTCTCAATCATTTGATTCCCAGCACAACTGAATGCCTCATTTAAAAATCTCCTTATTTTGAAAAAACAAGAGGGGGCACCTTTGCCACAGTGGCTTGCAAATGGAATCTGGTCCTGTTTTTCTGAATGTTTGTTATAAATAGGGTCGACATCTGAAAGCAATAAGCCTCATCAGTTTCTTGCTCATTCTACATAGTATGCTCAACTAGGTTATCATTTTCCTCTCCTACATTGTTGATTAGCATTATGAGATACAGTAATAGGTCTCATTCCCTCCTAAGTACCAAGATTCCCAATTTTCTCCAAACAAGGGCAAAATCCCTTTGTTAGAAAATAGAGGTCCATTTTCAAATCAGATTAAAATGACCCAGGAAAATGGAGGCAAAAATAATGTTTAGAAGCCTCTAGTGTTTGTGGAAAAGAAATTAATTGTTTAAAGGTTACTTTTGTTTTTGGACAGAGTATCTGTGCATTTGAGAGGATTTTCATTGCTCTGGTATTGCCCATAGCAGTTAGTCTCCACATCTTTTTCTAGGAGTTTGGACCACTATATTGGGTGTGAGAGGAGAAATGCGGATCCATTCTAACACAATGGATATCACTAACAGAAGTGATAAATGTTGATCTCTCACAGAAATAAAACTGAAAAGTGAGTTTACAGATGCAATCAACATATGTACATTGCTTATATAGTTCAAATGTGTACAATTAAAAATGAGATCAAGGTGAATTTAAACTTAAGAAATTATGTGAAGGGATTCAGTAGGGTTACAGATTAGTTTTGCAAGGGTCTATCTCTAAAAAAATGACTTTATTTATAAATAATCTTGAATAATAAATAGAAGCATGTAGAATTAGAAGGAGAGCACAGCATGCTGTTAAAAGTTGATAAAGTCAGCAACTGTTCAAAAATGAGCATGAATCCCAATTCTTCAACTTTAATCTGTGTGACCTGAGGAGAATATTCAACTTCTCTCTGGCTTAGGTCCCTCACTCATCTCTAAAATGGTGATACAAACAGCTACATTACAGAACTGGGTTAGGATTAAATGGGATGTCCATAGAGCACCCACTCACCATGTTTAGAGTAGAGGAGGTGCTATTATTACTATTGCTAAGAACTTTATTATTATTTATAGTAACATGTGATCATTATTTTAACAAGACACAACTCTACCAAAAATTACCAAGTTGTAAGCCTGAAAAAGATAGTGGTAAATTTCTGCACTTCTTTATTATCCTAAAATAGATTTTAAATATAACCATTGATCGTTTCCTATTAAACATTGCATCTTTAATACTTCTAAACCAATGTCCTCCTGTACCTCTCTTTTCCCAGACCAACTTTTTCCCTTCCCTCTTCTGTTTCTTTCAGTGATATTACCATCACAATTTTAATATTTAAATTTATACTTGTTCATTTATTTATTCATCCAAAAGTTATATGGTTGCGTTCTTGTCATTCATGTACGTAGTAACTATCTTTCCCAGCCAAATGAGTCACGCAGGCAGTCTGTCACATCACTCTATCATAACTATGAGCATAAAGCGTCTCATTCTGTTATGTTCTCATTGACTCATTTTGAGTGTTTGCTGTCCCCCTCCCCACCACACCACAACTAGAATGTAGGCTCTTTTGAGAATAGACGTCTGTCTGTCTTGTTTATTTTTATATCCTTAGAACCTAGAACAACGCTTGGCATATTATGGGTGCTCAAAAAGTAATTGTGTAAGTAATAAATTGTTTCCACTAAGAAATTTTGAGGTTCTTCAGTTAGGGATCCTGGTTCATTCATCTTCAGTTCACTGATTTCTAGCATAAAGTAGAGGTGCCAAAACAAAAATCTAACTGTTTGATTCCGAAAGACATATGGTGAGGTCATTTGAGCTGAACCTTGAGTGGCTGACCAGAGATGATGTCATTCATTTCAGGCAGTGGGAACTTTGTGAGGAAAAAGTTTGACACGGAAATTTCAGTGAGTTTTTAAAGGTAGCAGTGAGCACTAATCCAGATAAGCTAATAGTTTGTGTACGAGGATGATATAGGATAAGGCTTTCAGTAGGGGTGTGAATCAGGTTAGACCTGACCTCAAAAGCCAAATAAGGAATAAAAAGTTTACGTATGAAGTAGGCAGAAGAGAGTGATATATGATTATTGAGGAGAGAGTCAGTGGATTTTTTGCTTTGATTTAGGAAGGTTTCATGGCATCTTTATGTAGCATAAACTGGGGAAGGAATGGACAACAGGAATAGGTGGAAGCTAGTATAAGAACTTGGGACAAAGTAACCAAGAAAAAATTCAAATGGTATTATTGAGAAGGTTAAAAAAAAAAAAAAGGTCAAGAAATTTTGAAAGAAAGCAAGAATTGCTCAAACTTGGAATGGAATGTTCAGAATGAAACTTACCTTGAGGTCCCAGCACTAGGTATTGGTAGATTGGAGGCTACGTATGTATGAAGGGAAATAGAGATGCCAGAAAGAAACTCAGGTTTTGTCATAAGAGGGAGGAGATCAATTCTAGTTTTCACAAGTGAATTTTTAATTTATGACAAAATTCCTCGAAGTATCATTTACCAGGTTGCTATTAATGTGGCAGGGGAGCTTAGAAGGTTTTTGTTGGAAAGGCAGATTTGAGGATTATGTGTACAGAGGAGCTATTTGAAGGGGCACCTCTTGGACTGCTCAGGGCATCTTAATGTAAAGATAGAAAAGACCTTGTGAATAGTGCATAGTCAATATTTTTTAAAACCATGAAATCACCTTGACTTTTCTCTTAACTTCATTACCTACCTCTGATCAATCACTGAATTATCACCTTCCCTTTCATTGTGGTTGATATTTTCATTTACTTTGCTCAGAACATTAAAATATTTTTTTAATCAGGCCTCACTTCTTATCTTTCCTGTTTCTTCTTGTACAAAATTATCAGATTTCATCCCCAATTCCTCTCCACAAAGTCTCTAGATGCATGCCACATCCTATAAGAAAAAGCGCAAATCCTTAAATATCTCACAACAAATATCACATGTAAAAATAGTCAGTGCTACATATGTGCAAGTGGGAGTCTGGTTTTAGTATATTAGTCAATAGGACCTTGTAATAGGCTCTAAGTTGCCTTGGAAGGCCAGCTCATTAGGATAGCAGCCATGAACGCGGTTTTGTAGAGAAGTTTGTCTTATCACTTTGGTCTATAGATCTGCAACATTTTCAATGATCACAATTTCATATACATATCTTGAGGGTGCCTCTGACCTTATAGCAAAATGGAATAACTTAGTCAAGAAAAGCAAGAGACATTTCAGGCTGATGTTAGGATGAGCATGAAAAATTGGTGCACTGGAAAAATTCACTTTTACTCTTGACAGACGATTGTAACTAAAGTCAGCTTCCCTGGGCTCAGCTCTGAGGTCTGAGCGAATTGGAATGGAATTATACTCTGGCCCTGATAAACTTGTGCTGTCCAGTATGGTAACCATGTGGCAACAGAATATTTGAAGGGTCATTTTCAATTAAGATGTAGTGTAAGTTTCAAATACTTACCTGATATTGAGGATTCAGCATAAACAACAACAACAAAAAGGATATGTAGAGTGAGAAAGCAGCTACCTGCAAGCCAAGGAGACAGAACTCAAGAGAAACCCATCCTGCTCACACTGTGGCCTTATACTTCCAGCCTCCAGACTTGAGAAAGTAAATTTCTGTTGTTTATGCCACATAATCTGTGGTATTTTGTTATGGCTGCCCTAGCAAACTAATACATCTGTCTTTGTGACAGATTTTTTTTTTAAATGTGACAACTAGATGGTTTTAATTAACTTACAGCACCTGCATTTGTGGCTTTCATAATATTTCTCTTGGACAACATTTTTTCTAAATCCATGGCGGGCAGGTCCAGAGATGGCATTGTAGGGACCAAGATGATTTCAGCCAAATACTCAGAGAAGCAAACGAACTGTGCTGGGTTTTGCTCAAGTTGAGACTGGAGTGGCAGTAGGAACTGATATTTCTGGAATTATGTTCACTTCAGATGTGTCTGACTCTGTGTGACCCTACGGACCATAGCCCACCAAGCTCCTCTGTCCATAGGATTCTCCAGGCAAGAATACTGGAGTGGGTTGCCATTCCCTCCTTCAGGGGATCTTCCCACCCAGGGGTTGAATCTGCATCTCTTATGTCTCCTGCATTGGCAGGCAGGTTCTTTACCACTAGTGCCACCTGGGAAGCCCATTAGTTCTCTGTAATCCTGGCCCCTCAGTTAACCTGCTTTACCACTGCTCTCTCTCTTTAGTTGCTAAGTTGTGTCTGACTCTTGTGACCCCATGGACTGTAGCCTGTCAGGCTCCTCTGTCCATGGGGTTCTCCAGGCAAGAATACTGGAGTGGGTTGCCATTTCCTTCTCCAGTTACCATTTTTCTAGCAGAGCTTTTATGTCTAAAAGTGTTTTTAAGACTGCCTATAAGTTGGCAATTGAGGAATTTACTTGCATTAAACCTATTTTATCTGCATGGGATTTAGAGAGAACTTTGAAAAGGTACAGAAACATAAAGAAAAAGAGGTGATTTTGAAACATGATTCATTTGCAGTGGGTAAAGTCACAAGGACGTGACTATTGGACTTGCCAGACTGGGAGCTTTTAGGCGTCAGAAGCAGATGATAACTTGAGACACATGACAGATGAAGACAGAAGGTTCAGAAAGTTCTATGGAAGAACCAAAAGATTTGGCTTAGTTCCTATCTTATAATGTGTTAAGTGGATTAAGAATGAACGGATAAAAGAAGATGTGCTACATGTATACCACAGAATATTACTCAACATTAAAAAGGAACTAAATTGGGTCATTTATAGAAAGATGTAGATGGACCTAAAGTCTGTAATATGGAGTGAACTAAGTCAGAAAGTGAAAAATGAACATTGTATATTAATGCATATAAATGGAATCTAGAAAAATGGTGCATAAACCTATTTCCAGGATAGGAGTAGAGCCACAGATGTAGATAACGAACACGTGGACATGGCAGGGACAGGGAGGGTGGGACGAACTGGGAGATTAGGATTGACATATACACACCACCACCTGTGAAATAGATAGCTAGTGGGAACCTGCTATAAAGCACAGGAAGCTCAGCTCAGTACTCCCTGGTAACCTACATGGGTGGGGTGGAGTGGGGAGGGAAGTCCAAGAGGGAGAGGATATATGTTTACATATAGTTGACTCGTTTCATTACAAAGCAGAAACTATTATAATACAACATTGTAAAGCAATTATACTCCAATAAAAAAGATGATTAAGTAAATTAATGTTAATTCAGGGCTTAGAAGACTGTCCTAGTCTTATCCTATTTCCATTCCTTTCCTAATCATGAAGTGAAGTGAAGTGAAGTAAGCGAAGTCGCTCAGTCATGTCCAACTCTTTGCGACCCCATGGACTGTAGCTTATCAGGCTCCTCCGTCCATGGGATTTTCCAGGCAAGAGTGCTGGAGTGTGTTGCCATTTCCTTCTCCAGAGGATCTTCCCGACCCAGGAATCGAACCTGAGTCTGTACCCCATAAAAACAGTGGAGAGGCAATGGCACCCCGCTCCAGTACTTTTGCCTGGAAAATCCCATGGATGGAGGAGCCTGGAAGGCTGCAGTCCATGGGATCGCGAAAAGTCGGACACGACTGAGCGACTTCACTTTCACTTTTCACTTTCATGCATTGGAGAAGGAAATGGCAACCCACTCCAGTGTTCTTGCCTGGAGAATTCCAGGGATGGGGGAGCCTGGTGGGCTGCCGTCTATGGGGTCGCACAGAGTCAGACACGACTGAAGCGACTTAGCCGCAGCGCCATAAAAACAGACGACTCTATCTGAAAAGATGGCCTGATGGGAAAAGAAGCCACATGGTGTACAGATAATTTGAAGTCACACAAGTGGGGTGCTGGAGTAGATCTCTGCATGGCATCCCCAGTGCAAGTACCTAATAACCTATTTTAAGTTTCATCTTACATAGCTTCTAGGGCCCCTGGTTGGGCTCTTTTCAGAAATATAATTTCCTTCTCCACATAACATGAACTGTAGCCTGCCAGGCTCCTCTGTCCATGGGATTCTCCAGGCAAGAATACTGGAGCCCTCCAACCAGGGGTCTTCCTAACCCAGGGGTCATATCTGCATCTCTTATCTCCTGCACTGGCAGGTGGATTCTTTACCACTAGTGCCACCTGGGAAGTCCTGTGATAAGAAGTATGTGTAGGCAAAGACAACTTTGGATACTCCAACTGGTTTATGAGAGTTTGAGTTTCGGTACTAAATAAGTTTTGAGTAACAGTTAGAGACAAAGACAAGACTCTGTATTCAAAAGTTACTCTAATTAAAAAAAAAAGTGAAGATTACAAAAAATACACAACTTAAGAGAATCCTAAAAATAAGGATAAAACTGGAAAGTCATGTAATTAAGGGTTGTCCACACTCCAAAACTCTAGGTAAGTGTTTTAACTGTAAGCCCTAAGCTATAAGCTTCCTGAAGGCTGAGGCATAAAGAAAAAAAAAAAAAAGGATGGCATATAAAACGTCTTTTTCTTAAAAATGATAAGGATGGCTTTTTATTTTTAAATGAGTTAGAGTCATCCTTCACTATCAACAGCCTATAGATTCTAGGAGCCCTGCAGATACCAAAATCCACGGATGCTCAAGTCCTTTGTATAGAATGGTACAGAATTTGCATATAAGCTACACACATCCTCCTGGACACTTTAAATTGACTTTAGATTACTTAAAATACCTAATGCAAATGCTTCTTGGAAAATTCTGGAATTAAAACAATATATTTTCAATCCACAATTGGTTGAATCTGCAGATGCAGAAATCATGGATATAGAAGGCATACTGTACAGCCAAGATGCTAAAAGAAATTGATCATAGATAGCTACATACATGATGTCTTTCACATGTAGGTGTACACTAAATTTTTGCTAAATTTAGAATGAAGTGACACAGCATTTGGGCCATCTTGCTTTGCATCTTGTATTTTTAGCTCTGCAGTAATTTTACAATTAACAATGGCTACTTATAAGTTATTTTTGAATTCTCCTCCTCCTCTTCTAAGAAAATATAATTGACACATTTACTCAAATGAATGGATATTTCTATCTTGGCTGACATATTTGGTGAGGAAATAAATGCTTACAGGATACGGGTATATTCAGTTATTTATTCTACCAGGCTTAACATCTAACGTTATGTAGTTACAGTAACAAATATTGAAAAACAATGATTTTTAAAATTCATTTTTTCCAATCCCTATTGACTTACATGTGACATTTAATGTAACAGTTGTGTGTTCCAGGGGTAGCAATGCAGGAAGGGTGGGTGAAGCACTTTTATTTTATCAAGATATGAAAAATAGTCTGCATTATTAGATATAAAAATATGAGATACTGCTTCAACTGTGTATTTAAGTCAACTTAAGAGTTGTCAGAATCTGTCTATCTATTAATGTGTGCTAAGTCACTTAAGTCATGTCCAACTCTTGGAGACACTATGGACTGTAGCCTGCCAAGCTCCTCTGTCCATGGGATTCTCCAGGCAAAAATACTGGAGTAGATTGCCATGCCCTCCTCTAAGGGATCTTCTGACCCAGAGATTGTATCTCTTGCATTGGCTAGTGGGTTCTTTACCACTAGTGCCCCTTGAGAAGCTCCTATCTATCTGTATCTGTTTATCTATCTAGCCATCTGGCAATACTATTAATATAAATCTTATTCTCAAAAATAATGATGTACACATGAAAATTTATAGGCAAGGTTACTTAAGGTACATTCTTCCTAATCCAGTTCATTTATTCTGCCTGTAAGATAATTTTTTACAATTTGTTTTTTTTGTCCCATTATATTTTTGACCAGTTTCATATTCAATCAATTTCTAGGGGATTGGCACAGAAAAGAAAATTACAGACCAATATCCTTTATGAACATAGATGCAAAAGCCTTAAAAATATTAACAAATTGAATACAACAACTTTAAAAATATCATATATTATGATCAAATGTGATACAAGGATGGTTTAACATTTGCAAATCAAGACTCTGATGGAAGAAATTGAAAAGACAGAAATAAATGGAAGGATATGCTTATAGGCTATAAGAATTAATGTTGTGAAAAAAATATATATATATACACTACTCAAAACAACCTACAAACTGAATGCAGTCCCTATCAGAATTCCATTGGCATATTTCACAGAACTAGAATAAATAATTCTAAAATTTGCATGGAAGAGCAAATGATCCTACATAACCAAAACAATTTTGAGTAAGAACAAAGCTACAGGTATCATACTGTCTGATCTTAAACTATATTTCAAAACTATAGTAATCAAAATGATATGATACTGGCACAAAACCACAACCAATTCAGTGGAACAGAATAGAAATCCCAGGAATAAAATTACACAAGTATAAATGATTTATGATGAAGATATAAAGGGCATACAGTAGAGAGGACAGCCTTTAAATAGTGTTAGGAAAACTGGACGGCTACATGCAAAAGAAAGAAACTTGACCTTATACCATACATAAAAATTAACTCAAAATGGATTAAGATTGAAATGTGAAATATGAAATCATAAAATTCCTAGAAGAAAACAGAGGCAGTAACTTCACTGACATTGATCTTAGTGATGTTTTTGTGGCTCTGACTCCAAAGGCAAGGGAAACAAAAATAAACAAATGGGACTGCATCAAACCAAAAAGCTTCTACACAGCAAAGGAAACCATAATCAAGACAAAAAGGCAAACTCTTAAGAGGAAAATATATTTGCAAATCATATATTTGATCAAAATTAACATCCAAAATATTTTTTAAAACTAATATAACTTAACGACAAAAAACCAGATAACTCAAATAAAAAATGGGTAAAGGATCTGAATAGACATTTTCCAAAGAAAATATACAGCTGGCCACTAGGCACATGAAAGATGTTCAATATCACTGATTGCTACAGAAAGACAAACCACAATGAGATATCACCTCATAACTGGCATACCTGTAAGAATGAATATTATCAAAAAGATGAGAAATAATCAATGCTGGAGAGGATGTGGAGGAAACGGAATGCATGTACACTGTTGGTGGGGCTGTAAATCAGTACAGCTACCATGGAAAACAGTATGGAGATTTCTCAAAAGAGTAAGACTAGCATGACTCAGCTATTCCACTTCTGGGTATTTATCAAAGAATAAAAACAAAAAACACTAGTTCAGAAAGAGTATTCACTGCACCATTATTTACAATAGCCAACATATGGAAAAACCTTAATGTCCATCAATGGGTGAATGGATAAAGAAGATGTGGTGTACATATCCAAAGGAATTCTACTCAGCCGTGAAAAATAGTTAAAATCCTGTCATTTTCAACAACAGGGATGAATTTTGAAGGTATTATGCCAAGGGGAATAAGTCAGAGAAAGATGAATACCATATGATTTTACTCCTATGTAGAATCTATTAAAAAAACAAATGAACAAACAACAAAAACAAAAACAAAGTCATAGATACAGAGAATAGATTAGTGGTTATAAGAAGGGAAGGGAATGGGGATTGGGCAAAAGGGTGAAGAGGGTTGATTGTTGGGGTGAAGGAGGGCAATCAGCTGGTGATCACTCTGCAGTGTTTACAGATGTATAGTTAAAATGACATATGCCTGAAACTTATATAAAAATTTTAAAATGAGTAAACTCAATACCAAATGCTCCTGTATTTATAAAAAGCTGAACCACATTTTTACCTAGAGTTTGAACCAAAGAGCTTTTATAATTTCAAAATTATATTAAAATTGTTAATACTATAGGCGAGAGGTTTTTGCTTTTTTCACTTTGAGAGAATAGAGAATGCAGTTTTTATTAGCAGTTTTATTTTTCAGAAAAAAAGGATCATGTTGCCATCTTCAATGACCTGCCTTTGCTATGGCCTTGATAGCTAGGGAAAATAATTGAAAAATTTATCTTTTGTGTATATTTTTACTCAGTAATTTTCAGTGTTTTCAACTTATGTGAAAATTATGAGTAACTGACACATCCTTATCCTTGTGTGTGAAAACCATCTTGCAAAACCGGTTTTGAGTCCCTCCTAATTAACCAAAATACGAATAAAAGTCTACTTATTTTACATTCCTTCTGACAACCTACAGTAAAATTAACGTAAATGTTATTTGGAGGAGTCTGCTTACTGGTCACATAACCAACATTTTAGTTAAATTTCTATCAACTGAACTGTAAAAAATTAAAGATCCTAGATAAAAAGTGCTCCCATGCTTCAAATCTGACCAATTCCATTACGTGCACTATTGAAGTATGAAACCTTTCTCCTTGATCAAAATGCTGGTAAGGATCTATACTTTTTTTTTTCTTTTTCTTACACGAGTACTCCACTATGAAAAAAAGGGTAGGAAGGCCAAATAAAAGACTGAAACCAGCAGTCATAAAGTGACTTTTTACATTTTTTAAGTAGGTCACAGTAAGGTATATTATTCTTACTTCAAAAGTCAGGTTAAGCCTCTCAATTAGGAAAAGATGCATTTACAGAGTTCTTCCACTTTTATTGATTTTTGATGTCATTTTAAACATGATGAATAACCATATTGTAGGAAACTGGACCCAAGGAGCATTTCTTTCCTATATTTAGTTATTTCCAAAAAGCATGGTTCTATATTCACAGGTCTCAGGAATATTATCTTCTAGAGCAGCTGGGATGGTAGACCCATGAAAAAGGGTCATTGTTTTTGACATTTATGAATATATGAGTGTCCTTGTCCTGGGGCTCTGCCATGCACCTGAGCATAGCCCATGCTTCAGACAAAAGCAAGGTCTCTCATTTGGAACAAGGATAATCTGCTTAAAAATCTAAATCTCTTATAAATGGCTGACGTGTGCAAGAATATCATAGTACATAGCTCTTTGTAAGGTAATTTTAAAAGAAAATGATACACATTTTGCTCAGCCAAGCAATCTGGAAGTTCAAAAGGTAAGAAGCGCTTCTCAGCATGAAACTGTCAAACATATTTGAAAAGAAAGTTAATTACAATTGGCATTTCCAGGCCTTCTGCTGGCTATGGCTATCTTACCAAGAGGTGACATTAGTGACATCCATCATATAGGGGCTGAGAAATGAAGAGGATCAAAAAAAACCTGAAGCTCTTTTTTCTGCAACATACGGTGAACAACCCCAGAGCATCTGTTATTTTGCATAGACATTTTATAGATTTGTGCATGGAAAGTGACTGATACTAGCTGCAAACTAGATCTAGAGAAAACAGTGGGGTTCCAGAGAGATTGTCTGAGTTCTTCCTTTGCATGGAAAAGAGACTGGAGAAGACTGGAAGTCAGGAGAAGACAACTCTTTTTGTTTTGTCCACCTTTGTGTGTGAGTAGGCTTAGATTTCTCTCTGATGACTCCCCGGTCAAGGTGTTGGAAATAGAAAATGCTAACGGAAAAGAGCTCTTCTCCCAGGAACATCAATTTTGTTGATAGTCTTGGGAGAAAGTATTTAATATTGAAACAAGTCTATATGTTATGGGTGTAGAATTCAGATATTCACATGTTTCAGATAAAATGGAGTATTTCAAGTATTTCAAAGTATTGTCTTGATTGCATGCAACTTTGACTAGTTCCCAGATTCCAAGAATACACATTTTGCTTCCTACACCACAAAGATAATTTTGTGAAAAATTCTGAGAGTTACTGAGTCCTAAGTTTGCACTTGTTAGTTAGGAATCCCTATATAAAAATTGCTGCAATGTGAAATTTAGCAATAGGTCTGGCTATTACCTTAGCAAAACCCAACCTTACAGTTTCGTGCACAACTTTAGTCCTGGCTAACTATGAGGAACAAAGGGATACATACTGGGAGCCTTCCATCCACCAGAGTGTTCTAAGCAGGTAAATACTGAAGACAGAAGAGCCGGTTGGATGGCCGAAAACAGCAATCTGGAGAGCCAGGGTGGTAACAGTAAGGCGCACAGTTATTAGTGTACTCATCATCAATACCAGTTTAAGATAGTCAGATGTTCACCAATTGATACAAAACAGTATTTTTCTCAGTGTTCTGA
Organism: Ovis canadensis; assembly: GCF_042477335.2. Taxonomy (NCBI): domain Eukaryota; kingdom Metazoa; phylum Chordata; class Mammalia; order Artiodactyla; family Bovidae; genus Ovis; species Ovis canadensis. Next base: position 49,347,832 of record NC_091252.1, read on the forward strand.
TAGGACCTAAATTGATATGATCATCTTCATTTGGGTAAGAAAGTAATGACATGATGATATTAGTGTCAACACATGTGATATAATATTTAATATTATAACATTATAGCATTTTTTCTTTTATTGTTCAACACAAGACAAATGCATGGGACTGAATGAGACAAATGCACGAGACTGAATTGCCATGGGATTCTAACCAGGCAAATGCCATCAACTATACCAATACTTTTTTGATGAAATGGCCAGTATGAGGAAGATGATCAGAAGTGACAAATAAAATACCGTTTAATTTTCGATCGTCATTTGTAGTCTGGTTAGTGTTATTATTAGACACTCAAATGTGAATTTCCATATGCAACTGCAGAAAAATTCTTGAGTGATAACTTCAAAAATATCACATTCGCATGTTTTCCAACAGCTTTTGCTAGTTTGCCATGTATGAATACCCAATTTTTATGCTTAAAATTTTAAAGTTTCTGCTTTGAGTAGTTACATAACTGTGGGATTTTCTAACAATACACTGTTTTGCTCAAATGTAAATTTTTCAGAATAACAATGATAAAATCTGCGAGTCAAGTGATTTTTGAAAACTATTTTCAGGATTAGTTTAAACAGTTATATAAATAAATTCTGGTAAATGATAAAAAATGCACATTGATAAAAATTATACAGTACAAATAATCTTATAAAGCATTATTGTAATGCCTAACCTCAAAGATAATATGTTTATTAAAATTTAGTATTTAAGGTTCTATGGGGCTTCCCTGGTGGCTCAGATGTTAAAGAGTCTGCCTGTAATGCGGGAGACCTGGGTTCGATCCCTGGGTCAGGAAGATCCCCTGGAGAAGGAAATGGCAACCCACTCCAGTACTCTTGCCTGGAGAATCCCATGGAGGGAGGAGCCTGGTAGACCACAGTCCACGGGGTCACAAAGAGCTGGACACGACTGAGTGACAAACTACTATGCATTTCTTTATAGAAGAGGTTAAAAACTAACCATTAGCCTGGGGGAAGGGTATTGATTATACTAGGAATTGAAAATTTAAAACTGAACCATATTTGTTGTTATGTCAAACTAGGTGCCAACAAATATTCTCAGTCAGAACATCAACAAAGCTAGTTTGGAAAATTAGTTTGAAAAACCCAGCCTGGCAGGGTTGTCACAGTTCAAAAAGAACATAGCAAAGGACACCCTGAGAAAGTTAGTATAACCTCTTGGATTGGGGAACTGATTTACAGAAGCTTAGTGGTTTTATTAAACTTCACGATGTAATAAACATATTAACTCAGCCAATAAACATTTATTGAGCACCTACTATGGGCCAGTTGGTGTTCTATGTCCTAGGGATATAGCAGAGTTTGGGTGGGGACAGAGGAAGCAGACCGAATCCCTTGCTGTCATGCACTATACATTATAGTGGGGATATAGTCAATAACATGAAAAAAACAACAAAAAGCATCCATTTGTCAATGGGTGATGAGTATTCACATCAATCTATTGTGATTCTACTATTCGATGGAAAATGCTAAGTATGCTGTTATATGAATTTCATTTTTTTGGTCTTCAGGAAAGTTATAAACCAGAAAGTTCCATCAACAGCTATCAGGAACTTCTCAAATAGGAAAAAAAGAGACAAAGTTAAATTCCAGGAACTATTTTAATCTTATTTTAAGCACTACCCAAGCTATTTGAGACTAAATTAACATACACTTTAATTAGTGTCTAAAGTATTTATCATGTTTAATACAACTTCCATTCTGCGCAACACATATTAAGCAAAACTTTGATATACTTCTGATTCTTATATTGATTACTTTCAGTGAGTTTTTTTCAGTTTGGAAGATTTTATGAAATGCCTTAAAAATAAACCTTCCTCCCTGTGAAGGCTGGGAAACATCGTTATTATCATTTTTGCTAGCACGTAAAGCTGTAGTGATTCTTATTGCAGTCAAGTAGCAGTTACTGGCAAGGGCACAGATGATCGGTTTTTAGACTCATGTGTTGCTGAATTCAGCCAACAACTCGCTCATCATGACTTGAACAGATTTTTCTGCTATTCGGACCACTGGCAACCTTATGAACCAGTCAGTTCTGCCCTCCTTCTTGTGACAAAGTGCCAATACTGTCAACAAGAAAACCAAGCACCAGAATTATTTGCTACTATATTGAGCTTACTTTTCAAGTATAAAACAAGGGAAAAGAAAATTTCTCTAAAAAATGATAATCGTTCATTGTCCTCAGGCTTTAAAATCTTTGAAATTCTCTGGTAAAAATTTCCAGTCAAAAGACAGGGATACTCTTGATATACTAAATAACTGATACACTAAATAATTCTCTCTCTCCCTCCCTCTCAAAATCATCTCTTCTCTCCTCCTCCTCTTCTCAACCCCATCTCTTAGAGGAGCAGAAACAGATTATTTCTCCCTTATAGACAATCTCATAATTTTAGCATTGGAAAAAACCAATTCATTTGACAAGTAAGGAAAATGTAATCCAATGATTTGATAAGATCTCAAAGCTAGGGAATGGTTGAACTAGTCTCTAGTTCCAAGTTCCTAACTTGCAAACCAGTGATTTTATTAATGAATTCCCTATTATCCCTTCCTGTATTATGTTATCATCTTGCTTATATGTTTAGGAATCATCATGTGACCAAACTGGTCAAATAAATATTATCTCCATTAAAGTCAGAATTGTTTTCTATTTTGCTTATGAATTTACCCCCAATACATAAAACAGTGCCTGGCATTTAATAAGTGCTTCCTGTGCACAGATGGGTTTAATGATGCATTGGTGGGTGATATTACAGTTAAACTACTCTCTATTTTGCCAAGGCTAAGCCAGAAAGAAGTAAATTCTTCTGGGGAAAAAAGTTAACTTTCTACAAATAAACTCAAGAGACAATGGAGTTGTTAATATTGGGAGTATCACTTATCTATTCAGAACTCAAGCAAGCTTGACAAAATGTTCAAAAGGTACTGTAAAATAAGATTAAAACAAGAAACTAGTGATTAAAATGAGACTAAGAATCATAGCAACAGCCAAAATGTATGTTACATGTTTATTCTGAGAAAGAAGGCTGTAACACTTAGATAACCTTCCCTTGCTGACACAATATTTCTATAAGGTAAGTACTGAAGGTATATTTTCATTTTGAAAACAGCCTAATCCAGGGGAGTCAAGCCACTAGCTTGAAATTAAAGGAAGTCAGAACTGCTGGAAGAAAAGGAAAGGCGTGGTCTCACAATAAGTCCAATTCCGTTTGCATTTAGACCATGCTGCTTCTGGTTCCGTTTAATCAAAATAATAAAATCAGTCAATAGGCCACTAGCTGGGCTTTAAACACTGTTTTAGGCGGAATAAAGAAAGCACCTAATCATCTCTATTTTTGACAGTCTTCACAAATGAGAAAAGAAATTCAAAGCTTTAGTTTCATTGGTATTTGAAACATGACTGTTTAAGGTCACACCTTGGTTGCTGAGCAATAGAGGCAGTATAATTGAAAACAATGACTGACTCTGCAAAACCCACAGAAAAGATCCACAGTGCATCAGAGTCACATGTGAGCTGGAGACCTCGCCATGAGCTGCTGCCAGGATGACAAGAGAGTGACATAAAGCTGAAGGCGAGCTTCTGCCTTAGATTCCCATACACACAATCTCTTTTGAAAGCAACCTGGGTTTCAATGGCCCTTCTGAAACAAGACAGTATTTTTTTTTTTTTTTACAGAATTAATTTATCCTCAACATCATGAATCACAAAAACACATTTTTGCTTGTACACAGGCATGAAATATAATTCACTCTTCTTTGTTGCTGTCCAGAAATGCCCTTCAAAGCACTTTGGACACAATTGTCAAACAAGCATGATTTACTCTATTTGTGATGTTTGTGCTCAAAAGTTGGAATTTTCTTTGTATTTTCCTTAGAAAGGACTACTACATCTCTTTACCCCTCTTCTGCAATCTTGGTGCCCTCCTCACTCCCACACCCCCACACAAAGACACTCCTTAATTGTATTACTGTTAGGCTGACCTCCAACCTCAACTAAAATGAGGACAAGGCTAGTTTTGTGTTTCGTGGGATAACAATTTATGAGCAATTAAAAATGAAGGGACACAAAGCATTCATCACAGTCTCAGCTAGACAGGCAGCTGAGGTCAAAGGCTCCAGCAATGAAGTGTGCACAATATATTTTTATTTCTGTTTTCACTAAGAAGGAAACGGGTTAGCTAAAAATTATGGCATGCAGCCTCCAGTTCAAAATAGGTGCACTTAATCTTTGGAGACAGTCCATGCTTGGCCAGATAGGTTATGACAGCACACGCAAACACATATACAAACACACACACACACACACACACACACGCACACACACATACACACACAACCTGAGTACCAAACAATATGATGTGGGAAAATGAAACATTTTCTAGTCCAATTCACATAAAATTTCCAAGAGGAAAAAATGTGCTAAATAAATATTCATTATGATTTTATAGCCAAATACACAATATTTCTTTCCTCTTGACCCTATGATGGAAAAACAAAATAGAAGATTTTAAGGTATAATTCCTCTTGGCACATTTCTCAATCTGTTCAGAGGAACGTGAGAGTCTTATAATTTTATTTTCCAGGAACATCAGTGGTCTATTACATGAAAGTTGAGATTAATGTCTTGCCTGCTGAGCTTCAGTCAGAGTTACATATCAAAGGCTACACAAAACACGTCTCAATGTAATGCCGTTGGTTTTTAAAATTTGTGTGGTTTTTTCCTCCTGTTTCACTATAGTATCTAAATCCGACACTCATCTTGGCCTGGCGTGAATAAAAACCCTGATGAATTAATCACTTGTTATGCTGTTAACTGAGGTCCCTGTTGTTTTATATTGTGCCTAATTTTCAATAGAAAAAAAGGACTGATATCAAGCAGATCATCAGTTTTTATTCTGGGTATAGATTTGCTCACTGAATCAATGTGCTATAATTTCAGAATAAACAAGAACCAAATGCTAATGTTTGTTATTATTTGATGTTACCCAGGTGATGCCAGGTAACACATGTAAAATTCTGATGAAAGGAGTAGAAAGTTTACTATCACAAATTGGGAAGTCCTTTGCATTCCTCAGTAATTTTCTACTGAAAACGCAGAGTAAATCTTGAAAAGGAATTCAATTTGCACCTAAACAGCATCACTCTGCTAGAAGACAAACATTAAAAAGCTATCAGTAGCTAACTCAGATTAACACAATCTTTCTCTCATCAGAAAATTTCAGGGTCCTTCATCAATTTGAAAACACCAGTCTCCATGTCTGTCTCCACTAGCTGTAGCCTCTTTGAAGGTATATTCAAATACCTTACTCATCTACACATACAAATCTTTTTATAATTTTGAAATATAACACATACTCCTTTCAGTAAGCTTGGAAAGATTCGGGAAACCAAGGTTAAAACATTTCTCACAGTTGTATCACTCAATGATCCAATGATTATTAATGATAACATTTTGGCATAAGACTTTCAAGTGTTTTCTTCAATTTATATCTTATTTTTAAATAATTTCATACACTATTTATTTCTCCTTTATTCTGTGACTATTGTGAATTACTTGATTGATTTTCCTATGTTAAATCAACCTTAAATTCCTGGGATAAACTGTACTTTGTCATGAATATATCATTCTTTACATGTATTGCTAGATTTTACTTACCGATATTTTGTCACTAGAAATATTGATCTGTAATTTAATTCTCTGGTAGTATCTTTATAGTATATTGGGATCAGATTTTTGCTGGCCACATAAAATGAGTGTGAAAATATTCCCACCTCCTGTAGTTTTGGAATAATTTGTTTTGGAATGGTATTATTTTTGACTTAAATGTAGGATTGAATTTATCACTGAAACCATCTGGGCTTGTAGTTTTCTCAGTGAAAGATTTTAATTATGAATTCAATTCCTTTAATTGATCTAGCGCTGTTCAGATTTTCTATTTTTTGTTGTGCCAGCTTTGGTAAGTTATATTTTTCAGGAGTTTGTTCATTTCATCTCAGCCGTTGCATTTATTGACATAGTTATTCATAATATCTCTTTATCATTTTATGCCTAAAGAATTTGCTGTAATGTTTCCTCTTTCATCCCACATCAGTAATATTGTTTTTTCTCTTCTTCTATGGGGTATAAATATTATCAATCATTTTATCAGTCATTTTATAAACCAACTTTTGACATTATTGACTTTATCTATTATTTGCCAATTTAAAAATTTTATTGTGTTCTTTTTTATTATTTACTTACTGTAACTTAGGGATTCCGTGGTGGCTCAGATGGAATGTGGCTGTCTGCAGTGAGGGAGACCAAGGTTCTATCTCCAGGTCGGGAAGATCCTCTGGAGAAGGAAATGGCAACTCACTCCAGTATCTTGCCTGGAAAATCCCATGAATGGAGGACACTGGCAGGCTACAGTCCATGGGGTCTCAAAGAGTTGGACATGACTGAGCAACTTCACTTTCACTGTAACTTACTTTGTTCTTCTTTTCCTAGATTCTTAAAGTTAAATATTGGATATTTAATTTTACATTTTTTTCTTTTTAAATATAGGCATTTAAAATTACAAATTTCTCTTCAAGCAACACTTCAGCTGCATCTCACAAGTTTTGATATGCTGTATTTTTACTATCATTCAGTTCAAAACATTTTCAATTTCTTCTTTATGAGTTATGAAGAAATCATTATGATTTCTTCTTTCACTCATGAGTTTTTTAGAGATGTGTTGTTTAATTTTGAAAGAGAACACACTCTGTATGATTTTGATCTTTTTTTATTAATAAGACTTCCTTCATAGTTCTACATGGTATCTATTCTGGTGAAAATTCCTTGTAAATTTTTCAAGAAATCTGTATCTTGCAGTTGTAGGGAGAGGGTTCTAAAATGTCATTTGGGCCAAGTTAATTGATAATTGTTTTTATCTTTTCTATCTTTCCTGAGCTTTTCCTTTACATTCCCTCTCAGTTACTGAGAAATAACTTTTAAAATATCTAGCTGTATTGTGAATTTATGATTGCTCTTTTAATTTTGTCAATTTTAATATTCCAGTGCTCAGGTATTATATACATAAGTGTTGGGACTTTTATGTCTTTTTAAGAAACTAATTCTTTTATCATTACAAGTAATCCTTATTTAACTCTATAAAACTCTGCTCAAAGTCTACTTTGTTTGACATTAATATAGCCATATTAGCTTTCTTAAACTTAAGTATTTTCATGTCTTTTTTTACTCTCAATTTGTCAGCTTCTTTACATTTAAATGTGTATATAGATCACTATAAATCTTAAAATCTGCATTCAGTTGTGCTCAGCTTCTTAATTCTATGCAGTAATCTTTGCTTGTAATTAAAGTGTTTAGCTCATTTATATTTACTGTGGTTACTGGTGTGATGGTGGTAGTTTAGTTGCTAAGTCATGTCTGGCTCTTGTGACCCCGTGGTCTGTAGCCCACCAGGATCCTCTGTCCATGGGATTTTCAGATTTTCCTGTGATTATTGATATAAGTATAATAAGTATGGATGTAAGTATAGTATCTTAGCATTTTTTTTCCTATTTGCAACATCAGTTCCTATTTTCCTCCTTTGTCTTTTTTTGCTAGAATCACATATTTTTTACTCTTCTGTTTTACCATTTTATTGATTTCTTCATGTACTAATTTGCAATTATTTTTTTCCCACTGGTTCCTCTACAGATTATAGTACATATCTTTAATTATCACGGTCTTCTCAGATGGCATACAATGTCAGAAAAACATGAAAACTTACAGCAATAAAATTCTGTTTATTCTCCCTTTGTGCACTTTTACTTATTTTCTTTTAACTTTCATGAAGATCGTCCCTTCCTCCCAAGTTCTGCCAAAGCTGAAACAGATTTTGTGTCCCTTTCCTTCTTGGATGAACTTGTCAATCTTTGGAATTCAGTTCACCTGGTTTCTTCATGACCTCAGATCTTAGATGGGCTAAAACAATGGATTTTGCAGATTATTCAGCTTTGTGTTGTGTTTATGATGGAAGTAACATTTTCTTGTGACTTTCTCCCTCCTCAGCAGAGGATAACGTCAATGCAGTCCTTATGTGGGGTGCTCTGTTCTTTTAGCAACACGTCATGAGTATGTTTTCATGTCAGTAAATAGTTCTCTAAAATATGATTTTTAAATGCTGAATAGTAGTTATTTGTGTCCTTATACGGTTTGTGTTCCCTGTTTTTAATATAAACTCTTAGGTATATGGTACCCAATACACCTCTGTAGAACTGAACTAGATTTTTGGGTAAACTGATAGTTTTATTTCATTTAAAAAAGTGTCTCTGCTGGACACATGTAATAGACAAGACTGACAAAAAAAAAAAATGGTTCTGGTTTGTTGCTAAATACCCAGGTAAATTTATCATGTGGTAGTGTGCTTTAGCTTGGTTTCCCTAAAGAGCAGAGTTTGGGGCAACTGGCTTCCGTGGTTCTATTTCATTATGGCGCACAATCTCAATAGGGAAATAATGCAGAGAGGAAGAAAGATTAATGATCAATATTGTAAACTAAACTTGGAGCAGGTTATTCTCAAATTTGTTAAGCAATGCACACATGTTTCTCTCCCATAAAATATTTGTTGATGTGAACAGAAAGAGTTAAGCAAGAATCTTTCTAAACTGAAAAACTCTTAGAGCTAGAAGGGATCCTCCTTTCTCATATCAACTTTATGGATGAGCAAATTAAAAGTTGGAAGGTTAAAGGCCTTGCTCAAAGTCATACAGCTAATTTGTAAGGATGATGAGTCTACATGGGACATAACATATAAGTAATGTGGGTCCTTTATTTGTCTACTCATTTATGCTCTCTACAAACATGAATCGATCACCCATTTTATGCCAACCACCATGCCCTGTGCTGAACTGTGCCCTTTACCATTTCTGTTAACTCAAGGCATTTTTGTATCCTCATTTATGTTAGCTTGCTCTATTGCTGCTGTAGGTGTAGACTTAAGAAAAGCCAGGCTCATAAGCATAATTTTCAGGGGCTCACATCACTACTCTTTCTGTACAATGACATCATCCAACAGGTAGGTTATCATAACAAGTACAACATAGCATCTAACAGTACTCTGGAGGCAAGACCAAGTTTGAATAATATCCAAAGTAAAAAGACATATTGAGAAATTTAGAAGTAGCTATACTGCTTTAATTAAGAGGAAAGTACTCTTTAATGGTGTTAGTTTTTTACACTGTTGTGAAACTTAGAAGACATTTCTTCAGGTGTTACCTCCACTTGGTGGCTCAGGCAGTAAAGAGTCTGCCTGCAATGCAGGAGATCTGGGTTTGATCCCTGGGTCAGAAAGATCCCTTGGAGAAGAGAATGGCTACTCACTACACTATTTTTGCTTGTATATCCTATGGATAGTGGAGCTGTCAGGCTACAATCCATGGGGTCTCAAAGAGACATGACTGAGCGACTAATACTCTCTCTCAACCTCCACCAAAATTCATGCTGATATTAGTGGGTTGTTGGAATATTGAAATAAGAATAGTGCCCATGGGATGTGGGAAAGAACAATGCTGAGTCTAGTTTAGCTGTTACATCAGACTTCATAATTTCCAATTCTGGCTGCATGTTAGAACCTTCTGGAAGCTTTAAAAAATACAGATGCTAGGGTTCTCCACCCAGAGATTCTGATGTAATTGGTTTGAAGTAAGGTTTGGATGTCAGAATTTTTTGAAGTCTAATGTGTAGCTGTATTAGAATGCACAGGTTGAAGATACTATTAAATGTAAGTTTAGAAAGAAGAAAATGAAACTCTTTCATGCTATGGTAGAAGGATTTGACTTTGTAGCCAAAGGGGAGGACCATATTGAACTAGGGTTTAATTAAGATTAAGCTGATGACAGGGTATAGAGTGGAAAGAGTATGTGTGGGGGGCATGTGTGTAGATACAGACTGAAGGCAGAAAACTACTTATCAGACTGTTACAACAGAGCAACTGGAGGTGATAAAGGTCTGAAATGAGGTTAAAATAGGGAAATAAATGCAAGGGAAAGAAAATATTTCCTTTCCAATAGGAATAGGAAGTAAACAGAAAAGAGTATGTATTTTTTCCCTCTTACATCTTCCTCTAAACTCAATTAAATGTTGTCTTTCAAACTGCTTTTGATATATTTATATTTTTTCAATGCAAAAAGAATACTTTAAATATTCATATGAAGTGACTATTACTTCCCCCAAATCATCTCTAAAAGAATACATTTTGTACATATTTTAATGAATGATTGGAATTTTTCAAAATACATGCTAACTTACCTAAATCTTAATGAAATCAACACATATTTTCTCATATCAAAGCTTCTTTTGGAATAGATTACAGAATCTATACCTGCATAATTAAAGATCCCTGAAGGGACTTCATATCAGGAAAAGATCTTGAAAAAAAATAAATGAAAATGTGCCTTTCTGGTGTGTAGCTTATGCACATCAAACTCAGGAAGCCCAGAGACAGAAGATAATCTCATAAAATTGAAAAGTTTAGTACAGCTTGTAGTTGTGAAGCTTAAGTACAAATTTCTTCATCTTAAAAAGAAAAGGAAGTTAAACTATTCTCTGACTCTCAGACTGGCTGTATGTCAGCTCCTCCCTTGGATTATGGTCCCTCCCTTCTTTCTTCCAGAATATTGACCTGCACACTTCCAGGGGTGGGTCTCTTTTGGGGTGGATCCTCTATTGGGAAGCCTTCTATGACCACACAGCCCCCAAAAGCTCTGAGCTTCTGCTACCAGATGCATTTTTCCTCAATGTCACTACCACTGTCTGTAATTACACTACCATTTTGTAACCAATTAACTAGGGTCCCTCTCTCAGACTAGACCATAAGCTCTGTGATGGTAGGAAATGAGTCTGCTTTGCTTACTTCTGTATTTTCAGCACCCAGAGAAGTGATGGACACAGAGCAGATGCACTAGGGTCTGACATTTAAGAAAACAGAAACCACACCAGTTTCTGTTTTATAACAGGGATAATTTAACATGGAAAGACATCATAGCACAAAACAGAGTGCATGAAAGTGTATCTGGAGCTGAGAGTAATAGCTAGTAACAAGCACACCTAGAAAAGTGCCTAATATATTGGGATAATTGAATACATATTTGTAGAATAAATGAATGAAAGAGGATACATCAAATTAAAGAATAAGCTATGTACTTGACACATCTTATGAGATAACGTAAAAAATTTAAATGAAGGGTCTGAAATCTGAGTTCTAACCCTAGGGCCATACTCATTTAACTATGTGTCTTTGAGGAAGTCACTTAACATCTCTGTGTCTTGAATGCTTTCTATTTACAATGTGGTGTTGGACAAGATATTCTCCAATGTCTTTTCCAGCACTGAAGTTGCAATCTCTTTTAGTTGATTCCCTAAGATCTCTGAGTTGTAGTAAGAAAAAGTGTAATACTGGGAAATGTGAATGAAGAGTAAATCAAATTTGAAGACACTTACTCCTACCCTAAGGAATGTGTGAATGTTCCCTTTTCTGGATTTGCCCTGGCAATTTATACATTCCCACATTAATACTCAACTTATCACTTTATATTTAAGAGATCAATTTAATTACCTTTTGGTTTACCTGTTATCCTTTGAAGTCTAAGACTCTGACATTTAAAATTTTTGAACTGTTAGTAGGATCTCATACATGATAGTGCTTAACGGAACACTAGAATTTAGTGAGGGCTTCCTTGGTAGCTCAGCTGGTAAAGAATCCATCTGCTGTGTAGGAGACCCCAATTTGATTCCTAGGTTTGGAAGATCCCCTGGAGAAGGGGTAGGTTGTCCTCTCCAGTATGGTAAAGAATCTGCCTGCAGTATGGGAGACCTGGGTTCGATCCCTGGGTTGGGGAGATCCCCTGGAGGAGGGCATGGCAACCCATTCCAGTGTTCTTGCCTGGAGAATCCCCATGGAAGGAGGAGCCTGGCAGGCTGCAGTCCATGGGTTCACAAAGCCTTAGACCCGACTGGGCGACTAAGCACAGCACACAGCACAGAATTTAGTGAAAAGCACTAGCTAGGGAGGTAATTCTCTTTAGGATTAGGTCAAATTTCAGGCTTCTCAATGAATCTATCAATACTTAGGTTATGTTTTCTATTTACTACTGCCAATAGTAATAGTTTTATACCAAAGCATTAACAGTGTCTTCTTTGACATCAAGGAGCCTTACGTAGATGGAAGAAGGGAGAATACGGGAGGGAAAAAAATCTTGAATGAATTAATCTACCCATCAAAGGGTCTTTATACCTCCCTCAGACCATGTCCAATACAGGATTTATGAAATAGCTGAGAGAAACTGCAATGCAAAATACTGAAGAGACTTATAGTTAACTGGGAAGGTCACCACAAACAGTACAAGACAGAATCCAAGTATGTCACAATTCTGTTTTTTCTATCTTCAAAATGATTTGGAACCTAACCACCAATCATCACCACCACTGGCTGGTTCAAGCCTCCATCATCTCTTGGCGTCCTCGCTAACCTGCCTGCAACCACCCTTGATTCATTTCAGTCTGTTCTCAGCTCAGTAGCAGAATGACCCTGTTAAAGTCATATCAGATCATTTGTACTTCTCTGTATAAATCCGCCAACACCTCACATCTCATTAAGAGGAAAAGCCACCATGTTTACAATTCCTTTTCAGTAACTTCTGAGGACCTATTTCTCTGACCTCCTTGGCTATTGCTCTTTTTCGCCCTTACTATTGACAGCTTCCCTGATAGCTCAGTTGGTAAAGAATCCCCCTGCAATGCAAGAGATCCTGGTTCGATTCCTGGGTCAGGAAGATCTGCTAGAGAAGGGATAGGCTACCCACTCCAGTATTCTTGGGCTTCCCTTCTGGCTCAGCAGGTAAAGAATCTGCCTGCAATGCAGGAGACCTGGGTTCAATCCCTGGGCTGGGAAGATCCCCTGGAGAAGGGAAAGGCTACCCACTCCAGTATTCTGGCTTGGAGAATTTCCTGGACTGTACAGTCCAGTGGGTTGCAGAGAGTTGGACATGACAGAGCGACTTTCATATTGAAAACCAAGAGTCTCGCTCAGAGGTGTACAACCTCTCTGTCAAAATTGGAAATTTTGGAGATAGCAGACAAATAGCTCAAGGCTCAAGAATGCTTGGAATTTGATGTGTGTATGTATTTCTGCCTTTGACTAAGGGGAGCTGTGTGCATGGCATTAGAGCCAGACGCATATGAGTGGTAGTCTTATTTTGCTACTGACTAGATATGTGACTAGTTATCAATATTTTGAGTCTCAGTTTCCTTTTCTATCTAATGGGTATGACCACATCTCCTGGGTCTTTCTGCATCTTAAATGATACCATGAGCATTAGCAGGATTTAGCTCTGCATTCCCCACAGCAGATGCACAGTAATTACCAGCTCCTTTCAGTTTGATATGTGTCAAGATTGACTCTTAAGGTACAGAATGGAGATGGAGTCGGGGTGGGGGGTGGTAAATGTTCAACGAAGGCTCATTAGAATGGTAGCTCTGATCAAGAGGAGGGCCTGGCCCAGGGGAGGTGGGCTGGGTAGGAATGGGTTAAAAAAGTTAACAGGCTGACCAGCTGCACAGTTCTCAATCAAGGGCCTGCATAAAAAGCCTGCAGGAGCAGAAGAGGGGGCTGGCCATGCTGAGTGCCTTCGGAGGCCAGCAGCTGAGAAGTTGCTCATCTCTTGGTTCAGCCTGTTGTCAAACCCTAAAGAGGGGGTTTCGGGGGGTTGGGGAGTCTGGCCGGCCTTTGTTAAAACCCTGAGAGCGAGCGGGCAGTGTTTTATATTGAGCCTGACAAATAAAAGGCCAACCTGAACCATCTGGTTCTGGAACATATGGGAAACACAGATTTCTATTGTCAATGACCAAAATATTAGTCTATTGAATCTTAAGGCATTTGACTATCAGGGAGAATTTGAATAATGGAATAAGTAGTTCTTAGAATAATCACTCTGTTGAGGGGATTCCGGATAGAAGAAAAGGTTTAGATGTCGCACACAAAGTGATTATTGATTTTGGTACAGTGCATCTCATTGCAGGGCTCCCAATTGTTTAGAAATATTAACTCACTGATCCTTAGAGTCTCGCTGGGTGGGAGGGACGATTTCTCCAGCGAGAAACGAGTGCAATGCTGAGAAGTTGGGAGACTCCTATTCTTGAGCGGGGTGGATCAGGAGTGATGGTGGGACTAAAGCCCGGCCCCCTATTCCTCTTTTAATCGTATGTCTTTGGCTCATTGTGAAACAAAGATTAAACACAATAACCAGGGCCTGGTTTTAATTGTGCCCAAACAGGAGTCCTTGAAAGGCCTGCTGGTATGTAGGCAATTAGTTTAAAAATATGTCACATCCTTTGACAATCATTCAGGGGTTTTTATTAAAAAAATTTTTTTATGTTGCTTTTGAGGTCAGGTTCTTCCACCCTTAGGAACAAGATGGAACAAAATGAGTACAAATTTCAACTATAAAACCAGTCTGATGGAAAAATAGTATAGGTTGATCTTTCTGGCTTTAAACATAAAACTTTGGACCAAAGTTTGTAGTTGAAGAGGAGAACACAAGAATAACTGATGACAAGCCCATTGGATATACTACAGCTTGATTTTAGCAACACATTTAGAAATTCTTTAAATGTATCCTTCAGTCTAACCTGAATTAACTTGGATAGGCTCGAACATGGCATAAAGCTTTACAAAGTCGATTTTTAAACAGTGGGGGCAAATTCTAACATATCCAAAAGTGAGGTGGCACACAGAGGGCAAAACTGGGTCTTCAGTGTGGCTTAATTGTGTTGCTAATTGATAAAGAGTGCGAAGTGACATCTGCAAAGACAGAAGGGTGACAAGTGCCAATACTAACCAAGTGTTTAAATAGAGAGGCCCAGAATAATCAGAAATATTAGCAAGAAGTTAATGGGCAACAGCTTGTAAGAGTACAAATACATTTGTGAGGGTCCTCTAACATTGCAGATGTTCAACCTGGGCAGACTTTGTCATGACCGGGAGCAGTCAAGGAGATAATAATAATGTCTGGTATTCATAAAGCATCTGTCTTTGGGGATTTCAAAGCGCTTTGGGTGTGTATTATCTCATTCAGTCCTGCTCCCTTTTGTCTGGAGTAGCCCACATAGTGGCCATGGGGGATGCGGCCAGCATGCCGGCTGGAGACTTTATCTTGTGTTTAATGACATTGAGGCAAAGTGTCTGGGGCAAAGGGCATTTCAGGGAACTGAGAGGCCCAGCAGTTTTGTACTGGGAAATCTCAGAAACTGGACGGTGGCCATTCACATCTTAGTTCTTTGCACATAATTTGGATAGGGGATGAGAAGGTGAGGGGAGTTGAGAAACTGAGGAATATGTATTATCTTGATGAAACTAAGGTTTAGAGAGATGGAACAGCCTTCAGGGCCCCACTGCAGGTTGGTACAGGGGAGTTAGTCTCCCTCATGAGCCAATTCCTGGCTTTCTGTTCGCAAAATGATGTCTTTTAACATTGAGATGGCAATCAAAGTGGGGGTCATGGAAAGGAACAGAGGAGACAGTCTACTCTGGCAGGCTGTCCTGGAAAGTGGCAATGTAATTGAGTCCTGCATTACCAGGAAAATGGCGATAAGTTGAAATCAGAGTAGGACTAATGGGACTGACTTGTGACTAAGTGAGCTGGTTGTGGGGGGACATACTAAGCTCACAGGCAGAGGAGGGATTATTGAGGATGGTGCATGAGTTAATCTGGGAGTAATGGCAGGGAATAAAGAACCCTTTCCAACAAAAGAAATCTTCTGGGTGGTGGGGCTACTCGAAGTCCATATCCTATTTTTGATCGAAAATAGCATGTATAATAAGACCTAGTCTTGTTTTCTGATTGATGCAACCCACCCTGCAGTCTTTGATCATGATACAATCAACAAACACCTTGCAAAGTTTTTCGTGTGTTGCTCCTTACCACACAGCATCAATGATAACGAAGAAAGATCACTCTACATGATCCTTGTGAAATGCAGGCTCTAGCTGGTGCTTTTCATAGAAAGGATGAGAACAGCGTCACAAAACCCATAATCATTGTTTGTCTAACGCAGAGTCAAACCTTAGCCTCCTGATTTCGTATTTTCCCTGAAGCCCCCAGGGGAAGGATAACTGACACACAAAGAAGTAGAAACTCTGGTGATGCTGAAAAAAGTTGAGCAGTTTTGCTCTAAAATTATATAAAGTCTGTTGATTCAGGCAGAGCTGGTACAAAAATTTCAGAAATATACACTCTTACGATTCCTTTAGGAAATGGTGTCTATAGATGATATAAGTCACTTCCTATAAGATTCTGCAGTGGTCTGGCATACATCCTTCCTCTTTGTACTCATAGGAAAAGCAACTGATTAGAGTAGGGGAAACAACCGTCAAACAGCCTGTTACACAGAGAATGCACAGAGACAATTAATGAAACGTGATCAGTCTGGACATTTTTCATATTGCAAGTGGAAACGTGCATAGGATCTTATTACCTAATAAACTCCTGAGTACGCTGACAAATTCTGAACACACTGCTAACTATCCTGGTGCATACACATTTGTTTCTTTTTCAAATTTTTGTTAAAGACATACAAAAAAGTGCCCCTAAACAATAAGGAGGGTTCCTCACAGGCCAAACCCCATGAATAATGTATTATAATGGTTCTCTTATGATGCAGTTTTTCATCACTGACCTTGCAGATTTTATCCAAAGTATGCCTGACCTCCCAGGGTCATACCAAGGAGTCTGTGCTCAATTTCTAAACATCAACAGGACTGCTCAGACATGAAATCGCTATGTCCAAAGAAGTAAAGCCAGTTCCTGGCTGTTTGAAAAGAATCCCTTTCTGTGTTGTGATTTTAAAATTTTTTTGTTATTAGAGTCATGATTTGATAAATTTAAAAAATGAGCAAGTCATAATGTGTAAGCCATTTCTTCAATTCTCTTGCTCCATCCTGCTCAAATGAGTTGGCAGTCTTTCTAGGCTGGTTCAGACTTCAACAATTACAACCTTCCAAACTAATTAGGAGCACAACATTATTGGACTGGCAGAATTTGGCAGCGATGGATAAAAATAAGAGTTCAAAATTATCTGCTATGAAAATGACTGGAAGTTTTCAAGGAATTGCAATTGTAAACCATCAGCGTGGCCCTGAGCAAGCAACCCCGCTTTTGTTTCTGCATATTTCTTCATTTTTCATGCTGGTTTGCTAGAAGAAGCTTTCTGTGCCAAGACAATGCCACCTGCACTTGGTCTAATTTACACAATCAATGCATCAATGCCTTTAATATTTCCACTATAAAGCATCTTTAAAATCTGTGAAAGTTCTGAAGTTAAAACATTATTACAGTTGTCTCTATTCCATTGTGATACCAGATTCCTTTTTCCCCTAAAGAACTGCTTTAATATAATTTCTGAAAGGACAGATTTACCCTGAATAAAAGCTTCCCAGGAATAGTTCATAGACCGATGAGAGTCCATACCCACTCGTTTATATTAATAATTCTGGAGTAAACTTTAATAAGGAATTGACAAACACAGCCAAATAGAAGTAAAATATTAGGTAAAGTGTTGTGTTTATGAAGAAAGGGAGGGCTCAAAAAGCTGAGTGATTGTCTTCAGGTTTCCGTAACTGCAAGTAATAAAAACCTGGCAGAGAAGATGACTTTTTTTCTTCTAGCTTGTCATCCACACAGAAATAAGGACACAAAGGTCTTTTACTACACAAAACAGAAACCCTGGACCTGCCTATAAGTGTGGGAATGAGCATGAACAGATTCATTTTAGTTCTTGTAGCACAAGATTTAATTACTGAACAACCGGAAACACCGTTGCCTGATTCATAATACGATCTTGCCATGCCCACAGGATGGAGGTAGATTGAGGCCACGATGCATCCACACTCATGCAGGTACATAGAATACTATTTTCTCTAGCACATCTTTTCACTCTCCTGGGTACTAACTGAAATTGTAAAAGTGAACACAACAGTGGTGTAGGAAACATACAGTTATGACACATTTGGGGATTCAGTCCTTTAACAAAAACATTCTGTAGCGAATATGGAAACAAACATACAAAATACCTAAGCACAAAACTTAGCACACAGAGATGCTTGATAAACATTTGTTGATGGGTAGAATCTCAGTCAAGTCAAAGGACTATACAGTTCTCATACACAGTTGGAAAATATTGCTATACAGCTCTTTCTCTCTTTCTCCTCTGATTATAACAGCGCATAATCGAATCATTAGACGGCCAGGATTGGGGGTGAACTTTGCAGTTCCTGGAATAGATCTCCATTGACCGGCTTACATGGGAGTTAATCTTGTCTTAATTCCAATAACAATGTTTGTATTTAGACAAGGGTGATCTTGTATACTTGGAGAAGGAAATGGCAACCCACTCCAGTATTCTTGCCTGGAGAATCACAGGAACCCGAGAGCTGTCTATGGGTTCGCACAGAGTTGGGCATGACTGAAGTGACTTAGCAGCAGCAGCAGCAGGTCAAGTATAAGGGCTTCCTTGGTGGCTCAGATAGAAAAGGATCCACCTGCACTGCAGGAGACCCGGGTTTGATCCTTGGGTCAGGAAGTTCCCCTGGAGAAGGGAATGGCAACCCACTCCAGTATTCTTGCCTGGGGAATTCCATGCAAAAGAATGTAATATTCTTTCTTCCCTTTTGACCTCCCTTACTTCATCTAGTCTTCCCTATCTTTCACAGTTTAATGTCTCAAAATAGCCATGCACACTTTTACTTCTAGCTATTTTACATCCTTATATATTTTTTCAAAACCTTGCAAATTTACTTTATTCGTATCCCTCCTTCAACCCAGCCAAGGCCTCAGCCTATATGTCTACCCTAAATCCCATCACATCATACCCCATCTAATTGTCCTTTGACCCTCTGGCTGGTTTCTTTATAATGCTCCTCCGCAAAACCAAGGTTTCCACTTTAACTCTCTTTTCTTCTCATTACGCCCTGTGTGCTGAGATCAACCTTTATTGTTGGTTGAGATCTTTGCTCCAAATTGCATATCTATGTGCTTAACACTTTGCTGGGCATCCAGCTCAACGTATTCTTATCCTCACCCTTCATCTCTATAACTCCTCTCTCCACCTTGTCTTTTATTCTCATCACAGTTAACAATTCTGTCATCCAGTTGATTATCAAGGAGAGAAATGTGAGTTCTCTTACTCCCTCTTTCCCCTCACTTTTTTAATTCAAATGGCTAAGTTATACCAATGCACCTTGAAAATTTCGCTCAAATCTGTCTCTCCCTTGTTGGTGACACTCTCTACATCCTTGCTATCTCTTTATAGACTAACGACATGTTTTCTCCTCTGGGATTCCTTTGGCAGTAACTATTCCCTTCTCATCAGTCTCCACCTTGTTGTTAGTTTCTAAAATACAAACTTGATCATATTAATTTCTCCTTTACAATTCTGCAGTGGCTTTCTGGCATCTTCAGGGTAAATTCTTGTATTATTTATGTAGCTTATAAATAAGAAGAAGAAATGCAAAAAAGCAAAAAGGTGGTCTGAGGAGACCTTACAAATAGCTGAGAAAAGAAGAGAAGTGAAAAGCAAAGGACAAAAGGAAAGATATACCCATTTCAATGCAGAGTTTCAGAGAAGAGCAAGGAGAGAAAAGAAAGCCTTCTTCAGTGATCAATGCAAAGAAATAGAGGAAAACGATAGAATGGGAAAGACTAGAGATCTCTTCAAGAAAATTAGAGATACCAAGGGAACATTTCATGCAAAGATGGGCTCGATAAAGGACAGAAATGGTATGAACCTAACAGAAGCAGAAGATATTAAGAAGTGATGGTAAGAATATACAGAACTATACAAAAAAGATCTTCATGACCCAGATAGTCATGATGGTGTGATCACTGACCTAGAGTCAGACATCCTGTAATGTGAAGTCAAGTGTGCCTTAGGAAAGGCACTACAAGCAAAGCTAGTGGAGGTGATGGAATTCCAGTTGAGCTATTTCAAATCCTAAAAGATGATGCTGTGAAAGTGCTGCACTCAATATGCCAGCATATTTGGAAAACTCAACAGTGGCCACAGGTTTGGAAAAAGTCAGTTTTCATTCCAATCCCAAAGAAAGGTAATGCCAAAGAATGCTCAAACTACTGCACAATTGCACTCATCTCACACACTTGTGAAGTAATGCTCAAAATTCTCCAAGCCAGGCTTCAACAATACATGAACCATGAACTTTCAGATGTTCAAGCTGGATTTAGAAAAGGCAGAGGAACCAGAGATCAAATTGCCAACATCCACTGGATCATTGAAAAGCAAGAGATTTCCAGAAAAAACATCTATTTCTGTATTATTGACTCTCCCAAAGCCTTTGACTGTGTGCATTACAATAAACTGTGGAAAATTCTGAAAGAGATGGGAATACCAGACCACCTGACCTGCCTCTTGAGAAACCTATATGCATGTCAGGAAGCAACAGTTAGAACTGGACATGAAACAACAGATCGGTTCAAAGTAGAGAAAGGAGTACTTCAAGGTTGTATATTGTCACCCTGCTTATTTTACTTATACACAGAGTATATTATGAGAAATGCTGGGCTGGATGAATTACAAGCTGGAATCAACATTGCCAGGAGAAATACCAATAATCTCAGATATGCAGATGACACCACCCTTATGGCAGAAAGTGAAGAAGAACTAAAAAGCCTCTTGATGAAAGTGAAAGAGGAGAGTGAAAAAGTTGGCTTAAAGCTCAACATTCAGAAAACGAAGATCATGGCATCTGGCTCCATCACTTCATGGCAAATAGATGTGGAAACAATGGAAATAGTGAGAGACTTTATTTTCTTGGGCTCCAAAATCACTGCAGATGGTGATTGCAGCCATGAAATTAAAAGACACTTACTCCTTGGAAGAAAAGTTATGACCAACCTAGACAGCATATTAAAAAGCAGAGATATCACTTTGCCAATAAGTCTGTCTAGTCAAAGCTATGGTTTTTCCAGTTGTCATGCATGGATGTGAGAGTTGGACTATAAAGAAAGCTGAACACCAAATAACTGATGCTTTTGAACTGTGGTGTTGGAGAAGACTCTTGAGAGTCCCTTGGAGGGCAAGGAGATCTAACCACTCCATCCTAAAGGAAATCAGTCCTGAATATTCATTGGAAGGACTCATGCTGAAGCTGAAACTCCAATAATTTGGCCACCTGATGCGAAGAACTGACTCATTTAAAAACACCCTAATGCTGGGAAAGATTGAGGCAGGAGGAGAAGGGGATGTCAGAGGATGAGATGGTTGGATGCCATCACTGACTCAATGGACATGAGTTTGAGTAAACTCCGGGAGTTGGTGATGGACAGGGAGGTGTGGGGTGCTACAGTCCATGGGGTCTCAAAGAGTTGGACACAACTGAGTGACTGAACTGAACTATGAGACCCTCTGTGATCTAGCCACTAGTTAGCTCTATGCTTTCACATTCTAACATGCTTTTGTACACCCGCTCATTTTTATATGTCTAATATGCAGCTCAGACTTCACATACTCTAAACAAACTCCTGATGTTATTAAATCCCAGCTCTCTCATGGTCTTGCTCATATCAAGATATGACAAGTTCTAATTTCTGATTATTCAAGCCAAAAAAACCCCCCCAAATACTATTCAAGTCATTCTTGATGCTGCTCCTTCTCTCCTACGTCATATGAAAATCACAAGTAAGTTCTACCAACCCTACCTTCAAAATATATCTAAAATCTGAGTTACAAGCATGGTCTAAGTTACCATCATTTTTGCTGGTTTGCTATGACTTCCTAACTGATCTTCCTGACACATCCTTGTCACCTTTCAGTCTATTCTCATCAAAGCAGTCATGGTGATCTAGTAAAGCACATGTCAGATCATTTCACTCTTCTGTTCAGAACTCTCCATTGGCTTCCCATCTCACTCTGTGAAAGTCAGGGCTTGCTTCAGTTGCTTTCTCCCACCATGGATTGTTCATTTTCTAATTCCCACTGAGAAATGTATTTACACTGGTCTTTGCATTTAGAATCCTCTGCTGCTTTCTATATCTTAAATTTTTCAGGACTCAACTCATTTATCAATTCTTTGTGTCATAGTTTTCTTTGCACACTGTTACACATAATGACTTTTATTATTTAACCTTTAATGTGCTTATCTGTAACCAAACTGTACAGTATTTAAAGAGTATAGCATACATTTCCTTTGTATCTTTTTCAGCATAGTCCATAGTATAAGATCCAGAAATATTTGCTCACATTTTTATTGTATTAACATTACAAAATAATTGGTGCTAAACCACAGGGTTCTCTCTCTCTCTCTCTCTATATATATATATATATATATACATATATATATATATATGCACACACATACATACATATATATATTTTAATTTGGTAAAAGCTTTAATTTGAGGGGAGTGGTCCAAGGCTCCTGGACCTTGTTAATCTATGAATGAGAAATAGTTTGATGTGTATCTTATTAACAACAGCTGCAAAGCTCAACTCAAGGAACCAAGTGTTAAATCTGTCTCTTCTGTCAATATTGGTGTCAGAATCCTGAAAAGTATTTCTGATCTGTAACCATCTAAATTATATGCCTCCCCAAGGTCAGATGTATATGCTACTCAGAACTGGACTAGCTCTTGGAGAGCTTTCTTTTGGTTCTTAACCTTTTGGATGTCACAGACTGCTAGAGTTTTTGATGAAAGCCATGACTCTGATCCTTCCCGAATGACGATACACATTGTCACTTAATGTTTCCATAACTAAAGGACTCAGGTTATTAAAGCCCATCCATGCAATGTCTTAGAGAAGGGAATGGCAACCCACTCCAGTATTCTTTCCTGGAGAATCCCATGGACAGAGAAGCCTGGCAGGCTATGGTCCATAGGGTCACAAAGAGTCAGACATGACTGAAGCAACTTAGCATGCATGGGATGTCTAGGACTTCATAGATCCCAGGTTAAGGATCACAGCTCAAGCACTACAATTATATATATTTTTTTACTACCCGAAATGTCTGAATGATTTTAGGTAAAGCATGTACAAGGCATACCTTGTTTTATTTAATTCACCCTTATAGCCCTTTGCAAATATTGCATTTTTCTTTTTTTCACACACTGAAGGTTTGGGGGAACTCCCTCTCAAGCAAGTCTACTGGAACCATATTCCCGGTAGCGTTTGTCACTTCCTGTCTCTGTGTCACACTTTGATAATTCTTGCAGTATTTCAAACTTTTTCATTATTATCTTGTCATGGTAATCTGTGATCAGTAATTATTTTTAAATTAAGGTATGTACATTTTTCAGATATAATGCTATTGCAAACTTTATATGCTACTGTATAGCGTAAACACAATTTTTATGTGCCCTGGGAAACCAAAAATTTCATATGATTCGCTTTATTGCAGTATCTGCCTTATTGTGGTGGCCTGAAATCAAACCCAAAATATCTCTGAGGTTTGCCGGACCCTACTTATACCTCAATTTAGGCTTCCCAGGTGGCTCAGTTGATAAATAACCTGCCTGCCAATGCAGGTGACACAAAAGACATGGGTTCAAGCCCTGGGTCAGGAAGAGCCCCTGGAAAAGGGCATGGCAATACACGCCAGTACTCTTGCTGGAGAATCGTATGAACAGAAGAGGCTGGCAGGCTACAATCATAGGGTCGCAAAGAGTCAGACATGACGGAAGAGACTTAAGATGCATGTGAAACTTTACAAAGCAGTAACTCACCTTGCTAAACAGTCATGGGAAACTGAGCCCTGGACCTTATTAATACAATATGGATACTGGATTAATATCCTTTGGATATGGATAGATGCAATATGGAATATCACCAACAGGGAGAATTAACTTATCTCAGTAAATGCTTCACTTGAAAGTAAATAACTCTAGTTCTCTGAGCCAGCCAGTCCTTGTTCTAATTTTCTTAATCTGTAAAACAGCTCTTAACATCAATCTCTCTTTATCCTATGATTAATTAAGCAATCATCTCTTTTAAAGATTTATTTCTTTTGTTGTGAAAACTGATGGCATGTTTTTAATGAAATTGTAAAATCTGATCAATGTTCTACAATTCCACAGAAAAAGAATACAGCATGGTGTGCAGAGCAATGACTTTTGGAAATCAATCCATATTTTATTTTTTACATATTCATTTCTCTCCAACCACACACACACAAAATAAAAACAAAAAGATCTCAAGGCAGTAACAAACAGCAGTGTCTTAAAGATAGTCCCTTAGGTGTCCTGGCACGTGAGAGGGCTCAGTGGGGGTAATGTGGCCCCAGGAAGGCTACTGGATTAGCTTTTCCCCCCAGAGGGTGGCTTCTCATTGTATAGCTTTGCTGAATCCAGCAATACATGACATGCTCATCATGCCAAGTACATACCCAGGCTGGTTCCACAATCTCTGGATTGTCATATCATCTGTGTCTCCTGTGAATCTTGCATATGTAAATCTATCACATTATAGTGCCATCTCATCTTCATCCCAGTCTTCTTTCTCCTCCTCCTCATCCCTACAATTTACTGAGTTCTTAATAGGAAATTGGCACTGTGCTATTTTTCTACATTGTAGATTATCAGTACCATCTAGCAAAATAGTCATTAATCAGATGTCACATTTGTGGAAACTGGGGCTCAGAGGAGTTAAATAATTTTTCCTTGGTTTTCAGTAAAGGGTGGCAAATAAACTGGTGAGAATTTAAAGGGAAATATGCAAGGGCAACCACAAATTAGGGAAGTGGAAGGTGGAAGGAAGACCATGAAAGAATTTAAAAGTGTCGTATGAAGTGGGGGCAAATGCAATGACACTCAATAGAAATCTTACAAGTAGAAAAGAAAATAGATGAGTATTGACCATGTTTGAAAAAGAGAAACTTTAGGATAGAATTCAATGCTATGGGAAGAAATGAGAGCTTAACAGTTTCTCCTCTTTTTTACCTTAAGCACAAGAGGGTTGAAGTTTTCCCACCTATTTAGACAGAGTGAACTCTGACAGAGGGTGTGATGCAGGAGGACAGCTCGTGGAAGGGGTCAGCCATTCCACCCCTGTCCAGGGTAAGTCTCTTCTTGTCTCCTATTTCATTTCCTACCTCCTAAAGTTGCCTTGTAGATAACCAAACCCGCGTCCTTGATGGCCTCCTTTTGTTCTTCGAGCTTACCCCTTTGGAAGGGGACAGCCTGCCCTTTACCACCTTGAGTCCTGTCTCTGAGAAGTGTTCTGATCATTGGAGTTATTCATCTCATCTCAGTGATGTCCTAGCACCCCCACAGATTGACAATCTGAGTACCTTCCCAGAAGCCTGTCCCTTAGATCTATTTCTGCTTTCAGATATTGGCTAACACAGCCATTCATTTCACAATTATTGGAGAAGGGCACAGCAACCCACTCCAGTATTCTTGCCTAGAGAATCTCATGGACAGAAGAGCCAGGAAGGCTATAGTCCATAGGGTCGCAAAGAGTCGGACATTACTGAAGCGACTTAGCAAGCACACACGTTGTGTAAGTAGCTGTCCCTGTTCTAGTGTCTAAGGACACATAGATATGTCTTCAATCACATGAATAAAATAAGCACAATGGTAAATAATCCACCTGCCAATGCAGGAGCCACAGGAGATGAGGGTTCGATCCCTGAGTCAGAAATATCCCCAGAGGAGGGCTTGGCAATGCACTGCAGTATTCTTGCCTGGGAAATCCCATGGACAGAGGGGCCTGGTGGGCTGCAGTCCATGGGGGTGCAAAAGAATTGGACATGGCTGAGTGACTAAGCACACAGGCATAAATATATATGTATATATTCACATCATAAATATGTTGCTTCTTTTAATCACTGGATTTATCACTTAAATTAGAAGTTGTAGCTTTCCGGACTACATCAACAGGAAGAAACAAATGATCATGATGCTTTCTCTCCTCAAAAATCCTTGCTGGGATGGAGTGCATATAAGCTACCTGTACAGCAAAGACAGTAGTATTGCATCTCTCCTCCCTGTGTTGCTTGGATGAAATTCACTCTTGAGTCTCTAGGGCTCAGGGGAGTTCAGCGGGCTAATAGGCAATCCCAGCTGAACCTTGGCAGACCTTCCCACCAAACCTCAGGGGTTACTGGATTTGTAATGCAACCCCAAAGGCATCTATGAATCAGCTGCAGTGGAAGTGCTTGCCTGTGGCATCTTGCCAAGACCCTATTAGAAGTCTTTCAGAAGAGCCTGACAACAGATATTAAGAGGGCTGCAAAAGGACGCTTATGGTCTGTCATTGGAAGGGTCTACACGTGGACTACACATTGTTTTATTCTTTATAGATGAAAATGCTCCTAAGTATAAACTGTCTAGTACCATCTACTGTATACTGGCTGCAAATACAGTGAAGATGCTTTCAAATAGCTCGACTCTTTTTTGGAATATTGGTAAACAAAGATTGGAAAGCTTGTAATTTTGGTGTTCACTTGGTATCTTCTGCATATTAAATCTTGTTTGAATGCATCATCTTTAATTAAATAGTATGGCTAGTCACTGAGAAAGACATATCATCTGGGACTGGCGGTTGTTTTTAAAGTCAGACATACTCTATCCAGGTTAAGAAGCTTGAATGTGAGGATGAACATGCTGATAGAGTGCTGCTTGGGAAAAAAAAAAGAGAGAGAGAAGGAAAATTGTTCCTTATAAAGACTGATGGAGAGTTTCAACACATACATAAGAGGGAACAAGATAGTGGAAAAAGACATAAAATTATGCTAGAGTGGTGTTCGAATTAAACAGAAAAGCTTTGGGAAAAGCATTCTTTTCAACCTTCAACACCTTTTTACACTAGACTTTAATTATAAACAAACAGATTTTTTTTTCAAATTTAACAGTTGTATAAAGAGCCATTTTTTCCCCATTGCTGCACAGAATACATAAAGAAAACAACCCCTTTCTGAAATGGTACATCTGTTACAAAGATATTACAAAATGAAACCGACCTGATCTTTCGTAGGGAATGCCCTAAATTTTGTTTATCTCATCTCTAGTATCAGGCTGATTTTATGCACAAAATAATTCCTGTTCCTTGTGCTCAATTTCAGGCCTGTTTCATCAGAGTCACAAAAAGGTGGGGGAGGGGAAGGAAAAGTTATTTGATAACATAACTAAAGGAGAAAGATAGTGAAGCTGAGTCTGAGCATACATATTGAAACTGTAAGGAAAGAGAGCTTGATTCATTTGAAATAGCTTATAGTACAGGGACAAAAATTAAAATTATTGGATAAAGCAATCATTTGTTCAATCGTTTACTCTTAAAAGAACAAGATTTTCTCTCCTCCCAGAGAGTCACTCCTCTGGACTCTTATTTTGCATTTCCAATACCCTCTGGTATATAATCTTCACTTAGTTGTTTAATTATCACTTTAAAATTAATTTGATTCATTCATTCACTCATTTACAACATTTATTGGTGACTTACTATAGGCTGGGAAAGGGAAATGGAAGCTCCTGTGTGTCTAATGTATCAGCTCAGTTATGTATTGGGTCCTGGAGGCCATTCCCATCCCCCATGGTCAACATCTCAATTGTCTTTGGTTACCACCCAGAATATAACCCCTCTGGTGACCATTATTCCCATTTCCTCTGTGCTTTCTATCTCCTAACTCAGCTTCTCTTCTCTCCCCTCCCCCTACTTTTTGCTTTTCCTTTAGAATCTCTGTTCCATGGAAAGCAAACCATCCTTAACATTAACTTTTCAGCCCAATACTTTGTTTTATCTGGCTGGAATTAAACCTTAGTTTTTATCTAGGTTATTGCCTATCCAGGAACTTCAATTAAACAGTCTTCCATTGAGATCAGGCAGTTGGGTCTACTTTCACCCAAGTCCCAAAACAGCTTCATACGGAATGTTTTTCCCCTACGATTCATACCATTTCACTCTGCCACCTTCTTTTCAGTATCATCTAACCATGGCTAGCCACTACTTCATATTCACTAGAAGCCCCGCTCACAGTCTTCCATTATTTTCCATGATTTGCCAACAACCTAGGTGATTTCAGTGTCCAGGCTAGGGCTTCTGATATCTAGAAATTAGAACACTTATTTCCCTCTATCTAGTATCTTAAAAAAAAAAAAAAAGCTTCTAGAGCAATTTTATGTTCTCAGCACAATGGAGAGGAAGATTCAGAGATCACTCCTATGCCCTCTGTGCTAATATGCAGAGCCTCCCCCAGTTATCAACCATCCTCATCAGAATGGTAGAAGTGTTGCAATTGATTAACATACACTGACACATCATTATGACCCAGAGTTCCCAGCTTACATGAGGCCTCGCTCTTGGTGCGGTATTCCAATATCTTTTGATCTTCTTTTTTCTTGAGCAATCCACCCCCATGGTCATACCTGGATCTTGTTACCATCCACTTTGATTTCTCATCTGAGAGCTTTCACTCCAGTGTCTCACTCTGAGTGCAATCCTCATTCTTTATCTCCTATACCTGCTGCAAGTCTTCTTCAACATCATAGACATTTCCCAGCCTTTGGGTTCTCCATTTTCTTTCCATTGCTTCTCTAAGTATCCTGAAACCTTTGTTGATCATTTGTTTTTAGAACTTTTAATATTTTACATCTTCATCATTCTGCTTTTAGGTCAAGCAGGATTCTTCAGTACTTGTCTCTTCTGGCCAGCCTTCTGAGAGCAGCTGGAGGGAACACCACCACCACAGTTGCTCACGTTACAGTTCCCAGACTTGGTCCTGTGTTCTGACAATGTGCTCAGTTGTTCATCGTCAACAGCCTTAGGTAAACATAGGTGTTTTCACTCTCAGCCATTAAAACGTACACAAACTCACTCAGTCTCTGATTCCCGCCCTCCATGCATGTACATAATGTACCTATATTGCTACATTTCTTACTCCTTTCTTCTTTCCATGTCCCTAATTCTGTACTTTGACCACCACTAGGACACTAATCCAGTGCTTTATCTCTTTTCTTGTACAGTCAATGATCCCTCTAAGAATATACACTAAATTTAAATCTTCAAGAACAGTCATGGGCATATATGAGGATAAGTGAAAAAGGATACAGATCTGTATAGGTAGACTGAAATCAACTTCATAATAATAATAATATAGAACAAATCCTGGAATAAAATAAGCCAAAGCTTTACTGTAATAATCTCTTAGTCATGGGATTCAAGATTACTTTGATTCTATTTTTAACCCTTTTTTAATAGCCTCCAAACTTTCTGCTGTTAACATATTATTTTAGTATTTACAGAAATAATTTTTTTTGAAAAAATACACTTTTGAAGACTTATAGTCAAACCTTTGATCCCGTATCCCATCCTAGCTTTATTTTATTTATGCCATATTTATCCAGCCAAGGAAATCTCTACATTCATTCCATTTCTTCAGTCTTCATTCATTCCCTAACCCATTGACATAAAAATTCTGCCTTCTTAGTTTCACAGAGAGTCTCTGATATTTTCAAGATGACTTTCAATATCACCAAATCAAAGAACTATCAGTTCTTTTAAAAAAAGTATATATTTTTAAAACTTATTTTACATTGGAGTATAGCTGATCAACAATATTGTGATAGTTTCAAGTGGGTAACAAAGGACTCAGCCATACGTGTACAGGTATCCATTCTGCCCCAAACTGTGCCCCCCCAATCCATGGTGCAACATAACACTGAGTAGAGTTCCCTGTGCTACACAATAGGTCCTTGTTGGTTATCCATTTTAAATACAGCAGTTTGGACATGTGGATCTCAAACTCTAACTATCCCTTCCCCCCATCTTTCCTTCCTGGCAACCATAAGTTCCTTTTCTAAGCCTGTCAGTCTGTTTCTGTTTAGTAAATTAGTTCATTTGTATCACTTCTTTTTAGATTCTGCATATAAGGGATGTCATACAATACTTCTCCTTCTCTAGTTTAACTTATATGCAGAGTACATCATGAGAAACGCTGGGCTGGAAGAAACACAAGCTGGAATCAAGATTGCCGGGAGAAATAGCAATAACCTCAGATATGCAGATGACACCACCCTTATGGCAGAAAGTGAAGAGGAACTAAAAAGCTTCTTGATGAAAGTGAAAGTGGAGAGTGAAAAAGTTGGCTTAAAGCTCAACATTCAGAAAACGAAGATCATGGCATCCAGTCCCATCACTTCATGGCAAATAGATGGGGAAACAGTGGAAACAGTGTCAGATTGTATTTTTGGGGGCTCCAAAATCACTGCAGATGGTGATGGCAGCCATGAAATTAAAAGATGCTTACTCCTTGGAAGAAAAGTTATGACCAACCTAGATAGCATATTGAAAAGCAGAGACATTACTTTGCCAACTAAGGTCCATCTAGTCAAGGCTATGGTTTTTCCAGTAGCCATGTATGGATGTGAGAGTTGGACTGTGAAGAAGGCTGAGCGCCAAAGAATTGATGCTTTTGAACTGTGGTGTTAGAGAAGACTCTTGAGAGTCCCTTGGACTGCAAGGAGATCCAACCAGTCCATTCTGAAGGAGATCAGCCCTGGGATTTCTTTGGAAGGAATGACGCTAAAGCTGAAACTCCAGTACTTTGGCCACCTCATGAGAAGAGTTGACTCATTGGAAAAGACTCTGATGGTGGGAGGGATTGTGGGCAGGAGGAGAAGGGGATGACAGAGGATGAGATGGCTGGATGGCATCACGGATTCGATGGATGTGAGTCTGAGTGAACTCCGGGAGATGGTGATGGACAGGGAGGCCTGGCGTGCTGTGATTCATGGGGTCACAAAGAGTCAGGCACGACTGAGCGACTGAACTGAACTGAACTGAACTGAGGATTATCACTTCTTGTCGTGCTCAACCTCAAGGCTGCATTTGCCTCTATTGCCATTTCCCTTCACCTAAAACACCCTCCTCCCTCAATTTCCACTAAAGCCTTTCGTTTCATTTTCATCATGCTAACATCTTTCTCCTTCTATTCCTTAAATGCTAGGATTCCCTAGGGTTTGTTCAGAAGTTTGCTGCTTTTACCCTCTTTTTGCCCTCCTTGGGCTGTACCTTTCACACAAATGCATTTAACCAACGCACATCTCCTGGCCATTTTGAAATCTGTACTTCTTACTCTGGTCTAAAGTGTTTCCAAATTTAGGGGACATAAATGTACGTGATGTACAGTAGTAAACAAAATAATAGTCCTTTTAAAGAACACATTTAATAGATTTTACACTATAGTATGTTTTATGTTTCAAATAGAAGTTGGACTTGTACATATAAGATAGTTCTCATTATAGCCAGCTGGGAATAATATACTCAAATACAATCACATAACAAAAACTCAAAGAGGGTGTATATTTTCACATTTGATTTTATTGTTGCTTATGTGGTAGATTTTACATTTCAATAAAACTGTAAAGTAAAACTGTAAGTAAAAGCAAAAGAAATAAAACTCAATACACACAATAAAAATACTCCAAAATAGAAGTGAACATTTGCAGTATCATTTGAAAATAGAGTTATGACAAATGTATGAATACCTGATTATTTTTTTGGTCTCAATCTCACAGTAAGGGATAATCTGACATTCTAAATTATTTGAAATTTTATAAATGGTAGAAAAAATAGTTTTCATTTTGTGTGTGTGTGTGTGCTGTTGCTTCTCTCAAGGTTGTCAAAGAGATCATTAGAAAATTCAAATAATAATGTACAGACACTCGGGCAAATGGTTAATATGAAGCAAAGAACTATAGGGAAGCCCTGACATATCAGTGAGACAGAAGAAGAATGAATGAAGACATTAGATTCCCACTTGGTGTAATTCATCTTCACATTGCTCTTCTTTTGAGATGGGTGTGGCCTTCCTTTTCAGGGGCTGGTACCATTCACAGAGGCCTAGATTCAGAGTCAGTGGACCTGGCTCAAAACTAGGCTCTGCCAGTTGGTGGTGGTGGTGGTGGTGGTGTAGTCACTAAGTTGTATTCAACTATTACATCCCTGTGGATTTTAGCTCTCCAGGCTCCTCTGTCCATGGGATTTCCCAGGCAAGAATACTGGACTGGGTTGCCATTTCTTTCTCCAGGGGATCTTCCTGACCCTGGGATGGAACGCGGGTCTCTAGTATCGCAGGCAGATTCCTTACTGACAGAGCCACCAGGGAAGCCTTTGCCACTTGGACTTTGTGTGAATTCTGATCATTTTTTCTAAGTCCATTCTGTCCATCTGTGATGGAAGTACACACATAGGGTTGTTGTGAGCCAGGCATATGGCAGCAGAAGCCCTCTGTTGAGCACAGTACTGTCAATATCTACTGAATTTCTTGAAATAATAATTGAGCCTTCAGAATTAAAAAAAAATTCTTAATGGAAAAAAAATAGAGATGAATACTAGATTTTATTATTTACTCTTCCATGAACTAATTGGTTGATCCTGGGCAAGTCACTCAAACTCTCTGGATCTAAGTTTCCTCAGCCTTAAAAGTATGGATGAGATAAAAAGCATGGATGAGATAAAATTTCCACCCTTATGCTAGAACCCGAAACCATTTAGGAGGTAAGATACTTTCTAAAACATTAAAGTAAGCATAGTCTTTTAATATTTATTCTGCTTCTTCATATATAACTAATTTTAAAAATGTTTTGGAAAACATTTGGAAGTCAATATTAAATTTAACAGACTATTTTGAAATCCTAAAATGAAAACTAAAAGATAGTATGAGTTTTCTTTTGCTTTTCACAAGTTTCTTTTGGAAGTAAGTGTGTAAGTAATGAATAAAACATCTAACTGCATATGTGTGCAGATGCAAATAAAATTAGGCATTTCATAGCTGGTTGGAGCAAGAATTCCTATTCTAAATCTCTCTCTTCACTTATGCTGCTGCTCAGAAAAAGCAGGCAGAGAGAGGCAGTTCGCATTCATGGTTAGTCATAAAGTGTCTATGCTTTCTGGTGGGTAGGAAGGCAGAAATGACATCTTTAAAACTGGAAAACTTTACATCCAGACATTTGAGGTCTGAGATGATCTGGGGCAGGCTGGAGAATTAGCGCAAGTTCCCAGAGCTGTCCTTGAGGCAGTTGGGGATTACCAGAAGAACCCAGAGTGCTTCTATCTACCTGCAAAGAACAGCCTTCCAAGAATGAATCCCCCACTGTCACCTTGGGAAGGAGGCTTAAACAACCAGGGCAAGTTGGGAAGTTTCTCAGGCCTCACTACCCAGAAGCAGAAGATATGACAGAATTAATAAAAGTAAAAACATAGTATCTTTCACTGCAACTGATAAATTATAAGTAATCTGTGAAGTCTATGGAAATCTGGATTTGTGTCACTGACATCTTCTCATTTCTGGTGATCCTTAATACTAAATGAGGGTTAAATTAAAAATGTTTAAAAATAATATTGTAAAGTACATAAAATAATTTTAAAATAAAAATCCCAACATGTCTATGGTTGTAAGTTTTAAAAATCTAGTGTTGAAAATAGCTCTTAAGATGAAACAGGCATCTATGTATGTTTCAACAATTCTCTAGGAGAAATTTTTTTTTTTTTTTAAGCAGGGAGACAGATCTAAAAGAGATAATAAGAATTAGCAATGGGGAGGGAGAAACCCAGTATCTAGTTTCTAATTTTTTGAGTTTATGAGTGATCTGCTAATATAGTTACACTGTGAATTTACTAAAGCCATTGCCCACCATAGCCTGTGTGTCTCATTTTTAAAACAATCATTTATGGATGTTAGAGGATGCCTAGGAAAGCAGAAGGGTTCTGTGTCAATCAAAGCTAATCACTGGTACAGGCAGAGGGCTTTTGTTGGCCTCCATGCTCTAAGCCGTGCTTCCACATCTGTGTTTGAAGAGATTAGAGAGGTGCTTCATACAAGAACTGTATTAGTTAAAGCTGATCGACAGTATTTGGAATAAATCATGAAAAAGTTGAGTGCCAGAAGAGAAGGCATGGCAAGTGGGAGATTGAAACTGACGAGGGCAAATTCCACCCTCCTCAGTCCCCTCCAACCATCCCCCCACCCCCACCCTGCACTTTTATATTTCGGTTTTGCTGTTGAAGAGCATTGCCAGGTGCCATGCTCATCACCTCCCAGCAAACACGCAGAGACTCAGCCAAGAAACCCCGACGCCAATATTTTCAGTGGCATGCTTGCCACACTTGGGTGAAGGGCCCCAGTTTTATTGGAGGTGCTTCATGGAAAACAGATTAGCCCAAGTGGGTAAGTGGGATTTGAGGACCAAGGATGGCAAAGAATGAAAAGTGAAAAAGATCCCAACAAATATGAACACCGAAATCCCCTCCCCACTTATAGCCGTGTTCTCCCTGCTTGAAGGCCATACACTGGCAAATAAATTATGAGTGACAAGTATTTGAACCAATAAAGAGGGCACTATATTTTATATGCAGTAAATTTAATTCCAGATTGTGTTTCACCTCAGCAGGATGACATGTTTATTGCCAGTGAAAGATGAAAGCCGAGGGAGTTAGAGGCAAGCGTCAGCAGTTCTAGTGGGCACCCGCAAAATGAAGATTTGACAGACCGGTGGCTGAGCCCTTGAAATGAAATGCCAGATCAAATTTTACCCCAAAGGGGTCAGATGTACTGTCGTGCCCCCAAACTCGCAATACCAGCTGAATAAATGAGCCCAGTTCAGCAGAGAACAGGAGGCCAAGAGCATGCTCTAAGAATTCCTGCTCATAGGCTCATCAGCTTGTTCAAGTGCAGGGAGGCTGGGAGGACCAGCGTGAGGTGCCTCCGAGGGAGGATGTGCTAGAAGGATGTGAAGCGTCACTGCCTCTGTGGGGCTCTAAGTGTTGTTTTAAAAATCTATTAAACAGATCGAAAAGTAGAAGTGAGTCTAAATTGATCTGCCCGTCTCTCAATTTCATCCTACAAGTGCTCAGCTCAGGTGTTCAATTTATTGAACCATAACCCCTTTTTAAACAATCAACATCAACATGCAATAAATATGCCCAGCAAGGGCAATATTTACATGCACGACTCATTGTTTTAGAAGATTTATTTATGGGGAAACTGACTGGCAATTACTTCCTTTGGCAGACAGTGGCCCAGTGGCATGTGGGCATGGCGCTGGTTATTGTGAAATTTAAGCACATTGAAGGGGTGAGCTCTGCTTTTGTCCACAGAATTATCCCAGCAAGAATACTGCAGTGAGTTGCCATTTTTTCTTCAGGGCTTCTTCCCTACCCAGGGATCAAACCCATGTCTCCTGTGACTCCTGCATTGGCAGGTGGATTCTTTACCACTGAGCCAGCTGGGAAGCCCATGAAATAGGTGCTGTACCCTAATTGCAAAGGTGGGGAGACATTTTTGTTATAATCTCCTTGTAACTTCACTCATCATCTCAGAGAGAGGGGAGAAAGACAGTGGGATGTGGGAGGGGGAGAGAGAGCAAAAGAAAGACAGGGAGAAAAAAAACAAAGGAAGGGAGGGAGGGAGAAAGAAGAAAAAAGAAAAAAAATTGCTGGTCTCAAGAAAGCGTGTCCACAAAGAGTGTATAATTCCTACAATGATGTGGATAATTCATGTAAACTAATAGTCTTTCCACTTTGAACTCAGGAAATAGGTCCTGTTACCCAATATATGAATTGGACTAGTCACATGATTTCAAACTCATTTGTGTAGGCATAGTGTCATCAACTCTTGAATCAATCAGAAGGGTTAACAGTTTAATCGGTTCCTTTCACTAACTGTCCTACAGGACTATCGGTAGAAACGTCCACATATTTAACTTTACAAAAACATATTTTAAAGATGATGTTTCTCATAGTTCAATGTCATTAAGATGAAGGTGATGGAAAATCTCTGGACCCTGTAATCCAGGATTGCTTCCTCTCTTACTTTGTGCAACTTTTCTCAACTTCATACATCTTTTCCCTATATCCATAGATGTTATAGGCAACATGTACTCTGGTGCCTAGATGGAGGATGAAGGATCTGAATAATGTTATAATCACCACCTAAGTGATATTTGGATCTGTCTAGGGCCTATTTGCTTCCTGTAAAAAAGACACTCACATTTGGTGAACAGAGCTGTGAAACAGAAGGAACAGAACCTGGCATCCTTCTGGTGACACCTGGAGATACAAGAACACCTGTGATGTAAGTAAGTGCATCTACCATAAATAGCTGTCACTCTGTTGTTACTAACTTACTCTTTAAGGATATTTTAAGGGTGACTGTTGGTTGGAATGTATGTGATTTCTTGGTAAGACCTTTAGAAAAGAGTTGTTGTATGAAAGGCATTGTCATACACAGATGAAAGGCACCTAGCTGTCACCATTGCTAAGACCATGGCCCAGCACTGTTTGTAGATCACCATCTTACTGTGCTCATTCTACATTCTCCCATGGAACATAGAAATGAAGCATTTTTAAGATCATATTCTCTGTGTCTCTCCAAGTATTCCAGAAGTCTCTCTTTCATCACCTCACCTGCACTCCCCTCCTCTCAGGTTCCATATGCCCTGACTTTCCCCAGCTCAATGTTCCCTGCCTGCCGTTCCCTCCATTTTTTTCCACCAGCTTCCTTGGTCTGCTTTTTTTCAGACCTCTTATGTGATTTACAGTTGGAACAGAGTCTCATTTGTCTGGCATATGGCCTTCCTCTTGGCCAAAACGTTCCTGAAGACTCCACAGGCTTTCAAAGCCATATAGCAAGAGTTCTTGCCAAATTAATCTGTTCAATTTGTTTCCTTTATTTTCAGATCATAATTGCTGGTCTTGCTTACTATTTGTTATAAGTTCTAGGGACACAAGAATCAAGTAATGGGGTCAGAGGGCTGGTAGTTGCCAGACAATTGAAAATATTAATAATGTTAGAAGAGAAATGATATTTAACTTGACAGTGGTCAAATTCAATATAATCACTTAATGTGCCAGACTTCCAGTACATTTTATGGTTAGAATAAAATACATTTCACATCATGTACACATGATACACCTTTTATTTCTATCCTTTTGTGTTTGTCTATTATTCTGTGAATCCTAAAATACTGTTATCAAGTAGTTTTAATGCCTTCCCACAAGTTCCTCTTAGATTCACTCCTGCTTTCCAATTCTATAGCCAACACCAACGATTAGGCATTTTTCACTCAACCCAGTCCACCTTAGAGACTTCCTAGCTAGGGCATCAGAGGCTTTCTCTGCTGCCTTTGTTTCACGGCCTCCTAAAAGCTGTTTCCTTTGAGAGTTGTCTATAAAATTAAATTCAAAATCCTCATAATTCCATTTAGAGCTCTCCATTCTCTGACCCTTCTAAACCCACCAACTTGATACCGTGTATATATTATTGGATCCTGTTTTCTCCTAAACATTTGCCTTGTCAGGTTATTCTTAAGACAGAACTAGGCATTGACAGTGCTGACCACTGTGCTTAGCACATGATAGTTGCTCATTAAACAATACCTCATTACTTATTGTGACAAATGGCCCCTCTGCTTTGGCCAGGCTAACCCTCACCTCATTCCTAGAACATGGCTTCATCCTCCCTAGTTTTCTCCTGCTTTTCACTACACTCAGATGTTTTCTCCCATTCCTCTCCATCCATACAACTTGGCTCAAATGTCTCCTCCTGCCAGAAACCTCTCTCACAAGCGCTTTCAGAGTCCGCTTGCCAGGAAGAGAGATTTAATAGACACCAGCATGGCTGTGAGGCTTACATTTATGGTTATTCTGTGTTGCTCATGTAATTTAGGATTATAATTTGTTGTAATTGTTATAACTGTTGTTATTCTGTTGAATAACAACTTCTACCTAACTATGCTAAATAATTTGTTTAAACGGTGTATGCATTTACAGTTCTAACCATCCCCTGGGCTCCAATTTAAATGCCTTCTCCCCTTCCCCAGGTAAGTTACTCTGTGGTCTTCAGACCTCAATGAAGAGATTCTCTGTGTTTTAAGGTTGACTTTTCTAGTGGCAAGAAGGACATATCGTCAGATATGGCAGTTGAACCTGCACATGTCATATCCGCCTGAGTGGAGGAGGAGGAGTGGGTGAGCCCCTGGAGGAAAGGAAGGGGAGGTTCCATCTTACACATGCTTACTGGGGACCCAGAAGAAAGCCACTGACCCAAGTGGCACAGGCAGAAAAACGGCGTTGCGCCCAGTCTTCAGCTCATAAGCAATTACGTTTCAGAGTCACTGGGAACAGCTGGGGGAAGAGGAGGACAAAAAGCACAAGGAGAACAAGAATAAGATATTTCATCAGCGCTACCAGGTAGTAGGCAAGGCTTCATGGAAAACCAGTGGAAACTTAAGGAAAAAATTTGATTTGGCTCTACTTTGGATCTGGCATCAGGATTCATGCAAAATTTTTAAATAAGCAAGATTATTTTTTAGTGTTTAGGCATGTCCCCAAATAGTAGACAGTGAGTGACTCTTTCTGAATGAATAAAAAAAGTAAATGACATGCTGTTGCACTCTTTCCATATAATTGGATTTTTTTTTTTCACTTTTCCTGATTTGAGAAGCTTTGGTAGCATCTGAGTGCTATAGGATATTTTGATCTCCTAAGGTGAGGTTCACTTGTATGGTCATCTGTAGACTTTCTCTTGAAACTGATGATACATAAATTAAAGTTGAATTGAGTTCAAGTGGACAGTGGTTGTGTTGAGATCAAGGAAATAAACAAGAGAAAAAAAGCTGCAATTTCAGTGTAAAAACAAGTATGTTAGAGCAATGTTAAATAAAAATATTGCCTGGGATAGCAAAGTTCAATTGTGCTTACACTGCTAAGATTTCTTTGGCCCTTCTTGCATCTACTCTTCCCCCAGAAGCAGTTAATAGATGTTGGCATTGAATCTTTTGAAGCGGTGGGAATTCATACTTTAAAATGTCCAATTAGCGCCAAAAATGAGTTGATGGGATGGGTCACTGAAGATTTTTAAAGGCTGAGAATCACCATCATTTGAGGGCATCTAAAACAGTGCCCCGAGTCAGCCTCTGAGGAGCATTCCTTCAACTTTTGCTTTATCTCTTTGTACAGAGGCTAGGACAGCACAGACAGACCCCCAAAGGAGAATCCTCACCATTTTCTTCAGAATACCAAGTGTTATAGTGAACGATAAATAACCTTTCTGTAACAAGCAGCCCTTTTTTTCCCTGCTGGAACAAACTGTTCAACTCTATTTGAATAAAAAGCCCACACATATATCAAATTAAACAAAATAGCATTGTTCCAAATACAGATCAGGCAGTCTTCCCAGACTCGTGTCAGTAAAATTTCATAGCACTCCACACCATTGTATAGTAGCTCTCTTTTTCCCCCTCTTTATGTGTGAGTGCAGAATCACTCTTCTTAGACAAAGGAATGCAGACACTGGCCGTATCCCCCATGCAGTTGAAGAAAATAAAGATCCAACGAAGATGGACTTTCTTTGATGACAGGGAAAAAAAAGAATGTACCGCGGAAAATATAGGTGGAGACAGTACTACACATCTGTGTTAGGGCTAGCTGATCAACAAAGAGTTATTTTGCCTCAGTTCAGTTCAGTTCAGTCGCTCAGTCAGACTGCCAGCACAAATATTTTCCCATTTGATGAAGCAGATCTCTGGATTGGAGTTCATGAACCAGGGAGCTAATTGTGTGGCATTTTGTGCTGAGATGGGATGGAGTGTGAGAGAGACCGCTTTGCACTAACTCACAAGGGCCAGTTCAATTTTCAGGATTTTGCAAGCTTTTTATGACACACAGTCATGAAAAACTGACAGAAAAGTATGAAAACTTAAAAATCAATACATTATATCAAGAGGAAAGATAATACCCCAGGAGGTATAACTGCTTATTTTACTACATTTTACTATGCTCTGTGCTCTTGAGGTTATATATATGCGGTATCTGATGGAAACAGTATGGAATGGTGTGATGTTTTGTGTTTGTTCCCAAGATGCACTGGTAGCTTGCAATTGACTCACATTACAGGTCTGAGTGACTGCTTATTTGTTTTTGTTTTCCAGAGAGCTCACTGTTAATCAGCACACCATTGAGTAGAAATTCTTTGAGAACAGACCTAGCTTGCCATGCGATCTTAGCTGCTGAAGTGAAGAGGAATTTCAGCTAGGACTGCCTTTACTCTCTTAAGGTTAAGCGGCATGTCTGTGTAGGTGTGTGAGTGAGGAGTGAGGGATTAAAGTCACTTCCTCCAATCTGACATCTCCAATTGCTTTTTGAACACTAGACCTCAATCTGGGAAGATATTTATTATTAAGATAAGTTGGTTTATTAAGAAAAGTGTACGTTCATTTTCACCAAGTGTAACATTTTGCCAGTCTTAGCAAATGTGATATCAGTTTAGCCTGAATTGGCAGTAATTGAACATCAGAAGAGCATGACAGTGGGCCTGTCAGCCAGCACTTTTTTTTAACTTTCCTCACCCTTTCCAAGCTTCCTGTTCAAGTTAAACTGAGGAGGTGAACCAGGAAAATGTGATGAAGGTTGGAAGATAAAGAGGCAGAGTTCAGAAGTGGTAATGAATTAGGAATCTTTCCATACTGGAAAGATTATACTGTCACATATACCTCTAGAGGATAAAGACTAAAAGTGACACAGTTTCGTATGGTCTTTGTAGCAAATTTGAACTCATTACGGGTTCTATAATTATTTTACTTTTAATTCAACCTCTATGACACATTAAGCCAAATTATAATAATTCATAATTTACTTAAATAATTATAATAAAATATTGCACATGATGTCCAGGGTTATACATACAGAGTATTATACAGTATACACATACACACCTATATTTGTGTATGTATACTCAATATGCATACATATATACTATATATACATATATAAATCATATATATACAAAATATAGAACACAATATTTTATTTTATTCAAATAAAATACAAGATATATATATATATATTTAAATACATATTTAAATAAAAATGTGTTTTAACCTGGAATATCTAGCTAGAATGTCTTGGATAATATATAAGGCCAAGGCAGCATTTTTCTTTAGAGTAAACATATTTTGTAAACCAAGCAATTATATGTATAAACAAATAAGCATTTCTAACAGTTATCATACTACTGTTTCATGATTGTATGCTTTAAGAGGCAAGTAGCTAGAATAATGTTTCTCAACCAAATGCCCTCTTTTAACATTCAAGTAAATTCCACCAAGAATGTCACATGATCTTGGTATTTGGTTCTATGCACAGAGTAATCTCTCTCAATGTTTAAACTGCACAACTGTCAGATACAGTATACCTTGAGGATCAAATCCCTTATGTCACAATATTATTTCCGGCCATACCATTGAATTTCCACTGCCTGAGGTGTCTCTTGTGTTCCAAACCAAGTCAAATTAAGAATGTATGCACTAGTAAATTGAAGAAACAGATAAACAGACGCAGGGAAAAAAAAACCAATAGGAAGATTATCCTTGTAATGTTTCATTAAGCAACTTCCATTAGGAAAGAAAAAAATCATTAATGTTAACCCACGTTTGAACTTAAAACACAAAATTCAAACTGATTCACACACTGAGTTTTTACATGTAACCTATGCATTTAATAGTCACTCTTTGATACATGACAAGTATCATCTTGAATTTTATGTGAACTGATTCACAGAAGTCATTCAGCAAATTAATGTAGTTTTGGAAAATTAACAGCAAAATAGGCATGCCGCCAAATGTCTAATGACAAATTGAAGGGTTTGGAGATGTGTCTGTCTATTTGCAGTATTGGAACTGTTTTCAAAACAAAAACACACTGAAAACGGTGCTGGCATGACAGGAGATGCAGTCATTATGCAATTTTAATTGACAAATAATTCCATTTTTATGTGAATAAATTCACCTAGCCAATAGCTGCATTACCATCTATCATGTACTGGTGTCCCTTCCCATCTCAGACATCCTCTAATGTTGATGAATTTGATCAAATGTATCTGGCAGTATAGCTGAATCTGGCAAGTCAAGGAAAGACCATAGTGTGTTGGGTGGGGGTCAGTAGGAGGATGGTGATTTGTCACAGGAATGGAGATTGTCTTTAGCATTACCTGTTGTGCAGATAGTATTATCCTCCATTTATCTTCCAGTTTGAATATTCAGACTGGGATGTGTGACCCATTCTTTCAACAAGGTACTAAGTATCTCCCTAATTTAACTCAGGT
This sequence comes from Ovis canadensis, assembly GCF_042477335.2. Classification (NCBI taxonomy): domain Eukaryota; kingdom Metazoa; phylum Chordata; class Mammalia; order Artiodactyla; family Bovidae; genus Ovis; species Ovis canadensis. The sequence continues at coordinate 49,390,005 of NC_091252.1, forward strand.
ATCCAAGGGATATATCTATTGGGGTAGAGATTGGGAAAATTAGAAACCTTTATTGATCTACATATAATTAATCTTCAGACATTGACTTTAAGCTCCAGCATAATAGCTTCAGTATATAGCCCACTTTCACATAAGGAGCAGCTAAAATGCAAAATGATCACAAATATGAACATACTCTAGCTAAGGGCAGGTATTCCAATGGTGGCATTAAATATAAATACAATAGAGTATTGACATAATGTAGTAAGGTTCCCTGGCTATTAAAAGGCTTTGTTCTAAAGTGTATCTGTGTACACAATGAGATGATGAACACAGAGCATCACATAGCTAAATTTAATATATGCAGGGGTATGATGTTTGCAATGCATGCATTTCAGCAGGTCCCATTAGTGCGCCTTTCCCCTCCAGTGAAAACAGAATGAACCACAGCCCCTTCTGGTTTGCATAAAGCAAACAAAATTAGATTTGCTTTGCTGAATTGAAACCCGCTTGGGATTGTGAGCCTCTCTCGGGGACAAATTACTTCAAACAATCCCTTTGTACCATAACAAAATCAAAAAATTCAGGCCAATCAACATGGCTCAAAACCCTTAACACAAGAATTAATAATACAACCTAGTCTATTTTTATTGCTTCTGCGCTACAGCTCCTTGTTTTAATGTAATTACACTTATTTGCCGTCCACATGTTAAGTAAGCTTGCATATGTTAACTAATGCGACATAAAACAACTTTCCTAATTTTACCATTGCTACAAGCATTGCTCCCCCTGGAATAAGATCTGAGCGTTGGACAAGTTGAACACTAATGTTATTAAATTAAATCTATTTTTAGACCCTTGATAAATGAATATAGGCAAAATGTCAAACGTTTCTTCAGATAGGTGCAAAAGCTGATTGACAATCAGATTAGTCTATTAAGAATATTGGTTTATGGAGTGTTACTCACTTGATATCTCTTGACTTTTTAAAGTCTATTTCTCTGCAGAAGAGAAGACACATACATCTGTAAATATGGAATCTCTTAAATCAGGTATCTGGTCAATGAGCATTTAAATTCAGCAGCTTGAGTTAGTATCAAGATGATATATATTCCTATTGCTTTATCACCCAAAAATCAGCAGAGGCTACGTGCCACTAAAACTTTCATCTGAACCACAAGTTTACCGACTTTTCAGTTTTGAAATTTAGAATCCAGGATAACTTTTTGCCCACAGCTTTTTAAAATGTATAAATCAGTTAGAATACTTGAATTCACAAAATCATGGTCTTTTGGGATCAAAAGCCCTTTCCATCACTGCCTAAAGTAAAAAGTAAAGTGTTAGTCACCCAGTTGTGCCCAACTCTTTGGAACTCCATGGACTGCAGCCCACCAGGCTTCTCTATTCATGGGATTTTCCAGGCAAGGATACTGGAGTGGGTTGCCATTTCTGTTAAGAAGTAGTTAATTCTATACGACTTGAGTAAGCTTCACCTAATACTGACCAAATGTCTGAATGATGAGTTGGAAAAGATCTGTCTCTAAGCATGGGTTTATCTATGTAGCTATTGGGTTAGTTAGACACATGTCCCCTTATCAGTTTGGTTCAGCAACTTGTCAATTGGCCCCAAAGATCATTTCATCTCACTGCTCTTGAATAGATAAATAAATATGATTGACATACATCTCCTCCTTTTTACTAGCTATACAGATTCAATCTGAGTTTCTAGTACAAAACACATCTACAGTTATGTAATCGAATCATTTGGTAAAGGTCTACTTATGGTAAATCTTTCAAATTAGACATTTCCTTTGAAATATGACAGACAGTTGATCAAAACAGTTAACCTTGCCCAAAGGTCTCAAATTGGGTCTCTAAGTGTGTTTTATTTAGAAAAAAAACACTCTTAAAAGAAGTAAAATTATATATGGCACAACAGCTGCATTTCCCTACCATTCTTCTTGTAATTAGCCCATGTCTGACCTCTGAAAGCACTTTTATTGGAGAACCTCTGATCCAGACTGCCTGATTAGTCACTTATATTAAAATAACATATACTATGCAAGTATCTGAGATAAGGGTATAAAAAGTAAAATCAAGACATGGAAGTTTCTCAATATAAACAAAATTTAACCCTGAAAGCTACAAAACAATGTGTGTGTGTATTTATAATTTCATTTAATCTGCCTTTAGAACCTGCTCCAGATGGACTTCCCAGGTGATCTTAGTGGTAAAGAACCCACCTGTCAATGCAAGTGACACAGGAGAAGCAGGTTCGATTTCTGGGTCAGGAAGATCCCCTGGAAGAGGAAATGACAACCCACTTCAGTATTCTTGCCTAAAGAATCCCGTGGACAGAGGAGCCTGATGGGCTACAGTCCATAGTGTTGCAAAGCACGCAGGCACACATGGGACAGATAGAGGTGGGGAAAGTGGGTACCATCCTATGAGAAGACCCAAGTTCTGTCGATCATACTGATGTCTTGCTTTGAAAGACCATTATCTACTTCTTCAAGTCAAAATGTTAGCAGTGTTATTCTTTTAAAGAACAAGAGATGATGTCATTATTGTAGTTTTATTCATAAGACATAGGGATGCAAACTACCTCAGTTTTCTGCTATTTTTGTTTTCTATTATTTAGGTCTTATATTAAGTCCTTGGATCAGTTCCCAACCTATTGTGATTCTAATTTGATTTGTATACCCCAGTCTTTCTCAGAGGTACTTTAAAATCTTAGATAAAAGAAAATGAATTAGTTGTAAGTACGTGCCAGAGCAGCAAGAGCTGGGATATAAGATCAGTGAGCTGAGTTCAGCTTCAAAAAGAACAATTAAGTGATCTCACACCTCCTCTCTCTGCTCCTTGCTCCCTCACCTCACAAATCACTCTCTTGTTCTCCGAGGTTACCTCTGTGCCCCACAGCTTTATCACTCTCTTGTTCTCCGAGGTTACCTCTGTGCCCCACAGCTTTATCACTCTCTTGTTCTCCGAGGTTACCTCTGTGCCCCACAGCTTTCTAGTATCAGTGCCAAGTGTCCAGTTTAGCCTTCTAGTCCTTTCTCTGCAACTTGTAAGATTTTGGCTAAGTGCATTAGCTTCTCAGATCTTTGCTTTCTCTATCTCTGAAGTAATAATACCTGCCCTAAATGGATTTTCTTAAATTACAAGATTATCTCCTGTGAGCGCTATATTACATATTACATATGTTACTACTATTTCCTTGCTCATCTTCTCATCTCCCCTCAGATTCTCTCCTGTGTCTCATGCTTAATGGGTTAGATGAAGACCATTAGCGTAGGAAACATGAAGGCATACTTTCTCAGATTACATTCTATTAGCCCTCAGCTCATTGTTTTTCTTCTGATTCTGAGGAAGAGGAAACTGACATTGATTGAGAGTACGTGGGAGAAAGCTGATGTGTTTGTTTGAAGTGCTCAAACTACCAGTTGAACTTTAGATTTTGCCCTGTCATTCATGTAACATATAAATGTTTTCATAGGACATGTGAATGTAACGTAGCAAGTGGAAAGATTCTTGGTTCAGAGGCCAGATTAAACAAGTTAGGGCATTTTCCACTGCTTCCTATTAGGGCAAGTTACTTGGCTCGAGTGGCCTTACATGTACAATGGGAATAGTATTTATCTTGCAGGACTGTTACAGGAATTAAGTGGGATAATTTCATAACATAATAGCCACTCAATAAATTGCAGCAATTACATACAGTTAACTCTTGAATAACATGGGTGTTAGGGTTGCTGTCCTTCTGAACAGTCAAAATTCTGCATGTAACTTATAGTTGGTTTTCAGTATACATGGTCCCTCAGCCAATCTTGGATTGCGTAGTATTGTATTAAAAAAAATCTGCCTGTCAGTAGACCCCCACAGTCCAAACCTATGGTGCTCAAACCTAAGGGTCAACTGTATTTTGATTATCATGTAAAAGACACAGTTTAGCACCTGGTGAATAGTACAGGATCAATAAAGTCCCAGTCATCCATATTTTACTCAGTTTAACCAAAATATGGCTTATTTCTAATTTCAGTAGTGCTGTAAATTTATAGTATAAATTACTTCATCAAAAAACTTCACATTCTAAACAGCATCTCATATTAGAAAAATATTTTATCTCATCATGAAAATGCTAACTAATTGATTTAATCAATCCTAAAATGTATCAATAAAAGGCTACAAAAGAAGTGAGCAACAGGATCTAGTTACTTGTAAGACAATAGGGGTAAGTAAATGGATTCATACTGTGTCCAGTATATATGCTGCATACATAGTGCTCATCAATATATAACTGGTTAATTAAAAACAGTAATAGTTGTTCCAAATTATGGCTATTTTTACTTTTACCATGTGGAAACTACCACCGTTTTCTGTCAGAAAAGTCCCTCTTCCTCTTTCCTTCCTTCCTTGTATGCAACCTCTCTCCTTCCTTCACACTGTCCTGTAAAAATGCAGTAATCAAGACAGTGTGGTGAGGAGTTTGGTATTAACAGATATATACACACATACATACAAGATACATACATACAAGATACACACATACAAGATACATACATATATATAAGATACATACATACATACATATAAGATACATACATACATACAAGAGATGAACAACAAGGACTTACTGTATGCCACAGGGAAAATTATATTCCATATCTTATAATAACCAATAGTGGAAAAGGATCCAAAAAAGATATAAAAAGATACATGTATAATGTATAACTGAATCACTTCGCTGTGCACCACAAACTAACACAACACTGTAGCTCAACTATACTTCAATAAAAAAAGACAGTGTGTTTGGCATGCAGGTGGATATATAGAATAATGAAAGAGTCCAGAAATAGAACCATATATATATGGTCAATTGAATTTTGACAAAGATGCCAAAGCAATTCAACAGAGGAAAGAGCAGCTTTTTCAATGTATTGTACTGTAATAGCTGGATATTCTTATGGGGAAAAAAATGAACGTTGACTTCACACTATATATAAGCTTAACTCATAACTGATTACAAACATAAATGTAAGAGTTAAAATGACAAAACTTTTAGAAGAAAAGATAGAAAATCTTTGTGTGCTTGGGAGAAAGATTTCCTAGAGATGACATGAGAAGCACAAACCATAAATTAAGCAAGCGCATATAGTTGACTTTTGAACAACATGGGTTGAACCACATGGACCCACTTACATGCAGATTTTTTTTTTTTAATACGTACTACAAAATCCATGGTTGGTTGTACCTGTAAGTGCAAAACCCAGATACAGAGGACTGATTATAAAGTTTATAGACAAGAGTTTGGACTATGTATGGAGAGGTGGGGTTGGTTTTCTCAACCCTGTGTTGTGCAAGGGTCAACTGTATTGTGTTTCATTATACGCTATGCTTTTCCAAATATAAAATTTAGAAAATAAAAAGGCAAAGCATGAACTAGGCTCTGCAATCCATACATTTGCAGTACATATATTTGATAAAAGACTTTATTGTTTTATAAGAAATATCCCTACAACTCAGTAAGAAGAAGATGAACAACCCAGCTAGAAAATGGGTAAAAGATTTAACAGAGTTTTCACAAAGGAAGATATACAAATGACAAGTGGGCATATGAAAAGATACTCAATATCAGTAGTTATCAGGGAAATGAAGATTAAAAGCACAGTGAGAAACCACTACACTCATTAAGATGACTAAAATTAAAAAAAAAATCTAAAATGCTAAACACTGGTAAAGTTATAGAGCACCTGGAACCTTTGTATATGCCACTGCTGGGAATGTAAAAAGGCATCACTTTGAAGACTGTGGCAATTAAACAAGTTAACAGTGCACTTAGTAAATATGATGTCGCAATTTTGCTACCAGCAACTATAGCCATGAAATTAAAAGACACCTGCTCCTTGGAAGAAAACAATGACAAATCTAGACAGCATATTAAGAAGCAAAGATATCACTTTGCCATCAAAGGTCTGTATAGTCAAAGCTATGGTTTTTCCACTGGTCATGTACATCCATGAGAATTAGACCATTACGAAAACTGAGCACTGAAGAACTGATACCTTCAAACTGTGGTATTAGAGAAGACTCTTGAGAGTCCCTTAGTGAGAACATCAAACCAGTCAATCCAAAAGGAAATTGAGCCTGAGTATTCAGTGGAAAGACATGCTGAAGCTGAAGCTCAATACTTTCGCCACCTGATGCAAAGAACTTACCCACTGGAAAAGACTCTGATGCTTGTAAAGGCTGAGGGCAGGAGGAGAAGGGGGCAACCAAGGATGAGACGGTTGGATGGTATCACTGATTCAATGAACATGAATTTGAGCAAACTCCAGGAGATACTGAAGGGAGAGGGAAGGCTGGTGTACTGTAGTCCATGGGGTCGCAAAGAGCTGGACATGACTTAGCCAGTAAAAACAACCATAACTTGCTTAGAGAAATGAGAACAGTGTCCATATACAGAGATAAGAGCTTTAACCATAATCACCCAAATCTGAAATAACTTTAAATGTCCACTTACATGTGAATGGATAGACCGATTTGGTATATCCATACAACAAAATACTACTCAGCAAGAGAAAGAAACAAACATGGGTGAATTTCAACAATATTATTTTAGCAAAAGATGTCACACAAAATATCATACGATTCCATGAATACAAAATTCTAGAATAGGCAACACTAATCTATGTGATGGAAAGCTTGGAGCGGGGCTGAGAGAGGGGGAATTGACAATAAAGAGGCAAGAGGGAATTTTGGATCATGATGGAAATGTTTAAATCTTCTTTGGTGATTACAGATGTGTATGCCTTTCTAAAATATTAAATTTCATAACTGAAAAGGGTGCATCTTATTCCATGCAAATAATACTTCGAAAAGCTGATTGTTTTTAAGTAGTTAATATTTAAATGCAAGTTACATTGGACTGTTGGGCTACTACTATAATACTATTCATTGTGAAACCAGTTGCATATGTAATCAGATGGCAGAAAGTCTCTCTCTTGAGAAAAAAATCATAATATGAAATTTTAACTGCTAAAATCATGATTTGGGGTTTTTATGTTTGTTTTATAAATTAGATTCTAAATGCAGGCTCTTGTCCTGGTCCTCCAGTTTATTTATTTGACAAGTCAGTTAACTTTGCCAGATCTTTCCTGTGGCCCACCAGACTCCTCTGTCCATGGGATTCTCCAGGTAAGAATACTGGAGTGGGTTGCCACGTCCTTCTCCAGGGGATCTTCCCCACCCAGCAGCTGATCCCAAGTCTTCTGTGGCTCCTGCATTGCAGGCAGTTTCTTTACCACTAAGCCATCGGGGAAGCCTTTGTTTCCTCCACTTGGAATGAAAGAACTGGACAACATTCAGATTTAATAAAAAATTATCTAAGCATCTTCTCTGAGATAGGTACTCTGCCAGGTGGCTCCATATACTTCCTCTCTTTCAACTATTGCTCTCACAGGTTCCTTGACATTAAACTACAAAATTTCAGAATTTTGGACTTTTCCATTTTCAGTGAAAATCACTCTATCCCAACATGTCAATTTGTATCATGTACATGCATGTTAATTTGCTTCAGTCATGTCCAACTCTTTGTGACCCTGTAGACTGTAGCCTGCTAGGCTCCTCTGTCCATAGAATTTTCCAGACAAGAAAACTAGAGTACACTGCCATATCCTATGCCAAGGGATCTTCCTGACCCAGAGATTGAACTCAAGTCTCCTGCGTTTTCTGCATTGTAGGTGGATTCTTTACTGCTGAGCCACTGGAGAAACCCTAATTTGTATCAGTTCAGTTCAGTTCAATCGCTCAGTTATGTCAAACTCTTTGTGATCCCATGGACTGTAGCACGCCAGGCCTCCCTGTCCATCACCAACTCCCAGAGTGTACTCAAACTCATGTCCATTGAGTTGGTGATGCCATTCAACCATCTTGTCCTCTGCTGTCCCCTTCTCCTCCCACCTTCAATCTTTCCCAGCATCAGGGTCTTTTTTTTTTTAATTTTTATTTTTACTTTATTTTGCTTTACAATACTGTATTGGTTTTGCCATACATTGACATGAATCAGCCACGGGTGTACATGAGTTCCCAATCCTGAACACCCCTCCCACCTCCCACCCCATATCATCTCTCTGGATCATCCCCATGCACCAGCCCCAAGTATCCTCTATCCTGTATCAAACATAGACTGGCGATTTGTTTCTTATATGATAGTATACATGTTTCAATGCCATTCTCCCAAATCATCCCACCCTCTCCCTCTCCCACAGAGTCCAAAAGTCCATTCTAAACATCTGTGTCTCTTTTGCTGTCTTGCATGCAGGGGTTATCATTACCATCTTTCTAAATTCCATATATATGTGTTAGTATTCTGTATTGGTGTTTTTCTTTCTGGCTTACTTCACTCTGTAAACAGGCTCCAGTTTCATCCACCTCATTAGAACTGATTCAAATGTATTCTTTTTAATGGCTGAGTAATACTTCATTGTGTATATGTACCACAGCTTTCTTATCCATTGATCTGCTGATGGACATCTAGGTTGTTTCCATGTCCTGGCTAATATAAACAGTGCTGCAATGAACATTGGGGTACACGTGTCTCTTTCAATCAGGGTCTTTTCAAATGAATCACTTCTTATCAGGTGGCCAAAGTATTGGAGTTTCAGCTTCAACGTCAGTCCTTCCAAAGAATATTCAAGACTGATTTCCTTTAGGATGGACTGGTTGGATCTCCTTGCTGTCCAAGGGACTCTCAAGAGTCTTCTCCAACACCACAGTTCAAAAGCATCAATTCTTTGGTGCTCAAGTTTTCTTTATAGTCCAACTCTCATTTGTATCATATTACCTACAAATTCAGTAGCCAACAAAGAACTTCTAAATTTATTGTGAAGTGCAATCTGATTCAATGAGCTTAGAAGAACATTTACTTTATTTTCTTTTGAATTAATCTCTGATAGTTTGTGTGGATATATGTTTACGCTTTTAACCCGGATCCCTTAAGCTTCCATTGTATGAGCCATAGCATTCTTCTACTGACAGAATTTGAGTCTTGATGTATCCAACTCCAGGGTTTAGGGCAGGAGAAGCTTACATAGCAAGCTCAGGGCATGGGCGAACTTCTTCCAGAAACGTCTAACTGTTGTAGCAAAGAAGGATGGTAACCACATGATTTAAAAATGCAAATATAACTCAGTTGCTCTGCCAAGAATTTCTTTCAGGGAGAGGAAATTAGAGCAGAACTCCTGAAAAGAGAACTATTTAATAGAAAAAAATTCTCTACTGGAGTCAGTGCATGTAATACAGTGATTATAATACAGAACATCCACTCAGGGCATCCAAGGAGATGACAAGTAGGAATATCAGCTTTTGTTAATTCTGGACACTAGACTCGCTCACATTCTTCTTTTTAGATTCATATGTGATGTTTCTGTCTCTTTCTGTCTTTATTTCCCAGGGGACTTAATCTATCCTATTTATCACAGTTTCCCTCTTGAACTAATTATTCCTCAGTTTGTTCTTTTTAAAGTTTGGGAAGGTCATGTACACTCTGCTATATTTAAAATGGATAACAGACAAGGACCTATTGTGTAGCACATGGAACTTTGCTCAATGTTATGTGCCAGTCTAGATGGGAGGGGTTTGAGGGAGGATGGATACATGTATATGTATGGCAGAGGCCCTTCATTGTTCACCTGAAACTACCACAACATTGCTAATGAGCTATACCCCAATAAAAAACGTTTTGGATGCTAAAAACTAAAAATTAAATAAAAAATCAACCTTTTATTTATAATGTTTTCTATTAAAGTAACAGTATCTGTTCATTGAGACAAGAAGAAAATACAGATAAGCAGAAGCAAAACCATATACTCACAATAATTAGCAACCCATCCATAAACCTACTACCCAGATATCACTATTCCCCAGCTGGGATAAAGTTTCAGAATTGTGCTATGGCTAAGCGCTTTTCCTGGAGCGCAGGCTTTTGTTACAGAGAAAGTTCTGGGTATAATTCACAATCTTTCTCAGATCTTCCCTGTGAGAACCTGGAGGAGTTCCTGAAGGGAAAGCTTAGGAAAGTGTGGCGCTCCCTTAAGACTGGAACGCAGGAATTTCTCACTTTTACCCCAGTCCGCAGTCAACCTTCAGCAATTCGGGAAGATTACCCTAAACATTCCTACTGGATTATGACTCTGGCTCTCCTCTCCCAGGTAAGCAAATCTCAGTTCCATATTTCTCAGAATGTACCCATCTCTCCAGATTTTGATGCACAATTTGCCCCGGGATTTCAGTTCTCTAATGGACCCACTAAAAGTTATTGACTTTCAGATTGTCTAACTTTTGTGTTGCTGTAAGGATGAAAGAAACAACTCTCCATTATGTTGGGACTGAAAGTGGAAGCCTCTCTCAACTCAACCTCTAATTGTAAAAGTATAGTGTGATTAAGAAAGGCAATATCCAGACAAGAAAACAATTACTGATAATTTACTCACTGATTATGTAGGTGAGTAATCCTTTGCCACCTCACCATAGCACTCTGGGAATTGTTTGTTAACATCTGTATACACAGAGTTCCCAGGTTGTGCCCAGTGGACCATTTCTCAGCTGGACCTTATCTTACTGAGTGGTGATGGTCATGGTTCTGCATGTAGTTAGAAAGGAAGTATGGCCTCTGAGTATGTAAGTCTCTTCATTTTTGTTGCCACAATGGTGGCTTCACCTGTAGCTGTCGGTAAAGAATCTGCCTGCAATACAGGAGACCCAGGTTCGATTCCTGGGTTGGGAAGATTTCCTGGAGAAGGAAATGGCAACCCACTCCATTATTCTTACCTGGACAGGGAAACCTGGAGTGATATAGTTCATGGGGTTGCAAGAGTCAGACATGACTTAGCGACTAAACCACCACCAATGTCAAAGAGACAGATGCTTGAAAAAAGTCTAAATATTAATTAGTATGTTTCTCCAGTTTATATCTAGATATTTGACCTTAACTTTTCTCTTAACCCTCACAGTTTTCTTCTAATATTAAATATAGGTCCTAATATATTTTTCTACAAGGGGCAAATAAACATTCATGTATGAATGAATAAATACGTTAGCTACTATTATACCAGTAGCTCCACTTTGCTATTTTTACATAAAAACTTGAATGCTGATATTGCTATAAATAGCTGCTACAAATGAATTTTGGGTGCATCGCTGGCAGGTTTCTGGTATACAAATGAACATGACTTGCAAATAGCAATTTTACAGTTTCTACATATGGAAATTCAGTTCTGTGTATAATATTCTGCTTCAAGGTTTAGAACAAGTATGCAGAGCAGTGTTCATTCACACAACTTTGAAAAATGTGTTTGCTTAGCTATTTCAGTTTCTCTTATGGAAGAGTCCCAGTTGCATCAAGCATTACTGTGTGCTGAGTTCAAGGTCGCTATGCTCAAAGAGCTCAAGGCAAATTTGGATCCAATTCAGTTCTATGAGGGCTTTTCTGATGGCCCCTCATTACAGAGTTCAAAGTGGACTGAAGTTTTACATGTGATTTCAAAGCTTGGAGTCACATAGCTTTGAGTCTTGGCTGGAAAGAAACTTACCAGCCTCAAACCACATTTCTAAGCCCCTATTATTTCTAAATGGTGTCAGATGACTGTACCTGACAATGCAACGTGAGCAAAAATGATGTGGGTGTCTTCTGAACCTAGTGGATTTTCTCTCTCATTTTCTTTCATTTTCAACTACTTGGGTACATGAAGCACTATTAGACAGCTGTGTCAATAGATGGTGGAAATGTCACTCTCAGAAAACAACAAATGGGAGAAAGCTACCCACCAACTAGCAGCACTATATTGCTCTTTCTTGTGAGTGCGAATAAGCATCATTACATTGAGCCTCTGAAATTTTGTAGCTTATATGCTGCTGCTGCTAAGTCGCTTCAGTAGCGTCTGACTCTGTGCAACCCCATAGACGGCAGCCCACCAGGCTCCACCATCTAGAAGCTAGTATTACCCTATAGAAATTATTACCAGAAGTGATAAGCTGCTTTAGCAGATACTGGCAGTATCCCACCTGTACTGCATTGGAGCAAACCATTTTTCATGATATAACTGAAAAAGAAAGAAATTATTTTAAAAAGATATAAGTGATATGCATCACCCTCTAAGTGTAAGGTGTACAGCATAATAGTTTGATTAATGTATATTGTGAAGTTAATACTTCAATAAATTTAATTAGCATCCATAATCTCATATAAATATAATTTAAAAAACACCTTTTTTTTCCTTTTGATGTGCCTTCTGAGGATTGACTTCTTTAACAGTGCTCATATATGCCATACAGTGTGGATGCATGTTCAGTTGCTCAGTCATGTCTGACTCTTTGCAACCCCATAGACTGTAACCAGTTAGGTTCCTCTGTCCATGCAATTTCCCAGGCAAGAATATTGGAGTGGGTTGCCATTTCTTCCTCCAGGGGATCTTCCTGACCCAGGGATCAGTATTAACACCATAAAACAGTGTTAACTAATTTAATATAGAGGTAAACAAAAGAGCCTGTGTTCAAGGAGTACCATCAATGAGCCAGAAAAGCATGTCTAACAATCATCAAGCAAGAAGAGCAAACATGAGGATCCAAGTTATTGGAAAGAAGACGAGGTTGGAGAGTCATGGAAGATGAGAGGCAGCACACAGGGGGTCAGAGAAGAGGAGCAGAAATAGGTTTGAACTAATGCCAGCTGTGGAAGTCATGTGTGTGCTGGGTGTTTGTGTTCACCTACCCCGGGATATTGTGAATAACCTGGGTGTGTCAAGGGGCCAAGGAGATACCATTTGCCTGCTATCTTACTTATGTGGATTTTTCAAGAGAGGTGATTAGAAAAAAATGACAGGGGTATGCCATTCCTATAAAATCTACATCAGTTCAGTTCAGTCCAGTTCAGTGGCTCAGTCATGTCCAACTCTTTGCGACCCCATGAATCGCAGCATGCCAGGCTTCCCTGTCCATCACCAACTCCCGGAGTTCACTCAGACATGTCCATCAAGTCAGTGATGCCATCCAGCCATCTCATCCTCTGTCGTCCCCTTCTCCTCCTGCCCCCAATCCCTCCCAGCATCAGAGTCTTTTCCAATGAGTCAACTCTTCGCATGAGGTGGCCCAAGTACTGGAGTTTCAGCTTTAGCATCATTCCTTCCAAAGAAATCCCAGGGCTGATCTCCTTCAGAATGGACTGGTTGGATCTCCTCGCAGTCCAAGGGACTCTCAAGCGTCTTCTCCAACACCACAGTTCAAAAGCATCAATTCTTCGGCTCTCAGCTTTCTTCACAGTCCAACTCTCATATCCATATATGACCACAGGAAAAACCATAGCCTTGACTACATAGTAATTTAGTACTATAGAAATTCAATACAAACCATAAAAAGACAAAAAAATATGCTTTGAGGTCACTAGGACTAAATTGCTAGTCCTAGCAGTTAGCAGTGGCAATTGATGTTGCACAATATAAGAATCTCTTCAGGAGTTCCCTGGTGGTCCAGTGGTTAGGACTTGGTGCTTTGGCTGGGCCTAGGTTCCAAACTAAAATCCCACAAGCTGCAGAGTGCTGCAAAAAAAGGAAAAAGAAAAAGAAAAAAAAAAACCCTCCTCTGTGATATTACAGAAGATTAAGTAGTGATACTTGATGATTTCCAATGATTAGAGTACTAACTCTCTCATGAAGCACCTTGTTCCATGGTTGTGTGTGTGAAAGTCACCCAGTCGTGTCTGACTCTTTGCAACTGCATAGACTGTAGCCCACCAGGCTCCTCTGTCCATGGGATTCTCCAGGTAAGAATACAGGAGTGTGTTGCCATTTCCTCCTCCAGGGGATCTTCCCAACCCAGGGATTAAACCCAGGTCTCCCACATTGCATGTGGATTCTTTACCATCTGAGCTACCAGGGAAGCCCCTGTTCTATGGTTGGGCAGGACTAATTGCTAAACATTACTAAAATGTTAGTTTACTCTGATTATGTGACCTCTTGGTTTCCTTTGACTCCACATTCTTCTCTGGTAAATTCTCTTCTTCCTCTAGCCCCCCACAAAGTTGATATTCTTCAGTAATCTAGGAAGGCTGTTTTTATATAGTCATAAATAAGTCTTCTAATGATGCTAAAGCTGAAACTCCAGTACTTTGGCCACCTCATGCAAAGAGTTGACTCATTGGAAAAGACTCTGATGGTGGGAGGGATTGGGGGCAGGAGGAGAAGGGGACGACAGAGGATGAGATGGCTGGATGGCATCACTGACTCAATGGACATGTCTGAGTGAACTCCGGGAGTTGGTGATGGACAGGGAAGCCTGGCGTGCTGCAATTCATGGGGTCGCAGAGTCGGACACCACTGAGTGACTGAACTGAGCTGAACTGAATAGTCATCCTAAGTGAGCTTAAAGTTCTGCTGCAGTCCAAGTACTGATGATTTCAAACAAATGTGTCTAGTTTAGAGGTCTGCTGAATTTTGTATTTGTTCATTGTCCATTTCCAAGTAAATGTACTATAGACAATAAGTTCTGTGTATCCAACTACATTCCTCAGCTCCTCTTGAAAAACTGTCCTCTTTTGGGTGCTTTAGAACCCAGCTGTCAATGCAGGAGACGTAAGAGTCATAGGTTCAATCCCTGGATCAGGAAGATTCCTAGGGGAGGGCATGGCAACCCACTCCTGTATTATTGCCTGGAGAATCACGTGGACAGAGGAGCGCTATGATCCATAGAGTCGCAAAGAGTCAGACACAACTGAAGCGACTTGGTACACATGCATCTCAGTGAATAGCTTATAGTTCTATGTCCTAAATCATTGGAAAGCTTTAAATGACACTATCTAATCCTCTGTAACATCACAGACGTGATTCTTATATCAGCAACAGTTTAGGCTTAGTGATCTCAAAATGGTTTTTTTTTTCTTTTTATGATTTTTACTGAATCTCTATATGATTAGAAAAAGAACTACAGGGGTCTGCCATTCCCATACACTATACATAGTAATTTGGTAGTATAGACATTTTCAAGCCTGGGGTATATGTCAGCTTCAAATATATGGTGATGGTTTGTTAATTTTTCGACTTCCCAAAGGGCATATGAAGTCTTGAGTTCAACACATCTTCTTATGTCTGGATTTCAGCCATCTGTAGTTTCCTAAAGATTTATTTCAATCTAGAATTAGCCTCATTTAATCCAGACCTAATGATTTTCCATTGACCTGCCCTGAGTCTCTGAGACCAGCTCAAATCAGTTCCGGGTATGGGTGGGGTTGAATTGTGAGGAATAGAGTGATGGAAGTATGTAAGTAGAAATTCAATAAAAGGTGAACAGGTCTTTCTAGTCTCTACACTTCTCTGTTCTGTATTCAAGGAACTTATAATCTATATGGGATGCTATAAAATGTGCACCTAAAATGATAATTCATCTTACAGAAAATTAATGATGTAATAAAGAACTCACCAGCTTCACGAAAGGAGAGTATACTTTATGTCCAGATATTTGGGAAAAGTTCAATAGTGTAATGGTTTAGAGAAAGATGGTATTTAGTACAAAAAGAAAAGGTTTAGGCCTCAGTAACAGTCTTCAAATCCCGTGGATGGAGGAGCCTGGAAGGCTGCAGTCCACGGGGTCGCGAAAAGTCGGACACGACTGAGCGACTTCACTTTCACTTTTCACTTTCATGTATTGGAGAAGGAAATGGCAACCCACTCCAGTGTTCTTGCCTGGAGAATCTCAGGGTCGGGGGAGCCTGGTGGGCTGCCGTCTCTGGGATTGCACAGAGTCGGACACGACTGAAGCTACTTAGCTGTAGCAGCAGCAACAGTCTTCAAATACCTGAAATGTTCTCAGAGTTTGTTAGCTTCAGGCAATAATTTTTTTCCTGGTTGTTATTATCTATTTGCTTAATCTTAGTGAAACCTCTAAGAATATGCCACTGAATATTTTTGTGTCTGTCAAAATTATGATTACAAATCATTATAATGCATTAGATTGCAGCAGACTTAATTTGTATATTTACCATGTAAAGATGCTAAGTTAATGTATACTAGAGATCAGTTTCAAGTGACATCTGATGAAATTGTTATCCTGTATTCTACTTATCTAGTTGCAGTTTCAATTATTAGGCAGAATGGCTTTTTTCATTCTCTCCTTCTTGATTCTGATCAACTAGGAGGCAATCTCCAGGCAAGTTTCATGATTGGTGATACTAGAATGAATTTGAACAGTTTCCTAATTAACAATAAATAATACAGAAAGAAAAATCATGTTGATCAAATAGTGTTTAACTTGAAAAATTTTCTCTAACTTTAATAAGTGCCAAAAAACAAATTGCATGTGCATTATATTTAACCAAACCATAACTCCCATAGGGAATTTGATTTCATGTGGCTTTTTGACTCTTTTGAGTTTTATGAATCACTTTAGTATAACTACAATGATCTAAGTATTTCAGTTAAATCATCCTGTTTAAGCATTTACATTGTACATTTGCAGATAATTAATTGACAGTCCCCAAAGACTGCAGTTTGCACTACATCAACCTGATTTCTTCAGAATTTCAGTTAGTTCTTGTCCAGTTTTCAGAGCAGTCCCATCTAACTTCCATGTATGAATTTATAAGCTAAACATTTCTAGGTTAAGCATCATTTTTATGATCAATGGGACACTTCAAACAAATAGCTGATTAAATGCCCTAGATGTGCATGTACTGAGAAGCATACTCCTATAGCCCTAGGAAAGACACTGAATATCTTACCACTTCTGTCAAATATGAAAAATAATGAATCTGCTCTGAAAGCCAGATCCACAGGTAAGCTGCAAGGCATGCTTCTCAAGGGTTAATTCTCAAGTGAACGCGAGGGTGTATTCAGCCTCCAACAAGAAGTCTGTGCATTTAGCCTTTACATAGGCACTCTTCAGTCTTTGGAAAGGTGAAACTGGGCTGAGAGCATGTCACACACTACTGTTTGAGTAGGATGGAAGGCAGGATGGGTCTTTTCAAGTGTGTGCTGTAGGCCTGGAGGAAGAATAGAAACGTCCTTGGAGCCTGCCAAGGAGAGGTGAGCCTGGCTGAATAATCAGTGAGCAGAAACCAAAACCCTGCAACTTATCAGGCAAAGGGACATGAAGGCTAGAGTTGCTGTGATGATGCAAATGAAGGGCAAAATGGTACAAATTCCTGTCTCCCAGAAGGTGTAATTAGAGAGGGAAGGTAGAAAAACAGCTACCTCTAGAAATGCAGAGCAGATGCTTATGCAGACTACCTCAGGCCTGGGTTAACAGTTAAAAGATATTGACGATTTTCATTTCTCGCCTTCATTTCATATAAAAGTTTGCCTGAGTTCCAATTGATACTACTAATAACAGATCACAAAAAAGACGTAGCACAATGTGAATGCAAGAAGCCAGGCACACAAAGCACTCAAAACATCTGAACCAAAGGAAACCTGGGCCAAATATGAAAAACATTTCTATGATAATCTAAAATTATGCACATAAAATGTAATCTAAATCATGTGAACTATTTGACGCTCTAGCCATAAGAAACACCAAGTTCTTTCTAAATGCTTGAGTTTGATAATACACAAATTATATTTTACTTCTCTTTAATTGGTATTTATGTTCTGTATCATTTCTAAATCAGCATATACAATGCATACACTTTGGACAGCTGGCATGGTGTCTCTCCTTACCATTTGATGTTATTTAAGTAGCTTCAGTATAGAGGCCGAGTATACTTTGTTTCACAGAGATACCAGTATCAGAGTATTTTACTTATGTACAAAGGCAGGGAACATTTTTAGCTGTTTTATGAGTCTGCATTAGCCCATAAAACTCTTAATTTAGCGTTGTGTTGTTGGTGAGATGGTCTTATCTCCTCTTGATACTGCTTCGGTTGCCTTCAGTTTTCTTCATGTTAGTTGATGGTTTTCCTCTTTACACATTTGGCTAATTAAAATAACAAATCTTCAAGCCGTCTTTTTGGGATGCCTTCTTATCACTCTAAACTAATTAAACTGGAGGGGGAGAAAAAAGAATCTGCTACAACCTAGTAGCAAATCTTCATGCATCAACTATATTTAGTATCTTTTGAAAAATAAAAATATTTTATCTTGGACAACTCTCTTTTTCATGGTGAATCTAAAGTCCCTATGATAGTCAATCTTTTTCTATTCTTCTGTCCAATCAAAGAAACTTCTGTGCCTCTGCTACCAAGTGGACAGCAGGAAGAACAGAATGTATTTTGTAGAAATCCCAGGGAATGGAAATAATCCCAAATCCACTGTTGACATTCCCCAAAGCTAATTGCTATGAGGGCGATGAAATATTGAAGGGCTGATAGAAAAATTTAGACTGTGGGTCTCTTGGACAGTCAAGACTTCTTATAAAAATGGAAGAACCATTGTCTAGTGGAATGATGGCATTCCCTTACTCTGGCTGTGGAGATATGGTTCATCTTTAATAGTTAAGATTCATGTATACTTTCATCTGCCTGGGATGTTTTTGAAGTGAAGTGAAGGCGCTCAGTCGTGTCCGACTCTTTGCGACCCGTGGACTGAAGCCCACCAAGCTCCTCCATCCATGGGATTCTCCAGGCAAGAATACTGGAGTGGAATACATTTCCTTCTCCAGGGGATCTTCCCGACCCAGGGATTGAACCCAGGTCTCCCACATTGCAGGCAGACGCTTTAACCTCTGCAACACCATGTTTTTAGTATGGCCTAAAATAACTTCTCAAACAACCATTTGATATTGTGATGTTCAAAAACTTTGAAAATACCATTTTTTTATAACTCTCTGGAACCTCAAGTTATAATTCCATGTCAAAGAATTTGAATAGAGAGATGAAGTTAAGTTTCACATTAGATATATTATCAAGGAATTTTTCTGTCTTCTTGAACCACATGCAATACTTGACTGTATCTTAATTTTTTATTATGTTGCATTTTCTTATAGAATTTTCCTAATAAATACTCCGAATTAACCAGACTGATCTGCAGCCTTTCTTAGTTTTATTTTTGAAGAGTTTAAGATTCAGTTTAGTTCAGTCACTCAGTCGTGTCCAACTCGTTGTGACCCCATGAATTGCAGCACGCTAGGCCTCCCTGTCCATCACCAACTCCTGGAGTTCACCCAAACTCATGTGCATCGAGTTGGTGACGTCATCCAGCCATCTCATCGTCTGTTGTCCCCTTCTCCTCCTGCCCCCAACCCCTCCCAACATCAAGGTCTTTTCCAATGAGTCAACTTTTCACATGAGGCGGCCAAAGTATTAGAGTTTCAGCCTCAGCATCAGTCCTTCCAATGAACACCCAGGACTGGTCTCCTTCAGGATGGACTGGGTGGATCTCCCTGCAGTCCAAGGAACTCTCAAGAGTCTTCTCCAGCACCACAGTTCAAGGGCATCAATTCTTCGGTGCTCAGCTTTCCTCACAGTCCAACTCTCACATACATACATGACCACTAGAAAAACCATAGCCTTGACTAGACGGACCTTTGAAGGCAAAGTAATATCTCTGCTTTGTAATATGCTATCTAGGTTTAAGATTCGGAGAAGGCAATGGAACCCCACTCCAGTACTCTTGCCTGGAAAATCCCATGGGCGGAGGAGCCTGGTAGGCTGCAGTCCATGGGGTCGAGAAGAGTCGGACACGACTGAGTGACTTCATTTTCACTTTTCACTTTCATGCACTTTCATGCATTGGAGAAGGAAATGGCAACCCACTCCAGTGTTCTTGCCTGGAGAATCCCAGGGGTGGGGGAGCATGGTGGGCTGCCATCTCTGGGGTCGCACAGAGTTGGACATGACTGATGCGACTTAGCAGTAGCAGCAGCAAGTTTAAGATCAGGCACAACTAATATGAACAATAAAGCTTAACTGAATAGTTTGGGATTAAGTATATGAATTGCTGGCTCTAAAATACAATGAACAATGAATTTTTCTACTGTACAGTTTCTTCCCTGAGACTTTCAGAGAGGAATCCGTAAAGAAGTTAATTTTTAAGGATTCTGGCACCTAGAGCATCTTGGAGCTAAATGATTAGCATGAGGCGCATTGAGTAGGAGAATGGCAGAATGATGGATTACCATCTGAGGACATTTTTGAATAGAGTAAAGTAGCAAACTAAAAAGGAAAACTAAAGCAAAGGTAGTCTGGCATATTTCTTAGGATCCCTAACTGAGATCTGTCTGAGGCAGTTCAGGACACAGCACCTAGCACCTTTCTTAGGATCCCTAACTGAGGTTCACCTGAGGCTGCTCAGGACACAGCGTCTAGCACCACTCCAGTGGTTCTCACCTTACAAGCTATTCACAGTGACTGATTTACCATGGGAAGGAGGCAATGATAATACAGGCATACCTTGTTTGCTTGCACTTTGCTTTATCATGCTTCAGAGATAGTGTTTATTTTTTTCTTTTAACAAGCTGAAGGTTTGTGACAATCCTATGGTTAGCGAGTCTATCAGTGCCATTTTCCCTACAGTATCTGCTCATTTTGTTTGTCTGTGTCACAGTTTGGTAATTCTTGCAATGTTTCACACTTTTATTATCATTATATTTGTTGTGGTGACTGGTAATCAGCCACCTTTGATGTAACTATTGTATTAATAATTGTTTTGGGGCACCATGAATCCCACCCAGAAAAGGCCATGAATATAATTGATAAATGTATGTGACTGTTCTACCAACCAACAGATTTCTCTTTCTTCCTCTCCTGAGGCATCCCTGTTCTCTGAGACACAACAATAGTGAAATTAGTCCTCGTGGCCTCTAACTATTTAAGTGAAAGGAGGAATCTCATGTCTCTGTTTAATTGTTTTGTCTTCCAGGTTTAATGAGATATAATTGTCATATAGCACTGTATAAAGTTCAGGTGTACAGCATGATGATTTGACTTACATATATCACGAAACCTATTACCACAATAAGTTTAGTGAACCTTGATCATATCATGTAGATACAAAATTAAATAAATAGAAAAAATATTTTCCCCTGTGATGAGAACTCTTAGGATTTACTCCCTTAACAATTTTCATATGTAACATACAGTAGTGTTAATTATATTAATCATGATGTACATTGTATCCGTGATACTTCTTTGTCTAATAACTAGATGTTTGTACCTTTCAACTACCTCCATCCAATTCCCCCTCCCTGCCTCTGGTAACCACAAATCTAATCTCTTTTTCTATGAGTTTATTTGCTTGTACAACACAATGTTAGTTCCTGTTACACAGCATAACGACTTAGTATTTCTACACATTTTAAAATGATCATCACAGTAGATTTAGTTTTAGTTACCATCTATCAATATACAATGATTATTGACTATATTTCCCATGCTGTACATTTCACAGTCATTACGCACGTATTTTTTAACTGGTACCTCTTAATCTCCCTTACCTGTTTCTTTCTTCTACTTTCCTTCTTCCCCTCTGGCACAACCATCTGTTTGTTGTCTGTATCTATGACACTGTTTCTGTTTTGTTATATTTGTTCATTTAGCTCACGTATACTTCTTGACAACTTCCTGCCTAAGGGTTTATTACTGAGAAAACTAGCTACCGACGAGTAACATCAGCATATTGGCCAGCCTCAAACTCTTCAAAAGTTCAGTCATTCTTAAGTCCAATCTATTGTGTAGCTGTGATAAGTGTGCCATTGATGTTATATCTGTATTCTTTAAAACTTTCTTTGTCTATGTAAACCTAAGCAACAAAACCGAAAATGAACATCACCAGACAGATGATAAAACTGTCTGTGCTGGGTTAACTCCCTTGCTCAAAAAGATGAGTCTTGACAGTTAGAAATGAGAAGGGTTAAGAACGTAGAGCACGTTGTCAAGAATTTCAGTGCATGTATCTATAGCTTGGAGTTGGTAACTGTTGGCTCTAGTTGACACAGATAGGGTGACAGGAGATTAACTGTTTTGTTTGAGAACAGTGGCATCATTCAGCTTGAATGCAAGGGGATAGCCAGAAATAGAGATAATCCTGCAGTGGCTGTAGCCCATGTGTCCACTAAGAAAATAACGGCTTCTGATCAGTTGTGCTTAAGTTCCATGTGTATTTTGTGATCCTTTTGGTCTGTTTTTATGAATGACAACTCTGTAAAGCAAAAGAACTTTTAAAAATCTAGATATCATTGTGAAATGTGGAGGGCATATTAGTGAGTCTCAATTCAATGGAATGTGAGTAGAGTGAGAGGATCTTGTCTGTCATCACCTGTTTGAAAGTAATTTTGAATGAATTGATAAATTGATATTTGCTGGGTATTCTGGGAAAGTTTTGAGGTGAAAGAGAATATGAAAAGGAAGTGGAACTATTATTAGATTCTTCCATTATAGTATCATAAAGTAGGTTGCAAATTGTTTTATATTTACTAATACAGGAAATACTGCTTATTATCTCTTTGAAGGTGGATACATCTGATTACTCAATTTCAGTGTCTATAGTTCACTATCTTCAAACTATGATCAATTTCCTGTTCAACTTTAAATGTTCTCTTGGCTCTAATGTCAACTTAAATTTTATTTTTATATTCTTTGCTCATAATTAAATCACCATTTTGGAAGTGAAGTTAAGAAGTAAGACTATGTTTTAGCATCTGTAGCACAAATCTGATGCATGACATTTAATTTTTTAAAAATATTTTTAAAATATACATACAAGAATATCTTTAAATTAATAACTACTTTTTAAAGAATAAATATACAGTAAAATGAATTTGCATTTGTTTACTCATCTAGCACATTTCTGGCTCTGCTACTAATCTATTAGCCCTCTGACCCTGTGGGAGGTATTTCATGTCTAAGAAGCATCAGTTCAGTTCAGTCGCTCAGTCGTGTCCAACTCTTTGCGACCCCATGAATCACAGCACACCAGGCCTCCCTGTCCATCACCAACCCCCGGAGTTCATTCAAACTCACATCCATCGAGTCGGTGATGCCATCCAGACATCTCATCCTCTGTCATCCCCTTCTCCTCCTGCCCCCAACCCCTCCCAACATCAAGGTCTTTTCCAATGAGTCAACTCTTCGCATGAAGTGGCAAAGGACTGGAGTTTCAGCCTCAGCATCAGTCCTTCCAATGAACACCCAAGACCTGTCTCCCTTAGGATGGACTGGTTGGATCTCCTTGTAGTCCAAGGGACTCTCAAGAGTCTTCTCCAACACCACAGTTCAAAGGCATCAATTCTTCGGTGCTCAGCTTTCTTCACAGACCAACTCTCACATCCATACATGACCACTGGAAAAATCATAGCCTTGACTAGACAGACCTTTGTTGGAAAAGTAATATCTCTGCTTTTGAATATGCTATCTAGGTTGGTTATAACTTTTCTTCCAAGGAGTAAGTGTCTTTTAATTTCATGGCTGAAATCACCATCTGCAGTGATTTTGGAACCCAAAAAAATAAAGTCTTACACTGTTTCCCCTGTTTCCCCATCTATTTGCCATGAAATGATGGGACAAGATGCCATGACCTTAGTTATCTGAATGTTGAGCTTTAAGCCAACTTTTTCACTCTCCTCTTTCACTTTCTTCAAGAGGCTTTTTAGTTCCTCTTCACTTTCTGCCATAAGGGTGGTGTCATCTGCCTATCTGAGGTTATTGATATTTCTCCTGGCAATCTTGCAGTCCCTTATCTGTAAAATGGGAATAATGTCATTATAGTGTGTTAAGACTCTTTTGTGGTACAATTTATTAAGAAATCTTTTAGAACTTCTTGATACCACATCATTAATTTATACTTTTAAATATGGAGAATACATAGAGTTTTTCCTGAATTACTTTATACTATTTATTCCCAAATCATGAAAATGTTGTCTGGAAGGTTTGTGAGATGTCAATAGTTATGCAGGTCAGGTATCTTTTGAGTTTTTTGCATTAAGACCCAATGGTTCTAAATATGAGAAAGCAGTACAGGTCCAGTGAACTTTTAAGAAAGTGGCCTCATACTAAAGAGCAATTCATGTAGACACAAACTGAAAGAGACCAAATTACATTTCCCTCCATATGTTTTCTTTATAGCAAATAAATGACATTCTGTTAAATAGTGGCATTAGATAGTATAGAATCAAATTATTTTTTATGTCAGGTGACTTTAAATGTATTTGCTTCAGCATTATACTTACCTGAGCTATAATGTTGTAAAATCGAGGATTGTGATGGTTAATTTCATGTGTCAACTTGACCAGACCATAGGATGCCCAGATATTTGATTAAACATTATTTTGAATATGTCTGTGAGAGTGTTTCTAGATGAGATTTATGTTTGAATTAATAGATTAAGGAAGACAAATATCTCTCTAGATGTGGGAGCCTCATGTAATCTGTTGAAGCTGAATAGAATAAGAAAGAATTCTTTCTCTGCCTCATTGTCTCTTCCTGCCTTTCTTAGAGTCTCTCTCTTTCTCCTATTGATTCTGTTTCTCTAGAGAACTCACAGCAATATGTGTTTAGTGTAAGATTGGCAGTTTACAAAATCCCTTGGGAACTATTTTAAAAAATGTTCAGATAAATCGTTGGTATGACAGTAACTTTATAAACCCTTTGTTACTCTTTAGAATAAAAATTCTATACCTCAATAATAATAATTTTGAAGAATATTTAATTGTACCTCTGTAGTTCTTTTCTCATTGTCTTGTTTTCTATTCTGAGAAATCTATATGGTCTAAGTAGCTTCATAGCAGTTTTTCTGAAGTAGTTCATTATGTGAAATTAAGATTGATTTCAATCCCAGGCTGGATGAAGCACAAACTGGAATCAAGATTGCCAGAAGAAATATCAACACCTCAGATACACAGATGATACCACCCTTATGGCAGAAAGTGGAGAGGAACTAAAGAGCTTCTTTATGATAGTGAAAGAGGAGAGTGAAAAATCAGGCTTAAAACTCAACATTCAACAAATGAAGATCATGGCATCTGGTCCCATCAATTCACGGCAAATAGATGGGGAAACAATGGAAACAGTGACAGACTTTATTTTCTTGGACTCAAAAATCACTGCAGATGGTGACTGCAGCCATGAAACTAAAAGCCGCTTGCTTCTTGGAAGAAAAGCTATGACCGACCTAGACAGCATATTAAAAAGTAGAGACATTACTTTGTCGACAAAGCTCTGTCTAGACAAAGCTACGGTTTTGCCAGTAGTCATGTATGGATATGAGAGTTGGACTATAAAGAAAGCTGAGTGCTGAAGAATTGATGCTTTTGAACTGTGGTGTTGGAGAAGATTCTTGAGAGTCCCTTGGACTGCAAGGAGATCCAACCAGTCCATCCTAAAGGAAATCAGTCCTGAGTATTCACTGGAAGGACTGATACTGAAGTTGAAACTCCAATACTTTGGCCACCTAATACGAAGAACTGACTCATTTGAAAAGACCCTGATGCTGGGAAAGATTGAAGGCAAAGGGAGAAGGAGATGACAGAGGATGACATGGTTGGATGGCATCACCGACTCGATGGACATGAGTTTGAGCAAGCGCTGGGAGTTGGTGATGGACCGGGAAGCCTGGCATGCTGCAGTCCATGGAGTTGTAGAGTCTGACATGACTGAGCGACTGCACTGAACTCAAAATTGAAGTTTCCAATCATTTGACTAAAGGCATTTTACTTTACTTTTGTTTCCTTTACAAAATAGGATTGAAATGTTCTAGAACAGAATGAACAAAACTACTGATTTGTTTCTCTGAGTTTTTTCCTCACTTGAAGATGTGGAATGGTCTTAGATTTCTACTTAATAGGCAACCACAAAGTCACTCTTCATTGTCTCCAAACTTTCCAATAAATTACCTATGAAAGCAGAAAAAAATGCAAATTCAAAGAAACCTTAAAAATTA
Organism: Ovis canadensis; assembly: GCF_042477335.2. Taxonomy (NCBI): domain Eukaryota; kingdom Metazoa; phylum Chordata; class Mammalia; order Artiodactyla; family Bovidae; genus Ovis; species Ovis canadensis. The sequence continues at coordinate 49,415,837 of NC_091252.1, forward strand.
TGACTGGAAGAGCATGCATGTAGTACATGAGTTAGGCATGGTTGGGACAGATTTCTACTGTATAGCAAAGCAATGGAAAATTATAATAAAAACAATTAATAGTCTCCAACTTCTTCGTTACAATAAAGGTGTCCTGTTTCTGAAAACACAGTAGGGAAATATATCGTCTCTTCCTCACTACATGCACAGCAGAGCAGACACTCCGGGTTAGTATCTAACAGAACATAGGGGCAGTCATCCTTATGATGTGAAATTGTCTCTTCTTTGGGTATCTGGCTACTCTTATCACTGCCCTTCCCCCAAACATCCCTTAAGTTTTTTTTTTAATTGCAAGAGATTTATTGGAGGTAATGCCTATGAAAATTGAAGGGGGTGCAGAAGGAGACAAAGAAAGCTTTCAGACAACAATATGGACCTAACACCACAAACTTAGTGGCTTTTCAGTACAGATAAAGTATCTTCCAATTTAGGCAAGTCAAAAGTCCCAGCACTGTGCATAAGAGCAGCTTCTCTGCTGAAGTTCTTCCAGAAACAAACCAAGGTGTTGACAGAACCCACTTTGTTAGTGGTTATAAGTCCTGCTTCCTTGCTGGCTATCAGCTGAGGGTCACTCTTAGCTCTTGTGGTCTCTCTCTGGTCCTTATGTCTCAGAGCCACCTCCATCATGTATGTCTTTGAACATCCATATACACAGAACACAATTCTAATAAGTCAACTGTCCCGGTGGTGTAGGGTTGAACACATGAAGTTACATCTCAGAGAACATCAATCTGCAGGAACGGAACCGTAAACGGTTTATAGGCAGAAACTCCTACAGTAATGCAGTATAGAATTCCCCGTCCTTCAACTCTACGGTGCCAGAGATTCAGGCAATGCACTTGAAAATTTGTTCCATTTCAGTCCAGAAGAACTGAACCAGATAAACTTATACTTGACACAGATATATGCTGACAATTATAGGCGTTAAATACCTTTCCATCTACACAGATATGAAAAGGTGATTCAGTTAGCACCTGTTAGATTAGCTTCAAAGAAAACTGATACCTTGTCTGATGGCCAGCACTGATAACTGCAAGACTCTGATTTAAGAATGGCAAAGAGGAAAAAAAAAACAACAATGACACAAGGTTTAATATCAATAACCAAAAAAAGGTAAAGAGGACATTATCCCAAGGCCCAAGGAAAATATAAAAATAATTTATTTCAAAAATCTGAAGCCACATAAGAAAATTGTGTGGCAGTCTCAGCATTAGGCACTAAGACACAGCCTGTACAAAGCTGCTTTATTTTACAACCAGAGAGAATTTAGCACAGCAAAGCCAGTCTTTTTAGTAACATTAGACATACGTCTTTGTATGTAGTTGTATACATGACATATTCAAATATATATAAATATGTTAATTTGTGAGATATATATATATACATGTGTGAATAGACAAATCTATGTAAGAAGAAATTTCTTTAGATTTCTTTGTTATTTGTTGGTAAAAATTTCTTCAGTAGCATTCAACATTCATTTCTAATTTTAAAAGTAAAATCTTACAGTATTATGAATAAAATGATCATTATATTATACTTTTAAAAGATTCAAATTATATTTAATTAAAAACAAGAATTCTTGCATAGACTTCCTTGCCAAGGCAAAAAAATATAATACTGAGATGAGAAAGGACAAGCTTTTGTTATTATTTGCAGATAATATGACTCTTTAAATAGAAAACTCAAGGGAATCACTGACAAAACTCTGAGATTTAATATTAAAGTTCATTACAGTGATTGGATACAAATTAAATGGCAAAAGTTGATAGTTTTTCTGTATAGCAGAAATAACCAATTAGAGTACATAATGAGGAAGGTACCATTCACGTAATAGTAATATCTTATTAAGAAATGTACATAATCTGTATGAGAAGTATTAAAATACTTTCCTAAGTAAAATAAATGAAAACTTCAATTTAATAGGAACAGACACTGCATTTCCATAATGGAGCACTGGATTTTGTAAAACACGCAAATTGTTTCCAAATTAATTATAAGATCAATAAAATGTTATTTGGGATCATGATAAAAATAATTTTAAATTTTATTTGGAAGAACAAATAGGTAAAGATATCTATGAATATTCTGGGGAAAACAAATCACATAGTCAAATATAGTTAAAGAGATGTTTAAATATATTGTGATGTTAAAACAATCTATGGTCTGGATCATAAAATTATAGTCAGATTAATAGAATAGTACAACACACCAATAATATACATACAAATTATATATAAAAATTATATCGTTTAAAAGATGTAGGTTTTTAAACAAAAGTTATTGAGAGAACTGACTATTGGGTTAAAAAATAAAGTCCCACCTTCAATGTATGTATAATTAAAGACCTTATAGGAAAGAATAGTTAAATAAATGAAAAGTGAAGCTTTTAAAACTAAAAGAAAGCATGGTTTAGCTTTTAAAAAATGATCTTGAAACAGGCAAATAATTTCTTCATAGGATCCCTACAGTGTGTGCTGAGGAGCATTAGCCCCATGGAACTCTCTATAAGCAAAGCAGTCCACAGTCAAGTATGTTCAGTAAACGCTGTACTCTCTATTCCCTCATTGGAAATTCAGTGCATGTGTGTGTGTGTGTCTGTGTGTGTCTGTGTGTGTGTGCGTGTGTTAAGTCTCTTCAGTTGTCTCTGACGTTTTGCGACCCTATGGACTATAGCCCACCAGTCTCCTCTGTCCATAGGATTTTCCAGGCAAGAATACCAGGGTGGGTTGCCATTTCATCCTCCAGGGGATCTTCCCAACCCAAGGATCAAACTCACGTCTCTTATGTCTCCTGCATTGGCAGGCAACTTCTTTACTACTAGCACCACCTGGAAGCCCCCATTTCGGAGATTATGCTTTCGGAAAGCTATTCTAAATATAAAAATAATGGTAGATACAATAATTTTAAGAGCATCAGTGTAATTTTAAGAGCATCAATGTATTTCACCAATGTTAAATTTTTTTGGTTAAAAAACTCATAAGGCAGTTGTTGAAAATATTTAAAACAAAAATGACAATAATAATGAAATTATTACTCCCTTTAAAAGTATTTTACTTTATTTTATTTATTTTATTATTATTATTATTATTTTACTTTACAATATTGTATTGGTTTTGCCACACATCAACATGAATCCGCCACGGGTGTACACGTCTTTCCAATTCCGAACCACCCCCCACACCATCCCTCCGGGTCATCCCAGTACACCAGCCCCAAGCATCCTGCACCCTGCATAGAACCTAGACTGGCGATTCCTTTCTTATATGATATTATACATGTTTCAATGCCATTCTCCCAAATCATCCCACCCTCTCCCTCTCCCACAGAGTCCACAAGACTGTTCTATACATCTGTGTCTCTTTTGCTGCCTCTATCCACATTTTGGGCTTCCCTGGTGGCTCAGAGGTTAAAGCGTCTGCCTGCAATGTGGGAGACCCGGGTTCGATCCCTGGGTTGGGAAGATCCCCTGGAGAAAGAAATGGCAACCCACTCCAGTATTCTTGCCTAGAGAATCCCATGGACGGAAGAGCCTGGTGGGCTACCGTCCACGGGGTCACAAAGAGTCGGACACGACTGAGCAACTTCACATTTTAAAACGAGGTGGATGAAACTGGAGCCAGTTATACAGAGTGAAGTAAGCCAGAAAGAAAAACACCAATACAGTATACTAATGCATATATATGGAATTTAGAAAGATGGTAACGATAACCCTGTATGTGAGACAGCAAAAGAGAAACAGATGTATAGAACAGTCTTGTGGACTCTGTGGGAGAGGGAGAGGGTGGGATGATTTGGGAGAATGGCATTGAGACATGTATAATATCATACGAGAAATGAATCGCCAGTCCAGGTTCAATGCATGATACAGGATGCTCCAGGCTGGTGCACTGGGATGACCCAGAGGGATGGTAAGGGCAAGGAAGAAGGAGGGGGGTTCAGGATGGGGAACACATGTACACCCGTGGTGGATTCATGTCGATGTATGGCAAAACCAATACAATATTATAAAGTAATTAACCTCCAATTAAAATAAATAAATTTATATAAAAATAATAATAAAATGTGGATAAAAAGATAAATATGCCAATGAAAAATAAATAAAAGACATAATAAAATCTATGGAAAAAATGTAAAGATCAACAAATATATGATATTTTTACTCACTGATGATGAAACAAAGAAAAATTTAAGCATCCAAGAAACAGAATGCCATTAGACTTTCAAGTACCTGGACAAATATATGTGTGTGTGTGTGTGTGTGTGTGTGTGTGTGTGTGTGTATGTGTGTGATTGCGATTGCTAGTAACAAAATTTATAATAATACCATTATATATAGTACCTCACTATTTATGAAACATTATGAAAAGTATTTTAAATGAAATAACTTGAAAGAAATAAGAATGCAAAAATGTCAAACGTTAAGGGAGAGGAGAACATACATTTGGATATGGTACTGTAATTGTCTAAACTTTCTAAGGATTCTTGGTAACCAGTAGAAAGATTAGAATAATTTACATACTTAAATACAGTAAATTTTTAACATAAGACTAGATACAAAATAACAACAAAATGAAATTTATAAACAAGGTTAATGAAGATATTGTTCATGTTAAGAGTTGGAATCATACTAGTTGTATGCTAATAAAGAAATGATTGGATAAGTCACAATACATTCACTTTCTAGATTATTCTTTAGTCATTACAATTATGTTTTCATAGAGTATTGGCAATAAAAATGTAGGGAACAAAGGAAAAATAGAAATAATGAAAATAGTGACTCCATCTAATCACCGATAAATCCAATCTTTCACAGATTTATTTAGCAAATAGTCAACATTTTCATTATATTTTTCCTGTTGGATTTAGATATCATTGAAGATATGGTCCCCATACTGTAGTCATCTACAGACAGATACTCAGTGGATAAAGAAACCGCTTGCAATGCAGGAGACCCAGGAGATATAGGTTTGATCCGTGGGTTGGGAAGATCCTCTGGAGGAGGGAGCAGGAAATGGCAACCCACTCCAGTATTCTTACCTGGGAAACCCATGGACAGAGGAGCCTGTCCAGCTAAAGTCCATGGTGTCATAAAGAGTCAGAGAAGATTTAACAACTAAACAACAACAGGCAGATAAACCAGCTTAGAAGCTAAGCTCAAGGAACCAAGGAGGAACCGTGAACTCCAGGAGTCAGAGAGTGAAAGTTGCTCAGTCGTGTCTCTTTGTGACACCATGGACTGTAGCCTGCCAGGCTCCTCTGTCCATGGAATTCTTCAGGCCAGAATACTGCAGTGGGCAGTCATTCCTTTCTCCAGGAGATCTTTGCAACCCAGGGATCGAACCCAGGTCTCCTGAATTGAAGGTGGATTCTTTACCATCTGAGCCACCAGGGGAGTAGGGGGAAAATCAAATTATAATGATGACAGCACCCAATCTTGTGTAATTATGAGGGCAGAGAAATGAATCTGTTTTTCTCATGAGCTATAGTATCCTTTGAATAGGGAATAGTTTCACTCTTAGTAGTTAGAGAGCCACATCAGCTTAGCCGGTATTGCCCCAGTGTTTTTCTGCAATGGTGTTCCACGGGATAAGTGCTGAGAATGGACAGCCACTGAGCATCCAAATGATTCCTGCAGAGTCAACAGAAACCAAGTGAGAAGAAAATATAATCTTTTTAATATAATCTGAGAGTATATTCTGAACTGATAGAGTAGAGTTCTTGGAAGCTAAAATAGATAAGCCCTGAAAGGGACGAAGTAGTGGATTGGCTTGGCATTTTCTGACGTTAAAAAAAAAAAAGTTTTATTGAACTATAATTGATATAGTATAAAATTTACAATTTAAAGTGCACAATTTTATGGTTTTTCTGTATTCACAAAGTTGTGCAACTATCATCACATTCTAAGTTTAAAATGATTTCATTGTTGGGAATTAAAAAAAATAGTTTACAGGGGTTATTTTTCAAAATCAAAGTCTTCAAAAGCTGGTGCTATGGATAAATCACAAAAAATTTGGTAAGTACATACCCTTTTCAGTACCTAAGCAGACAAAAGTAATCTCTGTTCCTTTTTGTATTTCTTCAACATATTATAAGATAGAATATGACTTAATTATGCATTTACCTCCCACAGTGGTGTCAGTGCAATTCTCACTCTTATTTCAAATCCTGTTCCCTCAGACAGTATGCAAGATCCTGGGGGCTGAGAATTTACAAATAAGTATATATAAAAATACAATCATTGACCTTATTAACCTTCCAAAGAGAAATGAAAGAAAAAATTGTCCTAAAATGTCTGCTCTTTTCCATAATGTGTTTCGAACTCTTTAAAACCTGGGTGACTTCTAAAGGTAAGCAGCAGTAATACCAAAAATAAGCAATCTACTAGATTGTTTCCATGCTGAGAATTGTTTTTTTGGTAACATTCTATACCTTCAACAATAATTTGGGGATTCAGGAGAATTATCAAGAGAGTTAACTAGTAGAAAAGAATAAAAAGAGTAAAATCTACATATTTTTTCTTTCACACACTACAGGATCTTGAAATTGCCAACAATTATTGCCCATCAGAAATGAGGAGTTGTCATAATTTTAAATGAAGCCCATCAATATGATTCGCAACTTTAATGTAAAATAAAACCAGAGTTCTCAATGCCTTGCCTCCAGGTGACATTGACTGTAAAGGCCCTTGTCACCTAATCATTCAGAAAAGGCATTCTTTGGGGATAATTGTGGAGACTGAAGAATGAATGAGACAAAGAAACAGTAAATGGGAGTTATACTGTATCATTTTAATTTATTGGGAAATCGGTGTTAACTGAATGACAGGTTAATCTTTTCAAAAGGAAAGATATTCAGCACTAAAAGCCTCATTGTTTTGGTTCAAAGAATGCTGGTCCCTTTATCCATGTTAAGACTGAGTCCCTAGACCTTAATCTGGTTGATTCTGTTTATTTCCAATAGCCTTAGGCAAAAATACTTAACCGCCCCATGCCTCATTTTCTCCATCTGTAGAATGGCAGTAATGATCCTTACCTGTCTTTCAGGAGTGTTATGAGGCTTAATTAGTTGTTTGTAAAGTACTTTGAAGATGAAGAACTCAGTGTAAATGCTAAGCACCATTATTATTATGGCAATCTTATGTTCTGTGCATCATTACAGTTTTTCTTTTCAAAATACTGCAGTTTTCCATCTGTCATTTGCATTTCATCAAACAAAAGCTAAATTCTTGAATTTTCTCAAATTAACCTGCTATGAAATGTATCTGGGTAAAAGTCTCAAGACCATTTATTTACGTACAGCAGCACCCAAGTGCCTTGAGGCACTCTCTCAAAATTCATCACAACACAACAGTGTTACACAGTCCATGTACGACTATTTTCAGAAATGCTCCTGGTCTAGCAAATATTATAATACCAAAAATAAACAAAAATCAATAATGACTTGCTTTCCAAGTATGATCAGAGCTAGATTTTGATCCCATAAAGTGAAGGCCATTCGAGGTGATGGGGAGTTTTCCTCCCTTTCCTCCTCACTTCCTCCCTTGGTTTCCTCTTTCCTTGCCTTCACTCTTCAAAATAAGGTCACACAAAGCTATTTAGTATGAACTGGATCTGAATTCACAAATACATCTTTTTGTCTCATGTCTGGGTCACGGCTCACTGTGTCTTCTTGCCTTTTTTTTTTTAACATAGCTTTTCCAATGCTGTTTAGGCCTACTTCACCACAGCCAACAATAAATGGTGAGCAACAAATAAAGACACATTACAGTGGGTCTAAGCACAATCGTCTCCCCAATCCATGCATTTGATAAATGTCCTGTTTCAGCTAAAAAAGATGTATAACGTTTCCCTTATACTAAATATAGTGGTGAAAATCTTTAATAACTAAAACTGACTATAATTTCCTCCTTTCGACTGTTCTATTTCAAGGCCTCATAAATCCTTTTTATTGATTAGTTTTACACAGAATGCTATAGAGCTCTAAACACAAGAAATTAAACTGAATGGCAGGTGGATTTTTTTTTTCATGGTATTTCAGCTCACCCAGTGAAAAGGAATTTTAATGTGATGGTTGACTTTGTGAGCATTTCTTCTTTTTAATTTTTTTCTTGTAATTCTGCTGTGTGTAGGTTCATGTCATTTAGTTTTACTCTGAATTTAATCACAGAAAAGAATAACAAACACCTTTAAAAAATGGCTCACTTTCATTTTTGCATCTTTGAAGTGAGTCCTCTGCATTTGCATGTTGATATACATAATCTCCTAAGAAGAAATAATGAAATTACTCATCAAAATGATTGGCATACAATTATGAAACTGGCTTCAGAATGGAATGTCAGGAAAATCTTTATGGAAGTTTGGGAATAGATTGGCTACTTTTCTTGTATATGGGAAAAATGTTAACATTTGATTTAGGCAATTAATACATAATTCAAGTAATATTCATAGATAGGAAAAAATACTTTATACTAAAGAAGCGATCAATATAACACAAGTAGTTACAAGTTTTTAGACAGATAAAAAAGGGGTTTCACTATAAAACTGTTAGAGGGACACATAGACAGAAAACTAAGACATAAATCACAGCAAGATCCTCTATGACCCACCTCCTTAGAGTAATGGAAATAAAAACAAAAATAAACAAGTGAGACCTAATTAAACTTAAAAGCTTTTGCACAGCAAAGGAAACTATAAACAATGTGAAAAGACAACACTCAGAATGGGAGAAAATAATAGCAAATGAAACAACTGACAAAGGATTAATTTAAAAAATATACAAGCCGCTCATACAAATCAATACCAGAAAAACAAACAACCCAATCAAAAAAATGGGCAAAAGACCTAAATAGACATTTCTCCAAAGAAGACACACAGATGCTTAATAAACACATGAAAAGACGCTCAACATTGCTCATTATTAGAGAAATGCAAATCAAAACTATAATGAGATACCACCTCAGTTCAGAATGCCCATCATCAAAAAATCTGCAAACAGTAAATGCTGGATAGGGTGTGGAAAAAAGGGCACCCTCATGTACTGTTGGTGGGAATATAAATTGATTCAGCCACTATGGAAGATGGTATAGAGACTCTTTAAAAAAACTAGGAATAAAATCATCATATGACCCAGCAATCCCACTGGTAGGCATTTACCCTGAGGAAACCAAAATTGAAAAAGACACATCAACCCCAATGTTCATTGCAGCACTATTTACAATAGCTAGGATATGGAAGCAACATAGATGTCCATCAATAGATCAATGGATAAAGAAGTTGCGGTACATGTATATAGTGGAATACTATTTAGCCATAAAAGGAGCACATTTGAATCAGTCCTAATGAGGTAGATGAATCTAGAGCCTATTATACAGAGTGAAGTCAGAAAGAGAAAAACAAGCATCATATACTAATGCATGTATATGAAATCTGGAAAGATGGTTAACCTATTTTCAGGCAGCAGTAGAGACACAGACATAGAGAACAGATTTATAGACTTGGAATGGGGGTGGGGGTAAGGACAGGGTGGGATGTATGGAGAGAGTAACATGGAAATATACATTACCATATGTAAAATAGATAGCCAATGGGAATTTGCTGTATGATTCAGGGAACTCAAGCCTGGGCTCTGTAACAACCTAGAGGGGTGGGATGTGGAGGGAGGAGGGAAGGATGTTCAAGAGGGAGGCGACATAGGTAGACCTATGGCTAAATCATGTTGATGTTTCTTCAATTAAAAATCAATAATTTAAAAAAGGGCATTTCCTATGTTTGGAACAATTTGCACTTCCTGCTTAGAAATTCCTCTCTTTTATTTAATTAATTAATTAATTTTCCTATAATTGAAGTAGAACAGGTAATTTTCAAAAGAATCAAGAGAACAGGTCCCCCATCTCTGAGTACTCAACTCCTTTACTTCTTGGGTGTTGATGTTACCAAAATACTCTACTCAGAAACTTCATTCTCAATCAGAATTATGGGGCATAAAGATATGAGGTCTTAGAGGTCTCATATCACATGGTCAATGGAGAAGATCACATGGAAAAAGCCTATTGTCACTAACTGTGACTCTAAGAACAGAATGGACAATAGCTGTCTAGCATGGTTAGAGCCATCAGAGGGAAGAATGACTTTTGAAATGCCTGGAATTCATCCTTGGTGATCATGTGACTCAAACACTTAAGGGACATGGGGCCTAGGAGCAGAGGCTCCAAGGGAAGTCATGTCTTGAGAAGGAGATAGAGATGAGGACTAAATGGGTGCTGCTGACTGTAATTTAGCAGTTATAAAGCATAGGAATATAGCTTAAGACAGAAACTTACAACATATGAAAAGCTAAAGGATTTTAAGAATATTCAGCTAGATTGAAAGATAAATCCTACTTACACAGAAGTTAAGGAGGAAAATGGGGTGCCTCTCAAACTTGCTTAAACCAGATAAGTAAAATGAAGATAGTTGAAGGAGCCATCAGTTCTGCAAAGAATATGCATGGGACATGGAGAGGACAACCACATGAGGCCAGTACTGGTTATGCCATTGTCTCTCCCCCCAGGGAAAAAAATTTGATCCAACATTGGTAAAGTAGAAGACCTATCTATGGTGGACCTCCCATAATCAGTGATTAACTTGTATATGAAGAGTGAAAGTGTTAGTTGCTCAATGGTATCCAACACTTTGTGACCGCATGGACTGTAGTTCACCAGGCTTCTCTGTCCATGGAATTCTCCAGGCAAGAATACTGGAGTGCTTAGCCATTCCCTTCTCCAGAGGATCTTTCCAATCCAGGGGCTGAATCCAGGTCTCCTGCATTGCAGGCAGATTCTTTACCATCCAAGTCACCAGGGAAGCCCAAATTTCAGGTTAAATAACTTAATCTTCACATCTTCAAAATGGAAATGCTTAAGTTATTGTACTCTATTAAACAACTGGCGCTGATCCAAGAGCCCAGGTACAGATGGCATTGAAAGATGGTGGCAATTCATTTGTTACACAGCTTCTAGTCAGCAAGCTTCTAGTCACCGAGTAGGGAATAAACTTGATTAAGAAGAGTAATCCTGGCTTATTACCTCAAGAAACTGTTTATAGTAAAATTAACCTCAATGACTAGATGATATAAGGCTGCCTAGCACTACATTTCATAAATGAATGTCACTGTTATTATCATTGTTGTTATTATCATTTCAGTATTATTATATTCCAGTAAATTTACCAATTCTTTTCAAATTAAAACATCCCAGCTTCTTGTGTTATTTCTTTTCATCCCTGGGAAAATTTTAAAATACTCTGCATGGTAATATTGATTAAACTCAGAAAACTGAGCTGAAAATAATCCAGTACTTCCAGCATATGTGATCAAGGATCTGCTTTTCTCAGTTTCAGTTTCAGTTTAGTCACTCAGTCGTGTCCGACTCTTTGCGACCCCATGAATCGCAGCACGCCAGGCCTCCCTGTCCATCACTATCTCCCGGGGTTCACTCAGACTCATGTCCATCGAGTCCGTGATGCCATCCAGCCATCTCATCCTTGGTCATCCCTTTCTCCTCCTGCCCCCAATCCCTCCCAGCATCAGAGTCTTTTCCAATGAGTCACCTCTTCACATGAGGTGGCCAAAGTACTGGAGTTTCAGCTTCAGCATCATTCCCTCCAAAGAAATGCCAGGGTAGATCTTCTTCAGAATGGACTGGTTGGATCTCCTTGCAGCCCAAGAAACTCTCAAGAGTCTTCTCCAACACCACAGTTCAAAAGCATCAATTCTTCGGCACTCAGCCTTCTTCACAGTCCAACTCTCACATCCATACATGATCACAGGAAAAACCATAGCCTTGACTAGACGGACCTTAGTTGGCAAAGTAATGTCCCTGCTTTTCAATATGCTATCTAGGTTGGTCATAACTTTTCTTCCAAGGAGTAAGAATCTTTTAATTTCATGGCTGCAGTCACCATCTGCAGTGATTTTGGAGCTCCCAAAAAATAAAGTCTGACACTGTTTCCACTGTTTCCCCATCTATTTCCCATGAAGTGATGGGACTAGATGCCATGATCTTCGTTTTCTGAATGTTGAGCTTTAAGCCAACTTTTTAACTCTCCTCTTTCACTTTCATCAAGAGGCTTTTTAGCTCCTCTTCACTTTCTGCCATAAGGGTGGAGTCATTTGCATATCTGAGGTGATTGATATTTCTCCTGGCAATCTTGATTCCAGCTTGTGTTTCTTCCAGCCCAGCATTTCTCATGATGTACTCTGCATAGAAGTTAAATAAGCAGGGTGACAATATACAGCCTTGACGTACACCTTTTCCTATTTGGAACCAGTCTGTTGTTCCATGTCCAGTTCTAACTGTTGCTTCCTGACCTGCATACAGATTTCTCAAGAGGCAGGTTAGGTGGTCTGGTATTCCCATCTCTTTCAGAATTTTCCACAGTTTATTGTGATCCACACAGTCAAAGGCTTTGGCATAGTCAATAAAGCAGAAACAGATGTTTTTCTGGAACTCCCTTGCTTTTTCCATGATCCAGTGGACGTTGGCAATTTGATCTCTGGTTCCTCTGCCTTTTCTAAAATCAGCTTGAACATCAGGAAGTTCACGGTTCACGTATTGCTGAAGTCTGGCTTGGAGAATTTTGAGCATTACTTGACTAGCATGTGAGATGAGTGCAATTGTGCGGTAGTTTGAGCATTCTTTGGCATTGCCTTTCTTTGGGATTGGAATGAAAACTGACCTTTTCCAGTCCTGTGGCCACTGCTGAGTTTTCCAAATTTGTTGACATATTGAGTGCAGCATTTTCACAGCATCATCTTTCAGGATTTGAAATAGCTCAACTGGGATTCCATCACCTCCACTAGCTTTGTTCGTAGTGATGCTTTCTAAGGCCCACTTGACTTCACATTCCAGGATGTCTGGCTCTAGATGAGTGATCACTTCATCATGATTATCTGGGTCGTGAAGATCTTTTTAGTACAGTTCTTCTGTGTATTCTTGCCACCTCTTCTTAATATCTTCTGCTTCTGTTAGGTCCATACCATTTCTATCCTTTATCGAGCCCATCTTTGCATGAAATGTTCCCTTGGTATCTCTAATTTTCTTGAAGAGATCTCTAGTCTTTCCCATTCTGTTGTTTTCCTCTATTTCTTTGCATTGATCGCTGAGGAAGGCTTTCTTATCTCTTCTTGCTATTCTTTGGAAATCTGCATTCAGATGCTTATATCTTTCCTTTTCTCCTTTGCTTTTTGCCTCTCTCCTTTTCACAGCTATTTGTAAGGCCTCCCCAGACAGCCATTTTGCTTTTTTGCATTTCTTCTCCATGGGGATGGTCTTGATCCCTGTCTCCTGTACAATGTCGCAAACCTCATTCCATAGTTCATCAGGCACTCTATCCATCAGATCTAGGCCCTCAAATCTATTTCTCACTTCCACTGTATAATCATAAGGGATTTGATTTAAGTCATACCTGAATGGTCTAGCGGTTTTCCCTACTTTCTTCAATTTCAGTCTGAATTTGGTAATAAGGAGTTCATGATCTGAGCCACAGTCAGCTCCTGGTCTTGTATTTTGTTGACTGCATAGAGCTTCTCCATCTTTGGCTACAGAGAATATAATCAATCTGATTTTGGTGTTGACCATCTGGTGATGTCCATGTGTAGAGTCTTCTCTTGTGTTGGAAGAGGGTGTTTGCTATGACCAGCACATTTTCTTGGCAAAACTCGATTAGTCTTTGCCCTGCTTCATTCTGCATTCCAAGGCCAAATTTGCCTGTTACTCCAGGTGTTTCTTCACTTCCTACTTTTGCATTCTAGTCCCCTAGAATGAAAAGGACATCTTTTGTGGGTGTTAGTTCTAAAAGGTCTTGTAGGTCTTCATAGAACTGTTCAACTTCAGCTTCTTCAGCATTACTGGTTGGGGCATAGACTTGGATTACTGTTTTATTGAATGGTTTGCCTTGGAAATGAACAGAGATCATTCTGTTGTTTTTGAGACTGCATCCAAGTACTGCATTTCGGACTCTTTTGTTGACCATGATGGCTACTCCATTTCTTCTGAGGGATTCCTGCCTGCAGTAGTAGATATAATGGTCATCTGAGTTAAATCCACCCATTCCAGTCCATTTTAGTTCACTGATTCCTAGAATGTTGACATTCACCCTTGCCATCTCTTGTTTGACCACTTCCAATTTGCCTTGATTCATGAACCTGACATTCCAGGTTTCTATGCAATATTGCTCTTTACAGCATTAGACCTTTCTTCTATCACCAGTCACATCCACAGCTGGGTATTGTTTTTGTTTTGGCTCCATCCCTTCATTCTTTCTGGAGTTACTTCTCCACTGATCTCCAATAGCATATTGGGCACCTAATGACCTGGGGAGTTCCTCTTTTGGTATCCTATCATTTTGCCTTTTCATGCTGTTCATGGGGTTCTCAAGGCAAGAATACTGAAGTGGCTTGCCATTCCCTTTTCCAGTGGACCACGTTCTGTCAGACCTCTCCACCATGACCCGCCGGTCTTGGGTTGCCCCGCAGGCATGGCTTGGTTTCATTGAGTTAGACAAGGCTGTGGTCCTAGTGTGATTAGATTGACTAGTTTTCTGTGAGTATGATTTCAGTGTGTCTGCCCTCTGATGCCCTCTTGCAACACCTACCATCTTGTGTTTCTCTTACCTTGGGCGTGGGGTATCTCTTCACGGCTGCTCCAGCAAAGCACAGCCATTGCTCCGTACCTTGGACGAGGGGTATCTCCTTACCGCCATCATTCCTGACCTTCAACGTGGGATAGCTCCTCTAGGCCTTCCTGCGCCTGCGCAGTCACCACTCCTGGGTTGCTCCTCCCGGCTGCCACTGACCTCGGACGCAGGGTAGCTCCTCTTGGCCATTCCTGCGCCGTAGCAGCCTGGCACTCTAGGCTGCTGCCCCTGACCTCGGACGTGGGGTAGCTCCTCTCAGCCGCGCCCAGGGCGCCGGCCGGCCCTCGCAGCTGCCTGCGCCCAGGGCGCCAGCCAGCCCTGGCAGCCTTTTCTAATCGTCCATTACTATCTTTGCTTTAAGAATGTCTTACTTACCGTCAGCTAAAGCTTTAAAGCAATTGTTCTCAAATAAGAAAGTGATTTTGACCCTCAAGGGGCATTTGGGAATGTTTGTATACTTTTGATTGTCACCACTAAGGTGGGTAGTGCTACAGGAATCTAGTGGGTGGATCCAAAGATGCAGAGGAGAGCCTCTCACAACAAAGAATTATATGGCCCCAGGCAAAGAAATAGAGGAAAATAATAGGCTGGGAAAGACTAGAGATCACTTCAAGAAAATTGGAGATACCAAGAGAACATTTCATGCAAAGATGGGCTCAATTAAGGACAGAGATGGTATGGACGTAAGAGAAGCAGAAAATATTAAGAAGAGGTGACAAGTATATACAGAGGAACTATACAAAAACATTTTAATGACCTGGATAACCTCAATGGTGTGATCACTCACCTAGAGCCAGACATCCTGGAATGTGAAATCAAGTGGGCCTTAGGAATATCACTACCAACAAAGTTAGCAGAGGGGATATAATTCCAGTTGAGCTATTTCAAATTCTAAAAGATAATGGTGTGAAAGTGCTGCACTCAATATGTCAGCAAATTTGGAAAACTCAGCAGTGGCCACAGGACTGGAAAATATCTGTTTTCATTTCAATACCAAAGAAAGGCAGTGCCAAAATATGTTCAAACTACTGCAAAATTGCACTCATTTCATACACTAGCAAAATAATGCTCAAAAGTCTCTAAGCAAGGCTTCAACAGTACATGAACCAAGAACTTCCAAATGTTCAAGCTGGATTTAGATAAGGCAGAGGAACCAGAGATCAAATTGCCAACATCTGTTGGGTCATAGAAAAAGGAAGAGAATTCAAGAAAAACATATATTTCTGTTTTACTGCGGAGAATGCAATGGCACCCCAATCCGGCACTCTTGCCTGGAAAATCCCATGGACGGAGGAGCCTGGTAGGCTGCAGTCCATGGAGTTGCGAAGAGTCGGGCATGACTGAGCAACTTCCCTTTCACTTTTCACTTTCATGCATTGGAGAAGAAAATGGCAACCCAGTCCAGTGTTCTTGCCTGGAGAATCCCAGGGACGGGGGAGACTGGCGGGCTGCCGTCTATGGGGTCGCACAGAGTCGGACATGACTGAACTGACTTAGCAGCAGCAGCAGCAGCTGTCTTACTGGCTATACTAAAGCCTTTGACTGTGTGGATCATAACAAACTGTGGGAAATTCTTAAAGAAATGGAAATACCAGACCACCTTACCTGCCTCCTGAGAAACATATATGCCTGTCTAGAAGCAACAGTTAGAACTGGACGTGGAACAACAGACTGGTTCAAAATTGGGACAAGAGTGTGTCAAGGCTATATCTTGTCACCTTGCTTATTTAACTTTTATGCATAGCATATCATACAAAATGTGGGGCTGGATGAAGCACAAGCTGGAATCAAGATTGCTGGAAGAAATATCAACAACCTCAGATTTGCAGATGACACCATCCTTATGGCAGAAAGTGAAGAGGAACTAAAGAGCCTCTTGATGAAAGTGAAAGAGGAGAGTGAAAAAAAAAACTGGCTTAAAATTCAGCATTCAAAAAACTAAGACCATGGCATCCAGTCCCATCACTTCATGGCAAATAAATGGGGATATAGTGAAAAGAGCGATAGACTTCATATTCTTGGGCTCCAAAATCATTGCAGATGGTGCCTGCAGCCATGAAATTAAAAGGCAAGTGTTCCATGGAAGAAAAGCCATGATAAACTTAGAATATTAAAAATCAGAGACATTACTTTGTTGACAAAGGTCTGTATAGTCAATGCTATAGTTTTTCCAGTAGTCATGTATAGATGTGAAGTTGGACCATAAGGAAGGCTAAGCACGAAAGAATTGATGTCTTTGAGCTGTGGTGCTGGAGAAGACTCTGAGAGTCCCTTGGATAGAAAGGAGATTGAACTAGTTGATCCTAAAGGAAATAAACCATGAATATTAATTGGAAGGACTGATGCTGAAGCTGAAGCTCCAATACTTTGGTCACTTGATGCAAAGACCCCACTCTGGAAAAGACCCCAATGCTTGGGAAAATAGAAGGCAGAAGGAGAAGGGGATGGCAGGGGATGAGATGGTTGGATGGTATCACCGGCTCATTGGACCTGAGTTTGAGCAAGCTCTGGAAGCTGGTGAAGGGCAGGGAAGCCTTGCATGCTGCAGTTCATGGAGCTGCAAAGAATTGGACATGACTGAATGATGGAACTGAAAGTGTGACCGTAAAGGTAAATAGGGCTTCCCAGGTTGCGGAGTGGTAAAGAATCTGCCTTCCAATACAACAAATGGGGGTTTGATCCCTGCGTTGCAAAGATCTCCTGGAGGAGGAAATGGGAACCCACTCCAGTATTCTTACCTAGGAAATCCCATGGACAGAGGAGCTAATTGGGCTGCAGTCCATGAGGTCATAAGGAGTTGGACACGACTTAGCTAAACAACAACAACAACAAAAGGTAAATAATGCTGAAGTTGTGAAAGCCTATTTAAATATGAACACTTGCCCAAGATCTGCTATTTGGAAAAGACACACTGTGAATTGATAATAAAAGCAAACCTTTCTTTTTAAAAATATATCTGTCAGTAAAGAGTTCTGTCCAAGTTTTCAAATACCAATTTTCATTTCTGTGTTTAGAGATATGATAAGGCAGACTAGAGTACTTAGGATCTCATAGGCCATCAGACGTGTGTGTGTTTTGCTTCTAATTCATTCATTCATTCATTATTTCTCCCATTATTTAAATTCCTTTATTAAGCAAAAGATTGGCTGAAAACTATGCATTTATCTTGCAATGGGGCAAAATACAGTCCATACCTTCTATTCATTATAATACATACTAATCTTAATATAACCAGCACTGATTCTGTGGACCTAAATAAAATCCTATATACAATTATTGCCACTGATTCATTTGAAAGATTTAAAAAATGGATTAAATACTCACAAATGTCACTTGGGTTCACAAAAGTTCCATGCATGAGTATTGAATGGTTTCTCTCTTTGCTTCTCAAAGGCTCATTTAGAGCTCTCTCTACATCTAAGGCTGCTGACAGTTGCGGACTCATTCTGACTACACCTTTTGGCTGATTTTGAGTGTGTAAGCAATCAGCCATGTGTACACCTTTTACAGGGCAAAGTGATTGACAAAAACTTGGAAATAATCTTTGGCTCAACTGCCCTTCTTTGGGAACAAAGAGTAGCTTATCCGACCGTCTGGAAGTTACAAGCATAAGAGCTCTGCTTTGCCCTGTTTTCACCATCAGATAAAAAGTTTGAATTTTTAGTTAGATGTTACCTTTTGCATAAAATTATTATTTTCCCTGGGACAGGATAAATGTACATGTGTTGTCATTTTAGAAACACTGATCATACCCCAAAATGAAGTCCCTTGTTTCTCTTCAGAATGAAAAACAGTTTCCTATTAGATGACTCTTACCAACAGAGCTACGCATGTTGAGAGAGAAGGAAAAAAAAAGAACAGAAAAAAATCACCCTGACAATCGCACAAAAGACGACTTTATAGGAGACCTTCAAACACTGAAAATCAGCCATCGCTCCTGCCGATCATGATTGAGACATCTGTATTCACTTCACACTGACCCAGGCACTAATCAGCCAGGAAGTGCAACAAGCACTGGCAGAAAGTATACAAAGATAGTAAGAAATGGTATGAATATTAAAATCATAAATACAATAAAACAAGATAATGAGTGTCCTCAATTATTACAAAGCTAAAGCCCAATTAAAACATAATCACTGACTTATTATTCAGAATTTTTTAGCAATCGTATTTAGCTGATTTGTTATACTCATTTCCCTTTAAAAGATTTCATCATCACTCTCTTTTTTGCATATCCACTTTAAGAAGATTCATTTATCCATCTAATTGAATAATTAGGCTTTTTTGATTAATTGTTTTAAATAGTTCCATGTCATGAGTATCTTCTCACTGAAATGCTTTTATATTGTCTTCTCTGCCTTGATGTTCCTGTTATAAATTACAAGTAATAA
Organism: Ovis canadensis; assembly: GCF_042477335.2. Lineage (NCBI taxonomy): Eukaryota > Metazoa > Chordata > Mammalia > Artiodactyla > Bovidae > Ovis > Ovis canadensis. Next base: position 49,434,939 of record NC_091252.1, read on the forward strand.
CATCTTTTCACCTCTCCTCTGACACATCCAAAGAGGACTGGAGTTAGTTGGAGAGTTTCCTACTGGTTCTTATCTCCATCCCTCTCTTTCTTTTCTGATTCTCACAGCTGTAAGTGTTTCTGAGCTTCATCATATGTGGTCATTTTAAACAACTAAGCTATAAAGTGAGGGTGGACCTGTACCTTCGTTATGTTCATCCCTGCCATTGCATATAAGATTCACAGCTTCAAAGTTTTCCCCAGGGATCCTAGCCCAGCAGAAAATCCTGATTATAAATGACATTTGAGTGGATTTTTAGAATTAGTTTATTAATAATTATATCCAACTCAAGGCTCTTTATTAACAGTATCAAGACAGTCACCCAGGATAGCACTCAATGCTGTTGTATTATCTTGGCATGAATGCAGTTCCCTACATGGGATATGATCTCAAAGATTACCCGAAGGTCAATATTGGGAGATGTTACCTTCTTCTAAGATTAGAGAGGCTGAGGAAGTCGGTCCAAGGAGTGGGGCGGGGGTCTTCACTTTGTGGTGCCACCTCGCTTGTCCCTTAGGATCAGCATTCCATTTTATATATTTATTTATTTTTTAAAATATAAATTTATTTATTTTAACTGGAGGTTAATTACTTTACAATATTTTAGAAATTAGGCAAGTCTTAGGGATTGACAGTATTGTATCTTTGACATACCTGCCCCACTAATCCCACTACTAAAGAGGGAGCCTGGAGTGAAGCATTTCTGTTTACTTGAATACAAAGTATGTTGTCACTTGTCTCTCAAAGAGATATAACTGACTCATAATCATTTAGAATATTCCTTGAATATTGCTCTTTTACCAACAGACTGGTGCATTTGTAATTGCTTTTTTAATATCAACAGTTCATATGGGGCAATTTTATTTTATTTTTAAATTTATTTATTTATTTTAATTGGAGTCTAAATACTTTACAATATTGTGGCGGGTTTTGCCATACATTGACATGAATCACCCATGGGTGCGCATGTGTGTGGCAATTTTATAAATCCTGTCCTAGTGAATCATTGCAGCTTCTCTTATGGGCCAGTAACTGAGACATCTCACATAGCGTTATGCTCAGGTGACAGCATGTCTGTTTTGTCTTCAAGAGTAAATTTTGTCTGCTTCCAAAGTAAAAAGCCCTTTTATGAATCTGGATTGGAACATCTAGGTTTGGATTAAATCTAAATAGAATTGTGCCATTAACATTCCAGGAGGAGAGAAGAAAAACAGCTCTTTTTCCTAATGTTTTATCAGTAATCATGCCATCGGGGAACAAATGGGGGAGTAGCATGATTATTAAAAAAAAAAGCATCTGTGATTACAGAGTACAATTATGGCTATTTCATATATTGATTAACTTTTTTTTAAAGGTAATAACTATGTTACCATTTGATTTCTAAGAAAAGAGCACATTTTCTCTTAAGGGCTTGTAATACTGAAGATTATGGATAAGTCAAGTATCAGGACAAGGTGATTACTTAACATCTGTGACCAAGTAAAAGGCTAAAGGAGAAAATCAACCAACATCTGCACTGTCAGTAAAATACTTGGGGGAAAAAAACACAAGTGAAGTGTGATTAATCACCATGGATGTATGATTGAGTCAATTGACTGTTACTTTTTCATGATGATTAATCAGCTACAAAAATTATAATTGTCCCACTTCTAGTGGCTGCATGCTGTGCCCGATGACATCAGCTGGGGCTATAGATACTCAATGTGTGGTTTTCAAAAGAATATGCAAATACAGCTGGATGAGGAGGGGTGGAGCTTCAACTCCATTGTAAGAAACACCACGAGTCCTTGCCCCTCTATTATGGTTGGAGTTGTCTTAGCAGCTTCCAGAGAGGGCAGTTCTTGCGCTATTATGACTATTTCATAATCTCATCACCACCACAAGGGAAAATTAGAGGAACCCATTTCTGCAAATTGGCCATTGTGATCTTGTTCAGGAGATGATCAGATCCTCAGTGACTTATTTTCTTCCTTTGCACTGATTTCTTTTGTGATGAGCACAAAACGGTGACAGAAACACATGGGCAAGAAATGATAGTCTGTAGCAGGGCGTGGCTGGGGACCTGAGCTTTTAGCGCATTCACATGTTTGACTCCTTTAGCACATTTGCGGGGGCAAGTCAAAGGAACTGGGGTTGCAAATGCCCATCTGAATTTATCTAGGAGCGTCTGTTTACCAGTCATGATTGTGATGAGCTGTGACTGTCAAACTAGGTTTACTTGCAAGTGTGAAGGTGTATTTAAAGATGACGTTCCATACCTTTCTACATCTTTCAAGGCTGCAATATTTTTGTAGTTGGCCCTGCTCTCCTTTTTCCTCACAGAAACTACTGAGGATAATGCAATTCAGAACAAAGCACAGTATCACTTTTCTCTACAGATTGGGATTTTCTGGTATCTCTGGCAATGACATGATAGTGTTGCAGGAAGTTTTTCATCATTCTATCTGGTCTACTCTTCTGGTAAACGGATTATCCTAAATTCATGGTTTACCTGAAGGGCTTACTAAGGTCTGACACAGTCACCTGATTGATGAATTATCCCAAAGAAACTTGGTCTCATCAGGCTGGATCCAAAGCATGCTAATGCACTCCACAGAAGGGCAACACAGAGCAAGAACCCTAGTTCTCTATGCATCCTTGTTCACTTTCACCAACTTTCACCCTGAGAAATCGAACTGCTTTCAGGAAATGTAGGTCACTTAAAGCTGGAAATTCAGGCTGTTATTTAGACTTTCAAAATGGGCCGATTTCTTTGAAAAAATCCTTAGAGACAACATCTTTAGAGAAAAAAAATCATCTTTTACATTCATTAAAAAAAGAGGGGGATTTCAAATTTCTTCCCAGCTAGTTCTAAGCAGGCAATACCTTTCTGAGCCTTCAGCTGTACATAAAGTTCTCACTAATGATCTGTAATGAAGTGCTTCTTTTTGCACATCCAGCATTTTTCCCTTTAAAGTTCAAGAAATAGCACAAATTTGCCAACACTATTCCCCTTTTAGCACATTGACTTTACTTCTGAACTGAAGCACTAACATGCATGGAAAAAAATAGTAATTTTTCTACTTGTGGCTCTTAATGTATTTACCAGTTCAAATATGGTAAGACACAGCCTCCTGAACACACATCACTCCTGATTAATTTTATTTTAAATATGAATTATTAACAGCTGTCTCTTATATACACATGTTCTTCAAACCCACAGAGGTCTTCACTTTTATTAATAAGAATAACTGAAGTCTAGCTAACTTCTTACATTTAGATAAGAAAGAGAAATGTGGGAGCTCCAGTCTCTTGAGCTTTCTCTAGGTACCTACTAATTGTTAATTATTAGAGACTAACTAAGTCACTGAAGTGAGTCATTTGGCTGGTGTCTCAAATGCTGTCATTTACTACTACACAAATCAGCCTGGTGATAGAGTGTCTTTAAATTAGGTTACAACCATGCCGTTATTGGACAGGGAGTAATTGATAAAACCATTAGTAACACTTGTAGAGATAACAGCTAGCAAAATCATGCAACCATAATTATTCCTAATGGATACATGCTATAAATTGTAGCAAGAAAAAATCTTGCATTATCTTTCAATCAAATCTGACAGTCCTGGAAGATTACTGTAGACTAAATGCTTGTGTATGAGAAAGTGACCCATTAGAATCTCTTTTCTTTTTCTTCTCCTTTTTCTCATTAAATTAGGGTGTTTTTTTTTTCTTTTGTAATTTCTTTCTCTGATAGCTTTCAGTGTAAGTAAAATGTAGGTCTTTTATTAGTTGTCTTTTTGTGTGTTTTTAAGTATCTGTATTTTTTTTTTCAACCCCACATAAAAGACACTGCAAGTCATTTCATAATGTAATACACAGACAGTTACAGAGTAAGGCAAATGATTCCAAGCTATGGTTTATTTTCAACAGCAAAACTTACTGTTTGGCAGCATGTAACTTTTCTCTGAATTTTGATGTCAATATTCATATAGAAAAGGAAGATCTGATTGTAATAAAAATTTCTATTTTTGACTTACTTTGATTTGAAAATGCAAAAAGATTAATCTCTACGGGGGAAATACAGAGATAAGTCCAAGCTTTAACAAAGTTTTCTTACTCTAACGTAAGAATAGATTTTTATGATGTGATATTTCCAAGACACATGAACATGGTCAGCAGTGAGGGAAGCATGCCTACATATTTTCTGAGCTTAGAATTGTTTAAATGTATAAATAAAAGTTCCATGGATTTTAAATCTATTTTGTAGATGTGCTTGGGCTTCCCTAGTGGCCCAGACAGTAAACAATCCACCTGCAATATGGGGGTCCTGGGTTCAATCCCTGGGTTGGGAAGATCCCTTGAAGGAGGGCATGGCAACCAACTCCAGCATTCCTGCCTGGAGAATCCCCATGAACAGGTTGAATAAAAATCATTTGCAAAAACTTCAGTAGCTTTCAATTAATATATCACTGCTCTATTTTCCAGTATTAAGAGATTTCAATTTATAAGCAATTAATGAGAAAGGTATGGCAACCCACTCCAATATTCTTGCCTAGTGAATTCCATGGACAGAGAAGCCTGGTGGGCTATAGTCCATGGGGTTGCAAAGAGTTGGACACAACTGAGTGACTACAATTTCACTTTCAATGATTAACTTACCTAAACTCAGGAATCAGAAATATAGAGAATTTAAATAATTTTTTCAAACTGAAAAATATCTTAACTTAGACAACTCAATATGTGGAACCCAGGTCTCATGGGTCTCTTGAGGTGCGTTACTTTCCATTTTCACAAAATTGTGGATACTCTTAAATATGAAATAGAGTCTATGGAACCGTGTACATGAAAAGTCTTTGAAACATGTTGATTGACAAAGTAACAAATAACACAGGTAAACATTTTATAAAGATGAATTTTAAATATATGGTATTTTTATTTTTTCTTAAAACTGGGTTTTAAGACAGTTCTTAGAGAGGAAACAAGTAAGTATAAATTGCTGGATGAACACACATCCAGGTGTGCATAGCTGCTGGTCAACTTACTCCATTTTTCCTGTTCATCTCACATTATTTTTCAGTGAACAGTAGGCCTGGATAGAAGAGCCCTTTCACACAGAACTGACATAAAGAACCTCACAGATTACTCCGTATGCATATATCAAAAGAATGAAAATAATATAAAACCTGTGCAGGCAAAGAAATGTATAAAAGGAAAAAGAATAATTCTAGTAAATAAGAAATTCAGATAAATACAGGTCTTTGTTCTCATATATTTGAGGAGAAAATCATTACTAAGAAGTCTTAAATGTGATGTAAGAGCAAGAAAAAACAATGATAACACACTAGAAGAATACAATGTATAAGCTACAGAGCTCAGAAGGGGAACTGAGTCAAACAATAAAACCACTTCATAAATTAAAATCACAAAATGAAACATAAACATGCAAGATAAATACTACTGAAACAGTGTCATGCAGCCAAGGCTTGAAAAAAATTATATAAAACAGAATGTAAAAAAACAGAGAGAAAAAAGAATAAAAATGAACATTATAGATACTGGAGAAAATTGAAGAATATCCCACGTATACATACTGTAAAGAAAACAGCAAAGCAAGTGGAACAAAATAACAGTCAAAGTTGTAATAGAAGAAAACTTAAAGAAAAGAAATAATATAGAATATGGGATATCTGAGTACCACATGAGATTTTTTTGGGGGAAGCATTTTATTAAAACAATCAACACTCAGATATATTTTAATAATTTTATTTAACTACAAAGATAAAAAAATCCTATGAGAAAACAACTAGAAGTATTAAATAATCCATAAAAGTTATGGTCAAAAGTGGTCACAGACACATTAAATTTCCAAAGACAATAAATTTGAATGTTTATACCCTACTCCAGTACCCTTGCCTGGAAAATCCCATGGACGGAGGAGCCTGGTAGGCTGCAGTCCATGGGAAGAGTCGGACACGACTGAGCGACTTCATTTTCACTTTTCACTTTCATGCATTGGAGAATGAAATGGCAACCCACTTCAGTGTTCTTGCCTGGAGAATCCCACGGATGGGGGAGCCTGGTGGGCTGCCGTCTATGGGGTCGCATAGAGTCGGACACGACTGAAGTGACTTAGCAGCAGCAGCAGCAGCAGCAGCACACTGAGAAAACAACTTAATTTAAAAAGTTGGCCCCAAAATGTTATGACGAGTTCAATTATGGTCTATGCATAAAAGCAACAGAAAGATGCTCAAATCTTGCAAGAACCTAAAAGAATATGGAGACATTTTTGAAAATAACTACTTAATGAAAATATCTAGCCAGGAATCAAATAAAGAATGTGAGAATGAGGAATCTGTGGTGTGAAATATGAGTATAGAGCTAAATGGAAACTTTGATATTTTAAAAATAATATACCTAACCAAATATCAAAGATTGTCAGGAAGAGGAGGCGGAAAAAAAAAGTAAGGCTACTCATTTTCTTTATATAAGAGTGTTGGGAAAAGATGTAAGTTTATTTAGAGTAAGGCTATATACTTGAAGGTATTTAAATCAGTGAATTGCATTCTATTAATTTTTATTATTCATTCAACAAAAATGACATTGAGTAAGTTCTTTTATTTCTACTCCTCTAGGTGCCAAAATCAGTCCAGGAATAATCCTTAGTATATACTTAAAAAGTTAGTGGGGAAGAGAGGTTTAAAAACTATAACAACAAAAATCATTACATAAAATAATAAACTTAAGACGAAACATCTGTTATAGTAAAATATAAATGGAATGCATTTACATGTAAAAAAACAGCATCTTGCTGGATGGCACAATATAATTCATTTTTATGCAGTGATAAGACACCAGACTAATAGAATATCTCAGATAGGTGGGAAGTAAAAGAAATGACAAAGACCTAAGGCAGTAGAAGGGGAAAAAGAAGAGGAAGAGGGGAGAAAAAGCCAGACCCAAATTCTAAAGTGATTTATAAAATACCAAGTTTGTAATGATAAGGGTATAACTCACAATAGAAACAACTGTAATAGAAATGTGCCAAATGACAGAGCATCAAAATGTATAAGGCAAAATCCATCAGAATTATAAGAAACTGTGGGAACACACCTCACGGCCGAGGAAGCTAAATAGATGAAAAATAAGTATAACTATCAGAATGTGCTTAAAACCATTAGCAAAAGGGTTAATTGTGTACTTGAAATTACTTATTTTGGGGCAGTTTTCAAGTACCTGTTGACTATATACAAATATCAGACCATAGAGAAAAACCACAATAAAAATTGATAAATTAGGAGGTTGAGATTAACATGTACATATTACTGTACATACAATAGATAACCAAGAAAATCCTACTATATGGCACAAGGAACTATATTCAATATTTTTTAATAGCCTATAATAGAAAAGTATCTGAAAAAGAATATATATATATATATACACACACATGACTGTTACATACATATATATAAGTGAATCATTGTGCTATATACTCGAAGCTAACACAACATTCTAAATCAACCACTATTATATTTCAAGTTTTAAAAAGTACAATATTGATTACATTCCATGATTACAGTATAGTAAATTTAGAATTTAAAAATAAAATCATAGGCAAAATCCAAATAACTTGAACATTTAAAATATAAATCTCTTTAAAATATAAGAAAAGTAAAAAAATAAAAATAAAAAAGAAAGTACATACTAAATTGGAGACTATACAGAAGATAAAATTGCATGAATATACTTTATACAGAACCTATAGGACATGGCTAAAGCTACTCTCATAAGAAAGTATGGAACATTATTATTTAGAAATTAGAAAGAAATAATTAAAAAATAAGGTAATCATTAACTGAGATTAAAAAATGGCAGAAAACATTTACATTGTAAAATAAGTCAAAAAGCTTGCCTTCTTAAAAACAGAAAATTGTCCAATCAATAGCTAGTCAGAAAAAAAATTAAGAGTGATAAGAAAATGGAGAAAATATGTGTTAGAAATAAGAATTTTGTTATAACTGCAAATACAGAAAAAGATAAGAGAATGCTTTGCCCAATTTTGTGCAAATAAGTTTCCAAATTTTATGAAGAAAATGAATTTCAGAATAAATGAGTTAGCAAGAAATGGAGCATGACCCTTGCCCCTTTATTTTGGAATAATACTCTGATACATTTTATCTCTGTCTTATCAGCACTGATATTTATGATGTTTATGGAACAAAAGTGTATTTTAAACTTTGTACAGCAAGCTCGTGCTGGGAGCTACAGACTTGGGGACTGTTCCCTTCACCTTGAGGGAAGATAGATTCATGATACTAACTGGATACAGAAAACTGAGAGCAGGGCTCTGGTCTGTGAGCTCCCTTTCTTTTTTAAAATGAATAGCGAACTCTCAAAAAATTCTCCAAGGATTCTGGTGACAAAATAAAGAGCATAAGGCATTTCTCTTATTATTTAACCATAGAAATATTTTTCTGTTCTATTTAAATCTTTATAATGAGGCAGTAAACTTAAAATAGGGCTTTCCTGGTGGCTCAGATGGTAAAATTTCTGCCTGCAATGTGGGAGACCTGGGTTCCATCCCTGGCTCAGGAAGATCCCCTGGAGAAGGGAATGGCAACCCACTTCAGTATTCTGGCTTAGAGAACTCCATGGACAGAGGAGCCTGTCAGGCTACAGTCTATGGGGTCACAAAGATTTGGACACAACTGAGCAACTAACACACATACAATACATTTTTGAAAAAGGCAAAGCAAAAAATAATTACATGATATACTAGGCGCCTTATGGCAGAAAATGAAGAGAACTAAAGAGCCTCTTGATGGAAGTGAAAGAGGGGAGTGAAAAAGTTGTCTTAAAACTCAACATTCAGAAAATTAAGATTATGGCATCAGGTCCCATCACTTCATGGCAAACAGGTGGGGAAACAATGGAAGCAGTGACAGATTTTATTTTCCTCGACTCCAAAATCACTGCAGATGATGATTGCAGCCATGAAATTAAAAGACACTTGCTCCTTGGGAGAAAAGCTATGACCAACCTAGAGAGCATATTAAAAAGCAGAGACATTACTTTGCCAACATAGGTCCATCTAGTCAAGGCTATGGTTTTTCCAGTAGTCATGAATGGATGTGAGAGTTGGACCATAAATAAAGCTCTTTATAGAGCTTTTCTCTCTTCTGAGAGAAGAGTCTGAGAAGACTCTTCAGAGTCCCTTGGAGTGCAAGGAAATCAAACTAGTTAAGCCTAAAGGATAATCAGTCTTAAATATTCATTGGAAGGACTAATGATGAAGTTGAAACTTCCATACTTTGGCCCCCTGATGCAAAGAAATGACTCTGGAAAAGACCCTGATGCTGGGAAGATTCAAGGCAGGAGGAGAAGGGGACAACAGAGGATGAGATGGTTGGATAGCATCATCGACTCAATGGACATGAGTTTGAGTAAACTCTGGGAGTTGGTGATGGACAGGGAAGCCTGGCATACTGCTGTCCATGGGGTCCACAAAGAGATGGACTTGACTGTGTGACTGAACTGAACTGAAGGTGCTATAAGGTGTCTCCTTCAGTCACACTTTTACATTAATTAGAGGTTTTGTCTTCTACTTTTCCTTCCATTTGAAAAGAATGCTTGAGAACTTACGTTATAGATACTTAAAATAATACTAATCATTTATCTTATGTAAGATTGCTACTGCTAAGTAGCTTCAGTCATGTCAGACTCTGTGAGACCCAAGAGATGTCAGCCCACCAGGCTCCCCCATCCCTGGGATTCTCCAGGCAAGAACACTGGAGTGGGTTGCCATTTCCTTCTCCAATGCATGAAAGTGAAAAGTGAAAGTGAAGTCGCTCAGTCGTGTCTGACTCTTCGAGACCCCATGGACTGCAGCCCACCAGGCTCCTCCGTCCATGGGACTTTCCAGGCAAGAGTACTGGAGTGGGGTGCCATCACCTTTTCTGATGAAGACCATACTAGGTGGAGCCAAAGAAACACTGCTTCCATAAGGAATCAGGCAGGCAAAAACTGTGTCTCTAAAAACTGTGAGATTTGAAACTTTCAACAACAAAATCAGAAACATTACTACAAGTAGCATCAAATATAAGATTAGATAGTACTAAATTTATCCCTTGAAAATTAAAATATCATTGTGCTTCTACCCTTCTCTACCCAATGTCACAGTTTCCTCCTCTTATAATTTCTTTTCTTTCCAATATCCAAATATTTCATTGTTTTAAAAGCATCCAGATTTATCCAGGTAAATATTACTATAATTTTCAACTGATAATGTAATTACCATTTTGGGATTATTTTATTGACAATATAATGACAAATAAGATTGTGTAAAAATTTACATCATTTATGTGTAACAAAGTCACACGTGAACTTGTAAGTATCTTCAAGACAAGTGTCTATTTGCTTTATATCATGATGTAATCCCTGATTTTTAATAAAGACAGGTAAAAAGTAAGATGAGGAAGGAACTACTTATCAAATTCCAACTCCAGCCCTGTTGGTGTATAATTAGCAAACGTTATTTTTCTTGAAATGTTCTTATGATCTGGTAATGGGAGTACTGTGGGAAAGTTAAGGAAATAGGTACCCAGGCTCTGACATAGAGATAATATAAGTTGATAAGAGGAAAGAACAATATAGGAAATCATTTTAAAACTCTTACAAAGCTCATATAGAATAAAATGAATGTAAATATTGAATTTTGAGTAACAAAGTGCAAGAGAGATGAAGTGGGGTTAATCAAGAGAAGTTTCTGGCACTCGTTAAGTTTTGAACAGTAAAAAAATTTATGGAAAAGATTAATTAGGAATAAATATTGCAAATATAATGTTCACATGTGCACTTGATTTTTTTGTTTTTGTTAATTCAGGGTTCTTACAAATCCATATACATTAGCAGATAAAGTACGAAACAAGCTAATTAATTTTTCTATTTACTTATGTGCTAAATCTCAGAGCAGTAATATTTCCTAGTAATAAAAAATGAATTTCAAATATGTTTCCATAACATGAAAGTCGTAATATATTGCCTTTTAACTCATCATTTTGATGTGTTTAAGGACTGTTAACTTGTTAATTCTCAGTATACCCCTTTGAGAAAGATAGAAGAGGGAGTTATTATAACCTCAGTTTATTAGTCAGAGAGTGAATCAGGGAAAGGTGAAGCACCTCATACTGGGTCACACAATTGGTTAGTAGCAAAGGCAAAAAATGAACTGTGTCAGAAGTCCCCAGCCATAGGCAACTGTGGCTGCCTCCAAAACATCAATCAGTGAACGTATTATGTTTTTTTAATGACATGTTAATGGTTTTAAAAAACCTCTCCTGGTTTAGAATATAAACTGGCATGTGAATATCACAAATTAAGTCAGTTAAATTAGTTCCAGTGAAACCCTTTGTCCTTTAAATGAAAAATTAACCAACTTGGTACGTAGATCAGAGCCAGACTGGCTTTAATATACTCGAATTCATATAAACCTCACACTTCCCTGGAGAAAGTTGAGTGTCTAAAGATTTAATTCAAGTTCCAAGGTCAAGCTAAATAGATCTGAATTTCTTCTTAAAATGAGAGTTTCATTCCAATAAGTATCTGACTTCAATTTGCTGCTTCTTCTCATATTGGGATGGCATGGCCCAGGTCACCAAAGAAAGATCAAATCATACAGAACTGCAGAGGAATGCCCTAGAAAGGTTATTCTTCCACTGGTCAGGCAGGGGGCAAATAAGTAATTAAGTGAGCAGCTCTCTCCAAGAAGATGAGGCAAGGTGACAACTTGTCTGCTTTGCATGGGGAAACCTGGGAGAAGCGTGTCCTACCTTGCTCTCCAGACGCTTTTGGTGAACCTGAGAGTTTTGAGTGTATTTTGTGGGCTTGTTGTCTGGTTAAATGATATATGACAAAATAAAGCTGCTATAAATAAAATGAATGAAAAATCAACACATTTCTGTTCTGCTTTTTTAAATGCCATATCAAAAAGATCAGAAATCCAAAAGCATAAACATACATGAAAAAAACTCAACTTAATCCCTAATTTATAAAACCATGCTTCATTTTGCCTGAGTATCCACTAATAATAGTCTTTGCTTTTGTCTTTTTGATGTTTTCTGCTTTGTCTGTTTGTTTTAAACAATTCCACATTGTTGGGAAGTGTTCTCATAAGGCAAATGGCTGAAGTTTTGAGTTTTGTGATGGTTTTATTTTACATATTTGAGGGAGTGTGTGGCTGGGTGGTTTCCCTGACTTTTAATTCATATTTATCCTAAATATCAAAAGAGATAATAGGGAAATGTTGCACGGATAGAAATCAGATTTTGTTGAAATTGCTAGCAAAGTGTGGTCTTTTGTACACTAAAATTTTTTTCAGTAACAGTGATGGTACTATATTTTTCAGTAACAGGAAAAAAACATTTTGAAGAAATTTATCAGTGAGGTAGTGCCATATTTTTAATGCAACCTCAGATGAGACCTTATTAAATTGAAGGAAATAATGAATCTCAATTAACAGCATAAGTTTTAATCAAGCTCTTAAAAGGAACATTTAAACGCATTAACTTAAAAATAGCAAAGTCTTGATTTTGTTACTTACAAAGTCAGAACTTTGAAATATATTTTAGAGAGACATATACTCTCAAAAATGCAGGAGGATTTTTCCAGAGAACTTTAAAAAGTGTTTTCAAAGACAACCATATCTAGATAATTGGAGCACACGTGTAAGAATGTGAGACCACTAGTTGATGGTGGTTTTCCGAGACTGTGCACAGTAAAGAAATTGCAGACGCTATTGCTGGACGTGAAAATGTGGCAAGGTTGAAGACAGGAAGTCTGAGCACTGACTGGAACCCGAAGGTGTGAAGTCTAGGGAAAAATCAGATGCGAAGACACAGTCGAAGTCAGGACCTGCTCTTTTCAAGACTAGAAAAACACGAATGGCAGTTAAAAGTAAACATGCAGAACACACAGACATCTCACTCATGCTGCTGCTGCTGCTAAGCCGCTTCAGTCGTGTCCGACTCTGTGCGACCGGATAGACAGCAGCCCACCAGGCTCCCTCGTCCCTGGGATTCTCCAGGCAAAAACAGTGGAGTGGGTTGCCATTTCCTTCTCCAATGCATGAAAGTGAAAAGTGAAAGTGAAGTCGCTCAGTCGTGTCCGACTCTTCACCACCCCGTGGACTGCAGCCTACCAGGCTCCTCCGTCCATGGGGTTTTCCAGGCAAGAGTACTGGAGTGGGGTGCCATCACTTTCTCCGCTCATTCATGCTAGGAAGAATAAATGTGCAGAAAAAAGGTTTCACAAGAAAGAATATTGTAGTAAAAGTCCTGAGGTGGGCTAGAACAGAAAGTGTGTATCCTGAGAAGAAAAGTCCGTCGGCACTCTGAGTATACAAACCACTTTCTCCACTTTCCCTTCCACCTAGTCCAGAACCCTGCACCTAGGAGCAACTCAAACATCCTTGCTCCCTACCTCTCAGCATCCACTGCAGTGGATGGATGCACATAGTTCACAGCACGTGTGTAATTAAGAAACATGACTAATAGATATCTTAACTAATTTACTCTACCTCACTAACTCAAATTGAAATTTAAAGATAAACTGAAAGAATCCAGCATTTAAAACCAAAAGATGTTATTGTTCAATGCCAGCCCAGGGCAGTGTTTCCCATCAGCTCGGCAATCTATTAAACTAATTCTGTGGATCAAAACGTAGTCTCATCTAATAAATCTTGGAAACTACAGATTATATTCTCCTTTTGAAGAATCGTGATGCTCATGAGCTTATTAAGGGCTCTAGGAAGACTTTCAGTAAGAAAAAAAAAAAAGAAGAAGAAAACCTAATTGTGTTGAAAGGACACAACTTAGCAACTGAACAAGTGTTTTTCAAACCTTTCTACAGATATTTTTACTTGAGAGGGTGGGATTGGAACTACTTAGAAAACAGTGTAGAATGTGACAATCTAGAGGTATTGGTTCTTAGTTATTTCTGATGTGGGAGGCCCATTTAGTCTAGAATCTTTTAGAGATTTAGATCTCGGGGGATCTAAATCAGCCTGGGTGAAGTCAAGAAAAGTGGACTGGCCTAACTAATCTAAATTCCTTTGAAGTCTACCAATCAACCCTGCATTACCAGGAACTTAGCAGACCATTTTCAAAGGTCCAGAAAAGATTTGACTCCTAATGGTAATCCCCATGGGCTTCTCAGATGGTCCTAGTGGTAAAGAACATCCCTACCAATATAGGAGACATAAAAAGATGCGGGTTCAATATCTGGGTCAGGAAAATGCCCTGAAGGAGGCCATGGCAGCCCACTCCAGTATTCTTGCCTGGAGAATCCCATGGACAGAGGAGCCTGGTGGGCTACAGTCCATAGCGTCGCAAAGAGTTGGACATGACTGAAGCCACTTAGCAATCATGCATGTTCATTCCCATCCTTTCAGACCTTTCTATTTGTTACTTTCACCAGCAATTTGATTTTACAGAAGCCTTCTTAATCTGTTTTATCCACTCTGGCTTATTTCTTTTTCCATCCATTATGATTGGGCTCTTATGTTAGTCTCTGAACTGCTTTTTTCCCAGCACTTCAGTTTTCCTTTATCCCTTTTCTTAGCTTGATCTTCAGCTCTTCTATATTGTACTGTCAGAGTCTTTTCAGCAGCCTGAAAACACATTCAAGTCTCTCATCCTAGAAAGTGTCCCCTTGATTCAAAACTAGCCACTGGATGAGACTGATCTGCTTTTAATAAATTTCTTTAAAGACTTGTCCATCTGTACCTATCATTCTCATCTCTTTGTTGCTATAACTTTAGGTCTTACTCTCTAAAAGATAAAATTATTCTCATTAAGTTACTAATAAACCCTGAGACTAAATGTAGTAAATATTATAAAGACTTTGCTTGAATGTAGTTTTTTCTTCATTTATTACCTGAGTGGTTACTTGTTCTATGTGAAAGTCTTTAATTTCACTGGAATTTATTGTACTTCATATTCATTGTTTTTATTCTATCTCCAATTGTCTTTCTCTGACTCCTTTTCGAAATCCTTTTCTTTACTTACCTGTAGGACTTTGATGCCCCTGTTCCATTCTCAACACACTCCAATTTTTATTTCAGACATCCTCCCCAAGGATCTTACTCACACTTCTCTTGAATGATTTCTTATTGTAAAACTGATGTCTCCTGCATTTACTGTTCAGTTCAAACTCCATTCATCTCTTGTCTGGATCATTGAAACAGGATGATGACTAATAATAATCTATCTCTGGTCTTTTTTCTCAGAACATCTGCCCTCCACTTGGCTAGAGTGATCTATCTACATCCAAAGCTAACTCTTCTATTTCTCATATCTTATAGGATAAATTCAGAGGAGGCAGGAATCTGGTGTCTGTCTACTTCTCCAACCTATTTTTTCTCTATTCTCTGCCTCATTGAGTGGTTTGTCTGTGCTACTCTGCTTACAACATATCACTTAGTGTTTTTCTTCTTTGCTTATCATGCCCATGAAATATGCTCAAAAATGACCACTCCCTGTTCCACCATCTTTCCTCATCATTCAAAACTCAACTGACATTGTCTGATCTCCATAGAAACTTCCCCCACCCCTTCAGATTGCCTCAGTTATCTTTGCTCTGTGTATGATATGGTTTTTGCTACCTATAGTTTGCAATATGTGATTTGTTTCAGTTACTACACTGTAATATAGTTATAAACATATGTTATTGTTTCTTCTGTTCGACTTGGGATTCATCAAGGTGAAGTGTCATGTCTAATTCATTTTGTATCTCCAGTGCCTGATAACTTTGCCTGAAACAGAGCAATTGCCTGCCATGACATGGAGCCTTGCCACATCTTTCTGGAGATGATGGAATAGACAATTTCCATTTCCAAATTAAGATACCCAAATTAAGCATTCCTTAAGACATGTGATCCTCACATTTTGTCTATCACCTTGACTATTTGTTTGAACCATATTTTAAGCACTCTGAAATCCTACAATTTAAGGAGAACAATGAATTGAAAGCAGCTGCAAAGCAAAGACTGTTCTAAACATAGCAATTATTCCATTCCTTCTTCTTTCCTCTTCCCTTCTTGTATAAAAGACCTGATTTGTTTTTTTCTCCTACAAATATGGATTTTCGGGTTTTGAGTTACTTAAAGATAGATATACCTTATACTAAATTGCATTAAAGAGAGTATAGCTTAGAATATGTGATTAAGCTTCATGCTCCTTGTGGCTTTTCCAGTTTTGCGCCATTCACTCATTAGGATAATGAGGATTTCAGCAGTTTCATGGGAAAAGCTTTGAGTTCCTCTAGTGAAGGGAATCATATATACATAAAGTACTCTTCAGCACAGCAAATGTAATATTCTACACTAACTATCTTCTGTCTGGCTGTCATGATCTTAAAAAAAAAAAAGTGAGTGGATTTTTCCCCTGGAATTATCTTCAAAGACTTCTTTGTAGTTGCATTAGTCAGGAAAAATTCAATGTCATACCCTGAACTTTCCTTTTCCCCCACATAGTCCATATATGTTCCATTGTTCCACCAATAAAGAGAGGTGACTAGATAATAAGGGGATTTTTCAGTCATTTTCAATTAGCTGCAGAATGTTTCTTTACAGTAGCTTGGTTTCTGGTTAGCTGACCCACCGAACAATGACGACCACTTTACACTGCAGAGACAGTGCTGACAGGGGGATAATGAGAGAAACTGTCTCGGGGTTTCCCATTAACAAGTGTAACCAAAGCCCCCATTGGCCTTGCTAATGGTTAATAGCATATTAGTCCATTGGTGAAGGCCTTTAGGAGGTGGCGGACAAAGTTGCTTAATTAGTGGCATCTGAAGTGTTACCGCTACTGCTCTCCCGAATCTTCAGTTTCCCTACAGTTTCTAATTATTTTCCTTTGAATAAGAATACAGTACCAGATTTCCCAATTTGATTATGCTTTCTTCCCCCCTCATCTGAATGGGTAATCAAGCACTACTTATTTCAATCAAAATACACTCAAATAGAACCTAACCACAGATGTATGAATACAAGCAGTTCTGGTATTGATATTGATTTTCCAGTAAATCATCTTAAGCCCAAATGATCAAAAATCAAGACAGGTCAACATCAAAGAAACAGGAATATTGGCATGAAAGCAAGCTCCGTTGATTGGTACAAATTAAAAGATCATTTATTAGTGATTATGCTGTATAATACTGCCAGTGCCAAATGAATGCAATTAAGATGAAATGGGCCCCTGCAGCTATAGGGGTTAATAAAGACTGAATTCCTAATGATTTTTCCATTAATTATGAAGATGTCCACAAAACAGCCTTAACAAAGTGGTGGCCACCTCAGACAAATCTTTGTAATCAGGATAAAACACCTTCTTTAATTGGCACATTACTAAGATAATGTAAAGATTTCAACAGTTCCTAATCTTTACTTGCTGAATACAAGGTAGGTAGAAAAAGAGTTTAAAACTTACAGGAGGAACAAAACCAAGAAAGCTGATGTTTCGAAAAATCTGAAATAACTCTTATGAGAGTCTGATTAATGACATTGTTTCAAGCCCAGAAGACCAAATATAAAGAGCATCTTCCTGTTTTGCATAATTAAATTACTCCCTCATATACCAACAGAGTTCTTCTCTTGTCTACAAATATGATTTCTTTAAGCCCTCAAGTGGTGAGGCGGGAAGGACAGCTGAAAGAAGGAAGAAAGAAAGAAAGAGAAAATAGAAAGGGCAAATTCACAAATGATTTTAAACCGATGGGGGAACACACTTCGTCTTCTAGTGATTAGGAACAAAAGTCAATCCATCCAAAGATGCGCATTCTTTAGATTTAGAATTGAATATGTGGCATTTACCTGGCTGTAACAACATGGTCCTATCCATGGACTAGTGTACTTTGGATGGAACCAGAAAATATAAAATCCAAATCTTTCTATTAATTAGTGGATGTTGCTAATTGAGTTCAGAATAAGGACTATTTTTTTCTTTTTAAGAGAAATACTTCACAATGTGCATTTTAAATCAAGGACTTTTTCATGCTGTATCCCTTTTTAAAAACAAAGAGGTAGCCAAAAATCCCACAAGAAAAAAGAACATTAGGAGAATATGACAACTCACCTTACTCAAAATGAGTCCAGTAAAGCACTTGTTTAGGAGTCTGTGTCTCTGTGTGTCTGTTTATATGTGACACAGAGAGAGGGAGAGTGAAGATGAGAAAAACTGAAATCTTACACATGGTACAAGTATAAAATCTCAAAAAAAAGTGTTGCAAGAGGCGTAAGTTCTTGAACCACAGAGTTTTGTGCCAAGGTTGACACACTTTAAGAAATGAACATGCCAGCTGTAATATTTATTGATCACATCCTCTCTTGTCTCCCAGGATGCCCTTTCTGAGGTTTTCAGCTGGGCATGCATGTCAGAGATTTCTCTTGGCTGAATACGCTTATACCTATTTTACAAACACAACCCGATGCATGTGTGTGCATGACTTACACGGGGCCATCTGCTACTCACTGGCTGCTAGGGACAGGTGCCATGCAGGCGGACAGAGCCAGACAATCTTGAGTTTGGATTCTTTCTCTGCACCTAAAATATTTTTTACCTTGAGCAAGTCACTTCACATTTTTGAGTCTTTACTTTTCTACCTATGAAACGGACAATTAATATTCCCTGCTAATGGTCTTGATATCAAGCCTAAAAAACCAGCGTACGTAAAGGGCACAACACAGTGCCTACCTACCACAGAGCAAATAGTCAACAAATGGTAGGAATAATTTGTTCCTCTCCTTTAATTTTCAAAGCTTATTAGGTTGCAATCATTTACATAAAAATTTCAAATTTGTGTTGCTTAGCAAATTAGAAAGCATGAAGGTTCTAGAGAGGCTCACGAAATCTTGGGTGGGCCTGGAGTTAGTTAATCATGAAACTTAATTTTCAACCTAATTAGTTATCTAATTGTGCTTCTAAAATTATTTGTTGTTTGCATGTACACCTATTTGTGATATATAGATGCATTCTGCTCCCTGATTTATATATTTACTTAATGGTAAATATGCAATCACAAAGAAGAGAACATTAGGGGAAGGATTTTTCTTTTAATTTGAATATTTTTAGTGAAATTTTATTGTTACCTGTTGTTCTTTAACTGAGAAATATAAATGCAAATATTCTTATGTGTGTCTGCTCAATTGTGATATAAAAATGTACTTTCTAGGGTGGATATAAAAGAGCTTGAAAGTTACTGAACTAGAGTGTAAGCTTCTTAAGGACCAGACTAGGTAGTTTCCATTCTTTGTAAAGCATCACCTGTGCAGTCAGGAGCAAGAAAGTGTAGAAATCACCAGAAAGAATGCCCACCTCAAGTCAGGATTTATGAAAAACTGAGTATGTGTGGCATATTCAAAAGCAGAGACATTACTTTGCCAGCAAAGGTCCATCTAGTGAAGGCTATAGTTTTTCCTGTGGTCATGTATGGATGTGAGAGTTGGACTGTGAAGAAAGCTGAGCACCGAAGAATTGATGCTTTTGAACTGTGGTGTTGGAGAAGACTCTTGAGAGTCCCTTGGACTGCAAGGAGATCCAACCAGTCCATTCTGAAGATCAGCCTTGGGATTTCTTTGGAAGGAATGATGCTGAAGCTGAAACTCCAGTACTTTGGCCACCTCATGGGAAGAGTTGACTCATTGGAAAAGACTCTGATGCTGGGAGGGATTGGGGGCAGGAGGAGAAGGGGACGACAGAGGATGAGATGGCTGGATGGCATCACTGACTCGATGGACATGAGTCTGAGTGAACTCCGGGAGTTGGTGATGGACAGGGAGGCCTGGTGTGCTGTGATTCATGGGGTCGCAGAGTTGGACACGACTGAGCTACTGAACTGAACTGAACTGAACTGAGTGTGTGGAGAAAGACTTATCCCAAGAGACAGGAAACTCAACTCCAGTCAGTGCTTTTACTTTCCAGCTTTGATAAGCAGCAAAATTTCCTGCAATATTAAAATATAAATATCTCTATGAAGATGACTGCTCTGGAGGTCATTTTCTGATTTCCTTTAAAGTCGTTCAGTTCACTCAAATATATTCTTCAGAGTGTCTTGACTGCTTTCCTATTGTGCTTCAAGGCTAATCGCAGGACTGTATAGCAAGTGTGGAGATTTTTTTTTTTTTTTGAGAAACTATTTCATGTAATGCAAAAAAGGGTTATACCCTCTCAACCTCAGGCTTGAGAAGTGAACGAACCTGCCTTAAACTGAAGAAACTTTTAGAATTATTATGGCATTGGCTGACTTCTTTTTTCTCCCCCTTCATGATTTGAATTTGTGCTTTCCTTGAGATGTGGTTTTCCAAATTTTATTTTTATTTTGCACATGTTGTTTCAGACTGGTGAAATGTTCATGAATAATGCTAGTTTATTTTCATAACTTTGTTTTATGAGAAGAAAGTTGCCGAGAGACATTTTCTCAGAATGGAGCAGATATGTTTGGTAGGTGAGGACAGACAGATGGTGTCAGGAGAATTTTTGTGTTGAGGGGAAGAATAATCAGGGCTGTGCTTTCCCAGCTATCCACAGCCAGTCAGGCTCCTTTGGGAAAAGGTGCAATTTGCATGTTTCTTTCATCAAATTTTTCTGATGTCACATTAATAGTTCAAAGGAAGGGATCTGAGTTCCTTCTTTCTTTACTATTATTTCAATACTGAACTGCCTTTTTGTACAGAATTTGATTTTAGTTTATAAATAAAACACCTGAAAATGGTCATTTTATAGATGATATATTTAGAGATATATGATGTATCTCTAAACTTCTAGGCCAATTATGGGATTATCAGATCTATGACAGTTTAGCAACTTTTATAGCATTCTGGCTAATTTGTCCTCATCATATGCTGACATCTGAGCAATACTACTTTTCTGGGTTGGTAAAAAGGACTCTACCTTTGGTGTTAAAATAAAAATAGAAAGAAAGCACTCTACCTTTTTTATATTTCTGGTAATGTGTTTCATTGCATAATATGAACTGAATACCTATTCCAGGTTTATATAGTTGGGTCACCCTTGACATATTAGTAATTTTGAATGTATAGCTAGATCTCTTATACGATCTTCAGACAATAAGAACTTATAATAAGATTTGGCTGCTAATTTTTAGTGTTTTTTCACAAGTTTTCTTAGTAGCAGATCATTAGCAATAGCCAAATAAAAAAGATAACCTCCAACCTAAAGAGGAGACCTAAGGATTGCTTTGTTTATAACAGTATGTTCCTGGATTTCACAAGACCTCCCTTGTAAATTTCTCAGTCAGTGGAATCATATGTATTACCCTATGCCTGAGTGAATTTTGTCCCAATACATACAGAATTCGAAACCAACCTTACTCTGTTTACTGTGCTTGATACACATCTTCTCATCTTCTTCACTCTTCAAAAGCAAACTTTTCATGTTTCACAAATGCATTTACATGCACACACACACACACACACACACACACACACACACAGTCCTTCAACAACTGTGGGCACCTCCTGCAAAGCTTGACTGTTTTCCCAGCTTTCACTAAGTCAACATGCTACTGCTACTGCTAAGTCACTTCAGTCGTGTCCGGCTCTGTGCGACCGCATAGACGGCAGCCCACCAGGCTCCCCCTTCCCTGGGATTCTCCAGGCAAGAACACTGGAGTGCACTGCCATTTCCTTCTCCAATCAGTCAACATGAGCTACCACCAAATCCATGCCTGTACTTTTCTACTCTCCATCACCCCTCAACCTCCCATAACCCCTAGTTAACTAGACTGCAGATTTACAGCTTTCACTCAGGTAGCTTATGTTTATCAAGCTGTACTAATTAAGCTCCAGGTGGTCACTTACAGTAGGTAAATCTTTGGGATGTAACAACGAACAAGGTGTATGTTTCATTGCCCTCAGTTTTACATTTCTGACAGTAACTGAGCCCCTGCACTCCAATGGGACCTGCGCTGTGATGGGCAGCGAAGGGAACACTCAAGGGCAAGTCTCAGGGAGCTGAGAGTGTTAGAGGGGACTTGCTGGACTTAAGACTGGCTCTGTCTGTGGCTCGCTTCTCTGATCAAAGCCCATTGTGAAACTGGGCAGTCCTGATAGGGTCCTGACACTTGGTCCTGCTCCACACCTTGGTGAGAATGGCCCTATTCCAAAGTCCAGCTGGGCCCAGATCTATGACCTTCCTCTATACACAGCTGCCACGGCCACGCCCAGGCTGTTCTTAGCTTCCCCTGGGCCAGATCTAGTTGGAGGCATCTTCCCCTTCTGAACAACATGCTTAGATCTGCTGAGCATCCTCTTTCTTTCCCTTCCTCCCCCTAACCTCACTAATACTCCCCCAAGACCAGTCTACCCCTAGTTCTATGCTTCCTCCTCACTGAGTTTTCATCTCTAAGACTCATACAAAGCCACCAAGCATTAACAAACTGTGGCAACATTTTGTCTTAATTTTTGCAGTGCCGTTTTTAACATTTTCTCAAAAGCACCACCTTTATGCCTCATTTATACTGGGCCTGATCTAGAGGATGACATTTTCATCCTTGAGTTGAGCCCAGTGCCACAATGAGTGACACTCTGAGAAGTCTTGAGAAGATGGTGAGTATATTTTGTAATTGGTAGGGATCTAAATTTTGTGCTCAAAATGAACTGTGACAGAATGTATTTTCCAAAAGTGATCAAAGCAATATTTCTTGTCCCCGAGGTTTTTCCAAAATCTTGCATTAAAATATGTTTTAAAAGAGTCTATTTTCCCCTACTCGTACCCGGTTGGGACTTTGTGGCTACCTTGATGATTAGAATGTGGCAATGCTGCCTAACTTCTAAGCCCAAGTCTCTAGCTTCCATGTAGCTCTCTATGTGGATACTTTCCCTTGGGGACAGTCCACCATTCTATAAGGAAGCCCAGACTATCCCTTGCAGAGTCCTCCTGGGCAGATCCTCTTGAAGAGGAACTGACTGTCCCGGCTGATAGCATCCATCACCAAAGCTGTGGATGAATGAGTCTCCAGATGATCCTCTCCCTTGAAGTTTTCCATCAGCGGTTACAGTCATTACGAAACAGAGACAAGTCATTCTCCTGCTGCTGCTGCTGCTGCTGCTGCTGCTGCTGCTGCTGCTAAGTCGCTTCAGTCGTGTCCAACTCTTGGCGACCCCATGGACTGTAGCCTACCAGGCTCCTCCATCCATGGGATTTTCCACGCAAGAGTACTCTGGAGTGGGTTTCCATTGCCTTCTCCCAGTCATTCTCTTACACCATGTCCAAATATTTGATCCACAGTCATCATGAATATGATAAATGACTTTTACTTAGCACACTAAACTTGGCTGGTGATTTCTTTTTGGAGGTGGGGAGAGAAGGCCATAGTATACTGAAACATAGACCTAATCATGTTTTCTAATCTTATTCCCATATTTCCCCCATCTGAGATAACTGTTATCTTGAATCTCAAGTTTATCATTCCCAACATTCCATGTTGTATAGTTTTTATGCATCTATATTTTTACCATCAAAGTATGTTTTTTATTTATTTATTTTTTTAAGAGTAGTGTGCCACCTTTGGACTTCTTTTTGCAATTAAAATTCACGTACATTGATGCTCGTCCCTGTGGCTCTTCTGTTGTGACTACAGTATAATATTTTGTGTGACCATACCATGATTTATTCACTTCCTCAGCATTTTAAGGACATTTGCTAAGGTTTTGCTATCGAGAAGAGCACTGCTGTGAAGAGTTTGGGATATATTTAAGAGTGGAATTGCTGGGTAATATACATATTCAACCTGGAGGAGGGCATGGCAACCCACTCTAGTATTCTCACCTGGAGAATCCCATGAACAGAGCCTGGCAGGCTGCAGTCAATAGAGTCACACAGAGTCACAGAGTTGAACACAACTGAAGTGACTTAGCACACATGCATGCATATATATGCAACATCAGAACATAAATATTCAAATTCGTTGTACCTGTTTACTGGTCCTCCAGCAGTTTATGAAAGATTTTATGGATCCCAGGAAGGATTTGGATGTAAAAATAGCCATGAATTCAAGTTCTCCTGACCCTGATTAAAACGTTGCTTCTATCACATGAGATCCTTTGCCTCATGCGTTGGTTCCAAATCTGTCATCATCAGACACTGATTTTGTTATTTTAATACTCCCCGCCCTCTCTCTCTCTCTCTCTCTCTCTCTCTCTCTCTCTCTCTCACACACACACACACATAAAGATTGAGAAAAACATCCTCCTTTGCAGTTGTGTACCCAATTCCTTCTTTCAACCATCCTTGTTGATGATCCTAGTAATTTCTCTAGTTCTCCCAGATTATGAAAGAAGAGGGAAAAATGGGAAGCTTTCAGATGCCAAATGCAGATCTCCAGAGGAAAAGTTCAGTTTTGACAAAGAAGCTATTGGCTGACTCCCGAAGAGTAAAAAGTATAAGCTTCATAATTAAATTGACTTCTGTTGACTGATTTATTTTTACTGTTTCAGAATTAACACTGAAGGTTTGCATTTATTTATAAGGTGATCTTGCAATTGGCATCGTAATGTGCTAAGTAAAGGTAGGAAAATTGCTTAAGAAGCAAGCAGGTGCCGCTGCAAAACAGAGATGAAGCCAGACGCACACAGAATGCATGTAAGTCAGCTCTATTACAGCAAATCAGGAGAAAGGACAGTAAAACCATCAGTGGAGAATAGAAAATACTAAGGTGTCTATATATTATTTTGAAAGACCTCAATAATATAGCATAATTGCAGATGTAACCTTGAGGATTGAAAGGGGGAGAATTAGAAAAGTACTGAAGATTTTTTGAAGTAGAAATTGACCAATTAAAAATACCATGCAATATCTTTCTACTTCTTTAGTAAGCTATTGATCAGATGAGAATTACAGAAAAAGACACCAAATAGAAAGATCAGTCCATCTATCTATCATCTATCTTTCTAATATAATAAAATAAATTATAAGTTCACAAGCATTATCTCACATTCTTTTTAAAGCATTTTCCTCAAATGCTGATTTTAACAAAACTCCACAAAACATAAAAGATCAATGAACTCTTAATATCTGTAAAGAAAGCATATTTTATAAACAAGTGAGATTCCCCCAGGAATTTCTCCAGGAAAGCAATTTATTACACCTCACAGACAGCGACACTGCAAAAAAAAAAAAAAAAAAAAACCAAATGTGTTCATCAGTCTATTTATTTTAACACCAAGATATAGTGTTTAATTCAACAATAAGATATAACTGACCATTCTGTTTTTTAAAACAATGAAGTTTAATACTTTCAAACATGTATTTATTGTGTCACTTTTATTTGGTTCACTGTCAGCACATATTTATGGAAGACAGCTCATTTTAGCACCCTAGAAATAATCTATAGATTCCCTATCCAGGTAATGCAATTATAAACTGAAATGCTAGGGGACCACATTTGTAAATAGGGTAGCTGAGGATGAAAACAAGAAAGCTCCACTCAATGCCATATCCACACACAGGCAGTAGAATAAAGAATATTCAGATAGAGCTGAGACTGCTGTTGAGTCACTAGGAGAGGTTTCCCGGGCCTTTTCACTAGAGGACCTCTGAATGAGGTGCCCACCTAGTAGCTCAAAATCTTGACACTTATGATGGTTCTTGATTTCACTTATTTAAAATCAATGCAGAAATAATTGCTCTTGATACTGGGTAGTGAGTGATTTATTTTGGAAACTTTAAAAATAGGATACATTTGGTTGAAAAGAAAATAGATTAGATCAATCATGCTCTTTGGGGTTTCCTCCGAGATTTCTGCTAAAACTGTCTCTGCTAGTGTAGTAATAGGTCTGTGAGCACTTGTCAACATTATCCAACAGCTAATAGAATCATTTGTGTTCTTGTATTCAGGCCACAGCAGCTCTAAGCTATAAGCTTTATTTTCTTTTAGCAATAATTACTTCAGTTTAGTTTATTGATGATATATAATATTCAAGAAAATAGCAGTTGATAGCAAGAAGGTTGGTAAACAGGACCTGGCCCTATTTCTAACTTTTTTACAGAGAAAAAACTTACGATCTTACCTTTCTATTCAAAGGTAGAAAGCCTATGATCTCACCTTTCTACTCAAAGATCTGACTGCAATTTGCTAGTAAAAATATGACTGTTGAGAAATTCTGCCAATCTTTATATTAATAATTCCTACAGTTTTCACTTTCAGCATAAATAGTTTTATTAAGTGAGGTACTAGTTTGAAAGTAATATTGTAGTGATTAAGAGTTCAGACTCTAGCAGTAGACAGTATGTGATAGAATTTCACATCTTTCACTTGTAAACTTTGTAATCTTGGGCCAGTTACCACCGTTTTCTCCTATAAAGGATGACTTCAGTCCTAACATTACCTTACAGAGGGGTCCTGACGTCAAAGCTAGATGATACAGGTGGAACATTTCACACAGTGCCCATTACTGAGTAAGAGTTCAGTGCGAGTTAATAGTTACTTTAACCTGCGGGGCTATGGATACAAATTTATGCAATGAAATGTAAAGTTAAAATATACTTAAGCTGAGTTTGAGACAATGAAACAATGGAACCCAAAGGTGATTAAACTGTGCTTAATTCCAGGGGCAGAAACTTTTGCACTGGAGGCATTCGTGGGCAAACATGGGAGAATGCCTTTGAGTACTGGGAGAGACTCTTGCAGGGAGCACTCAGTCTGGAGCATATTCTGTTTTTTCTAAAGCTCCAGAGAGGCATTGTTGAAAGCAAGCCATTTGGGAGAGTAGCACCACCTAGAGAATCTATTATTCTATACTAACAGAATTTAATAGAAACAGAAAGAATTCAGCCAAACCGGAATTGCCATAACTGATATCTGTGTGGTTGGACACAAAACTTTTCTTTAAGAGTAGCTTACTGATATTGAGGCAGGAAGATGGAGGCCCAATATAGCATTTTGTGGTTAAGAGCTAAGACTTTGGACACAGGCCAACTTGGGTTTGCTTCCCTGTTCTGTCACTTACTGGCTATATGACTTTGGCAAATGATTTAACCTTTCTGAATCTCAGTGTCTCATCTATAAAACAAAGATAATAATGTCAACTCTAAAGAGTTGTATTAAAGATTAAATGGAAGAGTGAATAGAAATTGCCTTTTGGAGTTTCAGCTTATTAGGAGTTCTGTAACTGGTCGTGATTACACGGCATTTACCTCTTCAGCATTGCTCTAAGGAAACAACATCCATAAACTCATCCGTGGATATTAATTGAGGGACTACTGTGTGACAGGCACGATGCTAATGTCATAAGAAAAAAACCAAACTCTCTGTACCCAAAGACTTTAGAGTATTGTTATAGAGGATCTATGGAAACAAAGAGAAAGGGATATCTAAGTAAACGTGAGACTTTCAGGCCTTATTAAAGGGGTGACACTGAAATTAAGAGCTGACAAATGACTAGTGGGGACAAGAGACTTAATTCTAGAGGGTCTCCCTTGAACTGGGGCAACACTGTCAAATGGAGCTTGAGTATGTGGTATGTTCAGCACTTGGTACTGAGCCAGACCAACACAGAACAGAAGAAAAACACAAAAATAGATTTTAAAAGCAATAGGGGTCTAACCTTGGAATCTAAGTTCTAGCTACACTTGCCCAAAACCTTCATTAATTGGTGGGAATAACAAATTTACATGCCAATACTCAGACTGACCACTTGGCCTTTAGACTAAAAATAAGTGTGACAAATACTGAGAAAGACTAGTATTTTTGTTTTTCTTATTTTTCATGTTGCATTATTTGACCTTTATCATGGCTCCAATGTGATTCTCTTGTTCCTACACTTGTAAGAGAAAATGAAAAACATTTTATAATTTAGCAAGATATAAGTAAAGTAACTGCATTAAAATATCAAAAATAAATGTACTGTGCATATATTTAGGTTGATAATGCGTATATATTTCATCTCATATGGGCTTGATTATCCAGGAATAGTAATCTTGTTTGTTTTCCTTTTTTAAATGAAATTTATGAATAAATGAAATCAGTACACCATCTCATGCTAGGCGGTATACCTATGACATCACCTGGAATTACATATAACAATGAAGCACCTACATTTTTCATTTTACATATGTGTAAGGTGAAACTCTGATAGTGTAACCTATTCAGTTTTCAAGAAATAAAGAGAAGAAATTTGGGGACCTGAACCCAACAGGTCCGAAGTCAGAACCCTTTGCGTGTCATGAGATGGTGCTGGGCAGCCCATTGGGAAGGCGCCACACCAAGGAAAAGCCCATCTGCTTTTCCTTCCCTTCTAGGTTCTGAAACTGGCACTGGGATAAGCTATGTCCTACGAGAAAACATGGTCTCATTAACAGCTGCGATTGTCTTTGTTCTTGTTTAGTTGCTCAGTCATGTCCGACTCTTTGTGACCCCATGGACTGCAGCACGTCAGGCTTCCCTGTCCTTCACCATCTCCCAGAGTTGACTCAAACTCATGTCAATTGAGTCGATGATGCCATTCAACCGTCTCCTCCTCTGTCACCCCCTTTTCCTCCTTCCCTCAATTTGTCAAGTCCCAAGGACCATTTATCTCAGTTCATTGGACACACTGCTTCTCCAGTATTTGAAGAGTCAAAAATGTTTTGCCTGACGATGGAATTATGTTACAAAGAGATAATTAAATCAGTGGGGATGGAAAAAAATAAAGCGCTTGAGATGTTAACAAAGTGAACAAAATGTTTTAGTCTTGTTTATTTCTCCAGATATTCTAAGGTACAATCAAAATGTGCCACAGAAATTCATGCATAAGTTAAAAGCAGTTACATGCTTTCTAAATGAGTGGGACTATTAGTGCTCCACTCAAGATGGAAGTCACTTGCTGCTTCCAATGAATCGTGCAAGAAAGTGATGGGCAGTGTGTGTTTGACAGCAAGTTTTTGCAGTTAATTGTGATGTTCAAAAGTCACAATGTGAGGTAGAATTCTTATAAACTCTTATGTTATTAACAGTGGCAAAACATATTTTAAAGTAATCTATTACTACAAATATAAATTTGGCCTTGGAGTACAGAATGTAGCAGGGCAAAGGCTAACAGAGTTTTGCCAAGAGAAAACACTGGTCATACCAAACACCTTCTTCCAACAACACAAGAGAAGATTTTACACATGGACATCATCAGATGGCAAACACTGGAATCAGATTGATTATATTCTTTTCAGCCAAAGATGGAGAAACTATATACAGTAGGCAAAAAAAGGACTGGGAGCTGACAGTGGCTCAGATCATGAACACCTTATTGCCAAATTCAGACTTAAACTGAAGAAAGTAGGGAAAACCACTAGACAATTCAGGTATGACCTAACTCAAATCCCTTATGATTATACAGTGGATATGACAAATAGTTTTAAGGGACTAGATCTGATACACAGAATGCCTGATGAACTATGGACAGAGATTCATGACATTGTACAGGAGACAGGGAGCAAGATCATCCCCAAGGAAAAGAAATGCAAAAAAGCAAAATGGCTGTCTGAGGAGGCCTTACACATAGCTGTGAAAAGAAGAGAAGCCAAAAGCAAAGGAGATAAGGAAAGATATACCCATTTGAATGCAGAGT
Organism: Ovis canadensis; assembly: GCF_042477335.2. NCBI lineage: Eukaryota > Metazoa > Chordata > Mammalia > Artiodactyla > Bovidae > Ovis > Ovis canadensis. The sequence continues at coordinate 49,464,568 of NC_091252.1, forward strand.
TCCAAAGAATAGCAAGGAGAGATAAGAAAGCCTTCCTCAGTGATCAGTGAAAAGAAATAGAGGGAAAAAAATAGAACTCAGAGGGAGAGGGAAAGGGTGGGATGATTTGGGAGAATGACATTCTAACATGTATACTATCATGCAAGAATTGAATAGCCAGTCTATGTCTGACGCAGGATGAAGCATGCTTGGGGCTGGTGCATGGGGATGACCCAGAGAGATGTTATGGGGAGGGAAGTGGAAGGGGGGTTCATGTTTGGGAACGCATGTAAGAATTAAAGATATTAAAATTTAAAAAATAAAAAACTAAAAAAAAAAAATAGAATGGGAAAGACTAGAAATCTATTCAAGAAAATTAGAGATACCAAGGGAATATTTCATGCAAAGATGGGCTCAGTAAGGGACAGAAATGGTATGCCTAACAGAAGCAGAAGATATTAGGAAGAGGTGGCAAGAATACACAGAAGAACTGTACAAAAAAGATCTTCACAACCCAGATAATCACGATGGTGTGATCACTAACCTAGAGCCAGACATCCTGGAAAGTGAAGTCAAGTGGGCCTTAGGAAGCATCACTATGAACTAAGCTAGTGGAGGTGATGAAATTCCAGTGGAGCTATTTCAAATCTTAAAAGATGATGCAGGGAAAGTGCTGCACTCAATATGCCAGCAAATTTGGAAACCTCAGCAGTGGCCACAGGACTGGAAAAGGTCAGTTTTCATTCCAATCCCTAAGAAAGGCAATGCCAAAGAATGCTCAAACTACCACACAATTGCACTCATCTCACATGCTAGTGAAGTTATGCTCAAAATTCTCCAAGCCAGGCTTCAGCAACATGTGAACCATGGACTTCCAGATGTTCAAACTGGTTTTAGAAAAGTCAGAGGAACCAGAGATTAAACTGTCAGCTGGATCATCGAAAAAGCAAGAGTTCCAGGAAAACATCTATTTCTGCTTTCTTGACTATGCAAAGCCTTTGACTGTGTGGATCACAATAAACTGTGGAAAACTCTGAAAGAGATGGGAATACCAGACCACCTAACCTGCCTCTTGAGAAACCTGTATGCAGGTCAGGAAGCAACAGTTAGAACTGGACATGGAACAACAGACTGGTTCCAAATAGGAAAAGGAGTACGTCAAGGCTGTATATTGTCACCCTGCTTATTTAACTTCTATGCAGAGTACATCAAGAGAAACGCTGGGCTGGATGAAGCACAAGGTTGAATCAAGATTGCTGGGAGAAATATCAATCACCTCAGATATGCAGATGACACCACCCTTATGGCAGAAAGTGAAGAAGAACTAAAGAACCTCTTGATGAAAGTGAAAGAGGAGAGTGAAAAAGTTGGCTTAAAGCTCAACATTCGGAAAACGAAGATCATGTCATCTGTTCCCATCACTTCATGGAAAATAGATGGGGAACAGTGGAAACAGTGGAAGACTTTATTTTTTGGTCTCCAAAATCACTGCAGATGGTGACTGCAGCCATGAAATTAAAAGATGCTTACTCCTTGGAAGGAAAGTTATGACCAACCTAGACAGCATATTAAAAAGCAGGGACATAAGTTTGCCAACAAAAGTCCGTCTAGTTAAGGCTATGTAGTCATGTATGGATGTGAGAGTTGGACTATAAAGAAAGCTGAGTGCTGAAGAATGATGCTTTTGAACTGTTGCATTGGAAAAGACTCTTGAGCATCCCTTGGACTGCAAGGAGAGTCAACCCGTCCATCCAAAAGGAGATCAGTCCTGAGTGTTCATTGGAAGGACTGATGTTGAAGCTGAAATGCCAATAGTTTGGCCACTTGATTTGAAGAGCTGACTCATTTGAAAAGACCCTGATGCTGGGAAAGATTCAGGACAGGTGGAGAAGGGGACAACAGAGGATGAGATGGTTGCATGGCATCACCGACTCGATGGACATGAGTTTGGATAAGTCCAGGAGTTGGTGATGGACAGCGAGGCCTGGCATGCTGCGGTCCACGGGGTCACAGAGTCGGACACAACTAAGTGACTGAACTGAACTGACTGATTAATACAAATAGGGTCAGCTATATTATTATTTATTAATATTGTTGTGGTGCGTCTAGGCTAACTATAAGGCCAGTCTAAGCTGTGGTTTTTCCAGAAGTCATGTATGGATGTGAGAGTTGGACCACAAAGTAGGCTGAGCGCTGAAGTATTGATGCTTTCAAACTATGGTGCTGGAGAAGACTCTTTGGAGTCCCTTGGAGAGCAAGGAGATCCAATCAGTCTATCCTAACGGAAATTAGTGCTGAATATTCATTGGAAGGACTGATGCTGAAGCTTCAATACTTTGGCCACCTGATGTGAAAAAACTGACTCCCTGGAATAAACTCTGATGCTGGGAAAGATTGAAGGAGGGAAGAGAAGGGAGTGATGAAGGATGAAATGGTTGGATGGCATCACTGACTCAATGGATATGATTTTGAACAAACTTTGGGAGATAGTGAAGGACAGGGAAGCCTGGAATGCTCCAATCCATGATGTCACAAAGAGTCAGACACAACTGAGCAATTGAACAACAACCCCTCTAACTCAACCATTTGAGTGCTATTCCAATCAAGGCATTTACATTACTTGGATACATTATTAATAATAAATACCAATGAATCTGATTTTGAAAAACATTAAACAAGTGAGCATGGGACACAAACCAACTTCAAAAAATTCCATAAGTAAAGCAGAACCTAACTGTGAAAACAGAGTGTGCTTTCTTAGAATACTTTTCAGGATTGCTCAGGCAAGCATGTCACCTCTGTTGTAAGTTGAGACGATAAACCCAACTCACACACTGCAGTGAGTAACAAACTATAGCAAAAGAGAGCATGAGACAGAAGTAACAAAAAGATTATAATAAGGACAAAAGGCTCCGACGGATAAAAGCCTCCAGCTGTTCATAGCTTTGGTAAGTGGAGAGCTCTGAACACAGTAGGGTCGCAATCAATGCTGTGACCAGTGGACTCATAACTGGAGCATCTTGAAATTAATGATAACTTTAACATGTCTGAGGCCTTGAACTTACCTTATAAATTGGTCTTTGGGAAGAATAAAAGAAGAAGAATATTGGGCAATCAGGAAGTAATGAAGATCTTGTAAAAATAGCTATCTACAAAAGCAGGCTAAGTGAGTCCTTGGAAAGTCAGCATATCTACAAATCAGCAGGCCCTGATGATATACCTTCTAGTCTGCAGGATGAAAGAAACTGGCAAGCATGCTAACTGCATCATTTACAGTTATTTTTGAAAAACTGTGGGGATCTAGGGAGCTACAAGAGATGAAAGGGAAAGAAAATACAATGCTCTACTTGCATTTACAACGGAGATGGAAATGACCCCAGAAAACTCAGCAATAATTAAAGTTAAAAAAGGAGGATATTCTAATGTCCTTCATCAAGATGAAATTTTAGAATATATTAATATCCAGATGGAAGTATTTTTAAGGTTAAAATACAAAAGGAACTTGAATACAAAAGGATTTGAATTTGAGTAACATTTCACAATAAAATGTTTTGTTTGTTTATACTTGTTTGAGCAAAACAATTTTCTGAAATGAACTCTGACTACCTAAACAAAAACAAAAAGACTGAAAGATGGTAAATATTAATTATAAGTATGGAGTTCTCATTTCAAAAAATACCAAGGAGATATGACAGTTTTTGATGTCATTTTTATGTGGATAAAATTATTGTTTTCATTGAGAAAAATGTTAATAGAATATCTTTTTATGTACCAAATACTATGCTATGTGCTGGGACCATAAAGATTAACAAGGCAGGCTCCTCAACCAGTTATACAGAAGTATTTACTTAGCCCAGGGGTTTCCACATAGTAAGAATTTAATAATGTTGACTAATTCTACGAAAATTATTTTTAATTCTCCAAAAAAGGTTTACCTAGTGGAGAAGTTCTACTAGGTTTCTTATTTGACTTGAACATTATTTTAATCACCAGATCCTGACAGACAGATCAAGGAGAGCATTCAGTGAAATTTCAAATGCATGGGGATGGGATGGTATGGGGTGGGGTGATGACCTTGCCCATCCTCCTCCCTCCAGGACTGGTGACTCATGGCTTCACTCAGTTCTGTGACCTCTTTTCACTTTGCAGTTATAGAATCAGGATAAATCTTACACTTGATATGGTCACTGAATGTATAGTTTTCCCCTTTGATTCCTGTAGGGACTGGGCAACTCTGGTTGTAGTTTATCATGCTATAGGATTGACTTGTTTTATACTTTAAACTGTTATGCTCCATGAATCTCCTTTTTAGAAATACCCTCAGCACTGAATGGAATTTCTTCTCAGTTGTTTTATGTTCTTCTTACAATTTTTGCAATTGTGTCAACAGAAGTCATCATGGACTTTGACAACATAAGTGTGTCCATTACTTAAATGTCAGTAAGTGCCTTCATTGACATAGAGTGTATAATGGGAATATCATTTTTGGATATGTCTTATTTATATTTTATTAACATGAGTTTTAATATTTTTAAATTGCGTATTTGGGGGACAGAGTTATCCCTGATTTTAGAATATGGCATTTCTGCATTGAAATCAATGATCTGTTAAGATCATTTAAAGCACATTAAATAATCAATGAATTTATGAAATATATATTTTATTTAGGAATTCTTATGCTCATAATTTTGTTGCCCATAGATGGTAGAGAACTCATGATTGTTGCTAAAATAAACAACGAGAGCTATGATTTGCTGAGGGATGATATATGCCAAGTACTGTGTATTTGGGCTTCCCTGGTGGTTAATGGGTAAAGAATCTGCCTGTAACTCAGGAAATGTGGGTTCAATCCCTGGGTCAAGAAGATCCCTTGGAGAAGGAAATAGCAACCCAGTACAGTATTCTTGCCTGGGAAGTTCCACGGACTGAGGAGCCTGGTGGGCTACAGTCCATGGGATTGCAAGAGATGATATGACTTAGCGACTAAAACATCACCACCAGCATGTTTAGCATTTTATTTAGTTTCCAAACCTCCTTTAAGGTTAATCTCATTATTATCAACTAATGTACAAGAGAATGTTGAAAGTCTGTCTAATTTAGAAACCCTGGCTCTTAACCACTGTGCTGCTTAAGTGTTTCTGGCCTAAAACAGAGTCTAAGAATTAATGTCCTGAAATACATTATAAGGTGAGGGGGAGGAATGGATCTGTGTCTACTTTTGAAAAAGCAAACATAGCAAATGAGTACTTTATTTCAAAGAAATAAAAATTAAGATGTATGTAAATGCCCATATATCAATGGAATGGAAAAATTAAGTTCTGGAAACAAAAGGAACAAAAAAAATGTTAATATTTCCTGTGTACTATGTCTTGGGCCATATAATATCTTTGTCGTCAAGAGTTAATGAAAGATAAGCCCTTGACACTAAGATGCCACTGATTATAACATTCGGTAGTTTTAGAAAGTTTTTTCAGGTAAAAAAAAAGCTATACATAAAATACACACATGAAGCAAAATATTCATCCTGCTTATATAACTTAAAGATGTGAAAAAAAAAAAACCTTTCATAGAACTGAGATTTATAGTATGGTCCCCACTCAGAGATACTAAACACTAGTATCTAAACTAAACTAGACACCAAAGTTCAAAAAGCTTAAGGAACTCTCTCCAAGTCATAAATCTAATTATTGTAATAATAAGAGCTGAGGTTTAGTGAGCACATACTGTGTACAAGACACTGTTCTAAGCACTTTTTCTAAAGTAATTGTTTTAAAATCACAAAAACCCTCGGAGGTAGGTATTTTTATTATCCTTTTGTTGTAGATGAGAGAAATGAGACTCAAAAGAGGTAAAGAAATGGATAGCTATGTGTTTGAGAATGACCACAGGCCCAAGTGCCTCCTACCTTTTATACTAAGCTGTCCTGGCTATGTTAGCTGCTGTTCTGCAGTCTCCAGAGATGGTCTAATCTTCAAGAATGTTCAGTGTTAGAACTTAGTTCGTTCTCATTGATCCTAGTCCACTGAAATTAATCTTTCAGTAACTGGGCCCTCTTTGGAGCTATGGCACCAAGGCTTTTATCATTAAAAGCTGAAATATAAGTCTCAGTAAATCTTAAATCTCTATTAATTGATCTTTCAGCAATTCTCTATATTGCCAGAAAATCAGTCCCTTTACAACCACATTCTAATCATTTCGCTGGTATGATCCTCAAAACTTCAATGGCTCATTATTGTTAAGTTCAAATTTTTCTAGCCTGTCATTCCAGACATTTTGAGATCTGGCTCTTGTCTTCCATGACCTTGTCTTTCAGTGAAGTTTGTTGAAGAAAACAAAATTTTGTGCCATACTCTTTGGATATGACTCCAAGTTCTACCATTTGCTAGTTGTATGACTTCCTCTTGCTGCCTTCCTCGATTTTAATTTCCTCATCTGTACGCTTACTCCTTGGAAGAAAAGTTATGACCAACCTAGATAGTATATTCAAAAGCAGAGACATTACTTTGCCAACTAAGGTGCGTCTAGTCAAGGCTATGGTTTTTCCTGTGGTCATGTATGGCTGTGAGAGTTGGACTGTGAAGAAGGCTGAGCACCGAAGAATTGATGCTTTTGAACTGTGGTGTTGGAGAAGACTCTTGAGAGTCCCTTGGACTGGAAGGAGATCCAACCAGTCCATTCTGAAGGAGATCAACCCTGGGAATTCTTTGGAAGGAATGATGCTGAAGCTGAAGCTCCAGTACTTTGGCCACCTCATGTGAAGAGTTGACTCACTGGAAAAGACTCTGATGCTGGGAGGGATTGAGGGCAGGAGGTGAAGGGGACGACCGAGGATGAAATGGCTGGATGGCATCATGGACTCGATGGACGTGAGTCTGAGTGAACTCCGGGAGATAGTGATGGACAGGGAGGCCCGGCGTGCTGCGATTCATGGGGTCGCAAAGAGTCAGGCATGACTGAGCGACTGAACTGAACTGAATGCAGTACTAGCCAACAGGTATTGGGAACAGTTTTGTGCCAGTCATTGCTCAGTATCATATTTAACCCACACAACAGCCCTATGAATTGTCTTCCCTATTTTGCCTAAGTGGAATTGAGATCCGGAACAGTTTTGTTGAATGGTCAATGGCACACATTTAGTTGAGACTAAGATATGTGCTTAAATCCTTGACTTCAGAGCCTGAGCTTTGACTCATTCTTCCTTATTGACTTTCGTGACATGCGTACCAAGACACCACCAGAGTACAGGCTCCAGGAGAGCAGGATCCTTCGTCTTTCTCACTGTTGAGTCACTGCTCTGAGTCTGTGTGTGTGTATGTGCACTGCATGTTTCAGAAGAGATTCTATAATGAAAATACTTTGGAAAGATCTGATTTATACCCACCATTTGGGAGATAATCAAGCACTCTTTATATCGACTGTATGCCTTCAAGAGAGAGGAATTGTGCCTGGCCCTTAGCTGAGGTTCAGTGCATGCTTGTTGATTAATTCACTGAATAATAAATTCACATCAGCTCATTTACAAAAGAATTACTCAGACAGGTAGTGTCTGAGTATCAACATTTGTGAAAGATCCCAGGTCTATCATTTCCAGCTTAGTTCAAGAGTGACCTTCATTTAACACACTTCTTGTTCTTCCCATGTGTATCAGGAGATGAGAAAAAAGCAAAAGGCAGTGGCCTCTGTTAAATACTCAGACATCACACTGGTTGCTTCTTCTTCCCTAATTCCATCCTGGCTGCCAGGGAGCTCAGAGCTAAATGTGGGTGCGTGACTGCAGAGCCCAATTTTGCTTATTGTTTGTTTCTGATATAAGATGTTCCCTTCTGAATTACCTGGCTCTGATGCATTTATCTTTATTTTAGGGGTTTTCTTATATCTATGTTTTTCTTGCAAAATCCTTAAATTATTTTAAAGAACACAAGTTTATGCATAATAGGCAAATAGATCATAAAATGCTTGCCAGTACTGGTTTTATCGATGTTGAATTCTCGGACTTCAGGCTCAGTGCTGAGGACTGTGGCTATTATCCAATATCTTTGTCCATATTCAGTTCTTGGGAGTGGACTTGTCTGTCTAAATATTCTGTACTTCTGAGGGTCTTAAGGAACTTTTGGAACCTAACTTAGAGAGCTTGCCAGAGAATTCCTGCCTTATTCTGCTCATGTATTTTGCCACTTCTCAGCTACTCCTACTCATGCTAGAGATCCTTTATCCCACTCAGAACCTTGAATATCCAAATCACAAGCTACTAGGGCTGGTTCTTTTTGAAACAAAACCCCTACCACTAAGGAATATAAGGTTACCTTTGTTCACAGAAAATATTTTGATCCAAAATGTAAAGACAGATACCAAATCGTATCCAAATAAGACAAAACATATATTTTCCAAGACAGCCATTTCTGCTTTCAAATTCTAGCTTGAATTTTCACAGTATTTAACTTCCCTGTGCCTCAGTTATCCTAATCTTTAAAACAATCTAATAATATAGGTTGATAGTGATGATTCATTTGAAATAAGAGATGTGAAATGTGGCCATTTTCATATTTTCTCCTCTTATTCTTTCCTATGTTATTGTAAATGGCCACATACATTATATTCTACTTAAGTAGAACATGAATCATCAAACACATTTTCTCTGAATAAGAGTTAAAAACTAGGGGTGGAGAAAAAACAGAAAGAAGAGACTCTTCTATATTTAAGAAATAATAGAGTTGATTTAGTTGCTTCTGTGAAAATAAAAAGAGCAGTGTATACAGTTCAGGAGGCAGATTTTGACCCCATAGAAATAGGAAAATTCTAACAATTATAGCTTTCCAACCATTTAATGGCTGGCTCTAAAAGTGACGACCTTCTTTTCACAGGATATATTTGAGAGGATATTCATCTTGCAGGACTGTCAGAGGAGAGTCTTCTGAGTTGAGTGGGAGTTTAGACAACATGCCTTCTAACGGGTGTCTCAAAACACAGCTGCTCAATGTGAGAGCAATCAAGTATGACGTCTTTCTGGGTTTCATGGCTCTATTTATGCCTTTTTGAAGCTAAACCCTTGCTTGAAAAGGCCATTTTTTCCTAGAGAAAAGAGGACCATTCTTCAGTCAAGGGCATGTTTGAAGTTCAAGATCTTTAAGATTTCTTCACGTATTAAACACTCACTGGATTCTAAGCATGGTCCTAGATGTGAAAGGGGAACAAAAAAGGTATTTCCTTATCTGGATATTATTTTATTTATCTATTCATTCATATATTTGTCATTCTTTCATGTAAAATGACAACTTCTACATGAATGTTCTAGTGAGTTTATGGCATTGTTCTAGGCTCTGGGGATATGCAGATAGAGGCACTGCCTCCATAGATTTTACACTTAAGTGGAAGAGACCGAGAATAAAATTTTACAAATTAACAGAATAATTTTATGTAACTCTGGCTTTCCTTGTACTTTAAACAAAACAAAGGATAAAATATGAAGTGTAAAGTGTTAGTTCGAACTCTCTGTCAAAAAGCAGGAGACAGTATCCATCTTAGACCAAGTCTCTGGCAAGGCTGGTGGACCACAGCTGCACCCTTGTCTTCCTCTCCTGCATCTCACAAAATGCAGCATTTGTTAGATCAGTATCTTCATGACCTCTTCTTGGTGGGATCTAAACTGTGATTGTTTAATTTGAACCTTCTTCAAAGAGGGTTCAATGAAGTACAGTGTACATTGAGATAGGTAAAAGCATAGCTATGTTTGGCAAGGCCCAGACCTTCATTATAACGAAAGCTTAGGGTTTCAGTTTTGAGGTGACAGATCATTACTGCACAAGTTCTGTTAGTTAACTCCACTTTTTCATCTCTTTCAAGTTTGTCTCTTTGTCCATACTTGGATATGCATCAGAGAACGAATGAAGAGAGAGAAATGGGGCCACACTAATAACTAGACCTTGTAATTCCCGAGTTCTGATGACATGCCAGGTTCATGGTGTGTTCTTGTGTACGTTATCCTAGGATTTCTTCATAAAAACCCACAAGATGAGCATGATTATCTCCATTTACACTTGAAGAAAGCAAGCCCTGTGTCATACAATGTGACCTCAGCTCATCCAGCCAGAGACTGCAAAGCGGAGAGCGGGACAGAGGCTCAAGGCTTTCCCAGCCTTTCCAGTGAATTTCCTCACCTCTTTCCTGCTCCAAGTTTTGGACGAAATGCAATGTGGATTTAAAGGGTGACTTTGTGTAATATGGCTACAGGGAGCTACCTGCCCTAGAATTGTGTCACCGCAGGTAGCTTTAGCTGTGTGTGCAGCCACACAGCTGTGACAGAGCAGCAGTTTTTCAAAGAAACAATGTTGCAAGTTTCTCTTAAAAAAGGTTTTCTTTAACGAATATGCCTTTTTGTCTCACTAGGCTGTCAATTTCTTTCTGATTTTTTCTCTGTGTTTACCTTAAAGAATAAATTCTTTCATCTCCCCTGAATTGGCTTAGTAATTTAGAGGAAAGGCTGGCTGATAAATCATCTCTGTATAGAAGAATGAAAATTCTCTTAATTCAAGGAAAATATTTTAAAGTAACTATCCTCTGTCCCCCTCCCAAAAAAAAAAAAAATATGAGAGGGAATTTGACAAGAATTCCTGACACAAATGTTAGGGTATATGATATTTCTAATCTCTAAATAGAGGCTATCATTGTCTGAATGATTTTATGTTAGTAATGAAAACCCACAAAAATCAAGGTAAGCATTTTATATGTAGAAATATAATTGGGAAAATAAAAGAAAGGACAGTTAAGCCCCCAGATAAGAATCTGGAGGCAGACTATCTGTGGACAGTTTAATCTATAGCTGTCATCCTTGTTGCTGTTTAGTCTCTGTGCTGTGCTGTGCTTAGCTGCTAAGTCATGTCCAACTCTGCAACCTTATGGACTGTAGTCCTCCAGGCTTCTCTGTCCATGGGATTTCCCAGGCAATAATACTGGAGTGGGTTGCCATTTCCTTCTCCAGGGGATCTTCCTGACCCAGGAATCAAACCTGTGTCTCCTGAAATGGCAGGAAGATTCTTTATTGCTAAGCCACCAGGGAAGTCCAGCTGTAACCCTTACTCCATTACAAATTCCTGTTCAAAAGTGCATTTAAAGTCTTTCCCTGACCACAGTATATTTATAAGTATTTCTTTTAAAAAAAATTTTTATAAGTATTTCTTTAAAAAATATTTTATTATTCTCATTGTTTTTTAATTTTTGGCCATGTCGTGCAGTTTGTGGGATCTTAGTTCCCTGATCAAGATTGAACCCATGCCCCATGCATTGGAAGCATACATACAGTCTCTTTTTGGTGGTGGTGCGGGGGGGGGAGGGCGGGGGGCGGGAAGCTAGGGTGCAACTCAATCACTGGAAAACCAGGGAAGTCCCTGACCACAGTATTTAAAGTGATATCTGCATTTTCTATCCCGTTACCCTTTAAAATTCTTTAGCAATTGCCAATTGCTGTTTTAAGTATCTTCTTATTTGCTTATTGTCACATTTACCCATTAGAATATCAGTTCTGCAACAGAGAAAATATTTTATTTGCTATTTTGTCTACAATGCTTAAAAATGGGTCTGATAGAGGTATAGGTGTTCAACATCTTTTTGATAAATGAACGACTGAATCAATGAAAGTACACCAGTGTATTGCAACATAAACCTGTCTATTCAAGTACTAGAATATTATTTGTCTTGTATACACTCTGCCAATAAACCTAGGTAACTTAAGTTGTGCTCAAATTTTGCACACACTTGTGTGTACATTCATATAAAAATCCTTATGCCCTTTATTGTTTTCCACATTAGGTTATACATATAAGTACACGGAAGAAGATGCAAATAATACCATAGTATTGTATGGTTAGTATGATCACAATTTTGAATCAATAAAATTGGAGCATAAGAATGGATATAATGGGAGGAAAAGGCCTGAAGGAACTTGACCATCTTAGCGAAGGAGGCTTGCTGCAGTCTTTTTGACACCAGGCTTCATGTTTGGAGGAAATGTCCAAGTTATAATTACAAAGAGATGAAAATGTAGCCATTGCTTTTTCATTAAATTTTAGTATAGACTTGATCCTATACTACATATCATAATCTTACTGCTGTAACTTCTATGCTGTGTGATTCAAAAATCGAAGAATATATTAGTGTGCTTACTGATCCAAATACATGTTAAAGTGTTGTCTGATACAAATAATGTGTTGTATGTTTACTTTCAGTCCATGAAAAAATTAAATATATAAATTGACTGTAACTGCTCTTTGATCTATGCTCTTCCTTGTTATTTCTGAATGCCAAGTCAAGAAGATATTGGTGCCTAAGAAGTAGGATGTTAACCAAAAATCGAAACTGGGCTTCTTGTGCTGATGGTCCTTAGATGCTATTATTCATTGGCATTAGGTCTGTCATCCTGACAGGAAGCAGGAAGTGGATAGAAAGGAGCTTTGCAGGTTCTCTGCAGCAGACTAAGCTTGGAAGAAACTCATTGAAATGTACAATCCAAATTCAGTGATTTCAAATGAACCAAGTGCCAGAGAGGATGAAGGGGGTGCAGCCCCCTGGAGAAAGACTAACTGAGTCCTCACAGCCATCAGTGCATCATGGTTCCCAGCACCTGATCACTGTGAAACACTTAGGTCCCACAGCAAGGTGATATATAGGAAAGAGACCTGGGCTCAGGCCAGCAGACCTATGCACTGGAAACATCTGGACGGTAAGGCTTACATGGGGTAAAATGTGGAAATGCTTTGCATGGAATTTAGCAACAGCTAATCTGCAAATATGTCAGTTGTGTCTAATGGTACCTCCAAAATAATGGGTGTTTGAGATGCAAACACCAAGTAGTCAGACTGTACTTTATGGCTTCTAGATACATTGTTTTTAAATGTAGTTCACATATATGCATAAATGTGTGCATCGTGTTGGTATCTAGGTCTCAAGAGTAAGAAATAATTGCTGTAATAGAGACTGTAAATAATGACTAAAGTGTAAAGGTTTTGAAGGCTACGATTGTGGTGTATCCTTCTTTGGTAAGTCTCACCACCACCTAGCAGAAGGTTGGATATTGAATGATTGTCTGCTGAACCAGATTTAATCAATAGAGGAAAAAATATGAGGAGTTCCTGGTGAATTTTTCCATACATTTTCTTATTTACAGATGTTTTCCAGATTCTTAGAATAACAGTCAAGAGAGGGTATGTTATCGTGCAATAACAAATAATCCCCAAAGCTTACTAACTAACCAAAATGTTTTCTTGCACATTCATGTTCCATGTCTGTAGTGGGCCAGTTGCCCTCTGTTCCTCTTTGTTCTGGGACCTAGGCTGTTGGAGTGTCCCTATTCTAGCATATTGCCAGACTTACATCAGAGGGGCAAGTGTGTGGTGGAAATATAGGACACTTTTCAAAACTTCAGTTTTGATGTGTCACATGCTACTCTGTGCACATTTCATCGCTCAAAGAAAATTACATGACCACTCTAGAAGTATAATCCTTTTGCTTGGGGGTGGGGGGTGGGCAATGCCAGTTTCATGACCAAATCTAAAGTCACAGGGAAGTAAAATTTTCCCCTAGCCCCCTCAGTTCAGTTCAGTTTCTCAGTCATGTCTGACACTTTGCGACCCCATGAATTGCAGCACGCCAGGCCTCCCTGTCCATCACCAACTCCCGGAGTTCACTCAGACTCACGTCCATTGAGTCAGTGATGCCATCTCATCCTCTGTCGTCCCCTTTTCATCCTGCCCCCAATCTCTCCCAGCATCAGAGTCTTTTCCAATGAGTCAACTCTTTGCATGAGGTGGCCAAAGTACTGGAGTTTCAGCTTTAGCATCATTCCTTCCAAAGAAATCCCAGGACTGATCTCCTTCAAAATGGACTGGTTGGATCTCCTTGCAGTCCAAGGGACTCTCAAGAGTCTTCTCCAACACCACAGTTGAAAAGCATCAATTCTTTGGCACTCAGCTTTCTTCACACTCCAACTCTCACATCCATACATGGCCACTGGAAAACGGAAATGTCCAAGTTATAATTACACAGCCTTGACTAGACGGACCTTTGTTGGCAAAGTAATGTCTCTGCTTTTGAATATGCTATCTAGGTTAGTCATAACTTTTCTTCCAAGAAGTAAGCGTCTTTTAATTTCATGACTGCAGTCACCATCTGCAGTGATTTTGGAGCCCCCCAAAATAAAGTCTGACACTGTTTTCACTGTTTCCCCATCTATTTCCCATGAAGTGATGGAACCGGATGCCATGATCTTCGTTTTCTGAATGTTGAGCTTTAAGCCAACTTTTTCACTCTCCTCTTTCACTTTCATCACGAGGCTCTTTAGTTCCTCTTCACTTTCTGCCATAAGGGTGGTGTCATCTGCATATCTGAGGTTATTGCTATTTCTCCCGCAATCTTGATTCCAGCTTGTGCCCAGCGTTTCTCATGATGTACTCTGCAGCCTCCTCAGGACAGCAGCAAATACACTGAACAATAATAAAATTTACTACAGTTTAAAATAGCAAACACCTTCTTCCAACAACACAAGAGAAGACTCTACATATGGACATCACCAGATGACCAACACTGAATCAGACTGATCATATTCTTTTCAGCCAAAGATGGAGAAGCTATATGCTGCTGCTGCTGCTAACTGCTGCTAAGTCACTTCATTCATGTCTGACTCTGTGTGATCCCATAGACAGCAGCCCACCAGGCTCCCCTGTCCCTGGGATTCTCCAGGCAAGAACACCAGAGTGGGTTGTCATTTCCTTCTCCAATGCATCAAAGTGAAAAGTGAAAGTGAAGTCACTCAATCGTGTCTGACTCTTCACGACCCCATGGACTGCAGCCTACCAGGCTCCTTCATCCATGGGATTTTCCAGGCAAGAGTACTAGAGTGGGGTGCCATTGCCAGAGAAGCTATATACAGTCAGCAAAAACAAGACAGGGAGCTGACTGTGGCTCAGATCATGAACTCCTTATTGTCAAACATAGATTTAAATTGAAGAAAGTAGGGAAACCCACTAGACCATTCAGGTATGCTGCTGCTGCTGCTGCTGCTGCTGCTGCTGCTGCTGCTGCTGCTGCTGCTGCTGCTAAGTCACTTGAGTCATGTCTGACTCTGTGTGATCCCATAGACAGCAGCCCACTAGCCTCTCCATCCCTGGGATCCTCCAGGCAAGAATACTGGAGTGGGTTGCCATTGCCTTCTCCGATTCAGATATGACCTAACTCAAATCCCTAATGACTATAAGTGGAAGTGACAAATAGTTTTAAGGGACTAGATCTGATAGACAGAATGCCTGATGAACTATGGACGGAGGTTCATGACATTGTACAGGAGCCAGGGATCAAGACCTTCCCCGAGAAAAAGAAATGCAAAAAAGCAAAATGACTGTCTGGGGAGGCCTTACAAATAGCTGTGAAAAGAAGAGAAGCCAAAAGCAAAGGAGAAAAGGAAAGATATAGCCATTTGAATGCAGAGTTCCAAAGAATAGCAGAAATAAGAAAGCCTTCCTCAGTGATCAGTGCAAAGAAATAGAGGCAAATAATAGAATGGGAAAGACTAGAGATCTCTTAAAGAGAATTGGAGATACCAAGGGAACATTTCATGCAAAGATGGGCTCAATAAAGGACAGAATGGTATGGACCTAACAGAAGGAGAAGATATTAAGAAGAGGTGGCAAGAATACACAGAAGAACCATACAAAAAAGATCTTCATGACCCAGATAATCACAATGGTGTGATCACTAACCTAGAGCCAGACATCCTGGAAGGTGAAGTCAAGTGGGCCTTAGGAAGCATCACTACGAACAAAGCTAGTGGAGGTGATGGAATTCCAGTGGAGCTATTTCAAATCTTAAAAGATGATGCAGGGAAAGTGCTGCACTCAATATGCCAGCAAATTTGGAAACCTCAACAGTGGCCATAGGACTGGAAAAGGTCAGTTTTCATTCCAATCCCTAAGAAAGGCAATGCCAAAGAATGCTCAACTACCGCACAATTGCACTCATCTCACACGCTAGTAAAGTAATGCTCAAAATTCTCCAATCCAGGCTTCAACAGTACGTGAACCATGGACTTCCAGATGTTCAAGCTGGTTTTAGAAAAGGCAGAGGAACCAGAGATCAAATAATCAAAATCTGATGGATCATCAAAAAAGCAAGAGAGTTCCAGAAAAACATCTATTTCTGCTTTCTTGACTATGCCAAAGCCTTTGACTGTGTGGATCACAATAAACTGTGGAAAATTCTGAAAGAGATGGGAATACCAGACCACCTAACCTGCCTCTTGAGAAATCTATATGCAGGTCAGGAAGCAACAGTTAGAACTGGATATGGAACAATAGACTGGTTCCAAATAGGAAAAGGAGTACGTCAAGGCTGTATATTGTCACCCTGCTTATTTAACTTATATGCAGAGTACACCATGAGAAACACTGGGCTGGATGAAGCACAAGGTTGAATCAAGATTGCTGGAGAAATAGCAATAACCTCAGATATGCAGATGACACCACCCTTATGGCAGAAAGTGAAGAAGAACTAAAGAGCCTCGTGATGAAAGTGAAAGAGGAGAGTGAAAAAGTTGGCTTAAAGCTCAACATTCAGAAAACAAAGATCATGGCATCTGGTCCCATCACTTCATGGGAAATAGATGGAGAAACAGTGGAAACAGTGGCAGACTATTTTGGGGGGCTCGAAAATCACTGCAGGTGGTGACTGCAGCTATGAAATTAAAAGACGCTTACTCCTTGGAAGAAAAGTTATGACCAACCTAGACAGCAAATTAAAGGGCAGAGACATTACTTTGCCAACAAAGGTCTGCCTAGTCAAGGCTATGGTTTTTCCAGTGGTCATGTATGGATGTGAGAGTTGCACAAAGAAAGCTGAGCACTGAAGAATTGATGCTTTTGAACTGTGGTGTTGGAGAAGACTCTTGAGAGTCCCTTGGACTGCAAGGAGATCCAACCAGTCCATCCTAATTGAAATCAGTCCTGAATGTTCATTGGAAGGACTGATGTTGAAGCTGAAACTCCAATACTTTGGCCACCTGATGTGAAGAACTGACTCGTTTGAAAAGACCCTGATGCTGGGAAAAGATTGAAGGCAAGAGGAGAAGGGGATGACAGAGGATGAGATGGATGAATGGCATCACCGAGTCAATGGAGTTGAGTCTGAGTGAACTCTGGGAGTTGGTGATGGAAGGGAGGCCTGGCGAGGTGCAGTCCACGGGGTGGCAGAGAGTCAGACATGACTGAGATACTGAACTGACTGACTGCCTGACTGACTGATAGTTTAAAAAATGAAACTAAAAAATCCATCCTGAAAATAAAAGCAAATTAAAGTAAAAGAAAATAAAAAAGAATTCCTATACTACCTTCTTGAATTGTAATGTTTAAACTAAATTAACATCAAAATAGCTTTATACATCTTATACTTTTATATTTGTGAGGATATTTTGTTACCCCAATGTTTATTAGTAATACTAACTCAATGTCTACTATCTTCTTATGCTAACTTTCAACCTTTCCTCACTTTACTGAAAGTCTGGTTCTCCATAGTTAAACTAAGACAATCTACTTAATAAGAAGTTCGGCATGTCATCTTGATTAATGAATAAAGTGGATGGAAAATTCTCGAATACCACACTCCCAAGTAGTGCCTACCGCAGATGAGCACTTGAAATCTCTCAGCTCAACTTAGTGTCTCCTTTTTGTCAGCTACACCAGAGTTGAGTAGTTGGCTGAAAATTCATTGATGGCAGTAAGTAAAATATTTTTGTGTCACTAATTATAAGCAAGTTACCTTATTTCCCATGAAGGTTTATCCTGAGAACCATGTCCTGCATCCTGCCTAGGAATGTTAGCTTCGATTTTTCTATGAACATTTAACCTTCTGCCTCTTCATTACACTCCATGAACCAGGTAATAATGATATCACTTATTTTGGTTTCTCTTAAGAAAGTGTTTTAAAATTGGTTCACTCCTTCCTGCCACTCCCCTCTCCCCTCTGCTGTTGCTTACTCAGAACTTATAGGAATGCAACCACAGCCAAGTTCTCCAAATGAGGTGTGATTGCTTGCCTCAGAAAATTACTTCACACTTTAATTATTTTTTCTGACATTTTCACCAATAAATAATCACACATCTTCAAACAGCACAACATAGAGTGTGAACTCTGAGCCTGGAGGTTAGGAAGTCCTTCATTTATCTCTGTCTACATGATCTGAGTTATTGGTTACTTGCTTTTCACCGAAGACCCATTATAGAAAAATTATATTCCGAGGTAGTCATGTCTAATGAATTTTGCTTAATCTTAGCTTACATTTGATTTGCTAAATTCCACACTCATGGCATATTTCTCTCCCTTTCTTTTCTATGGGTAGAAGCTGCAGATTTTCCTGAAAAGCTATTGTAGTTCAATATGGCTGTCTTCCTTGACATTTACATGCATCTCAACTTTATTTATTTTTCTGCATAGTACCTAGCTGCCTGGCTAGAGAAATGAAGATCGCACATTCAGCAATTTATGCAATCCCAGCCACAAGACTATTTTACTGTCTGTTGAATAATTAGCAATGTGCGTGAAGATAGAATATACAGTAACTTGCCTGACTTTGGGCAAAAAAGATTAGAATGACAAATAGTCAGACTCTAGGGTCAAATGCTTTGCCAGTAGTTGCATATGTTTATGCCAAAATACATAAAGAAATGTCACTTCAGCACATGAGTGATGACAAACACTCCAAGTGGGGCTGCAGTTCATCAATCATTTCAAATGCGCAGATTGGGTTTACCTATATAAACAAAAGCAATAAAACTACTCAAAGCCTCACCTTAAACAATTCAAGCATGACATAAACACTGTTACTGCACAGTCAAGCCCCATTTTACTTGAGAAGCAGTCAGAAAGGGCCCGACAAACTATGATTTATTAAGATTAATAAAGCACGTCTTTAATGAAAAAAAAGTTCAGCTAATATTTTGCATAAATATGGGAATCTCATTCAGCATCATAGCACATCAGAAAGCATATGCGGCAGGGAGTGTGATTAATGAACCTTAAAACTGTGGATTCACAGTCATTCTCAACAAAGTTTCAGGTTCAGGGTGGGGAGCAGAGAGAAAGCTTGAAGCAAGAATCCACAACAGGTAGGTTGCTCTGGGCTCAATTTTAATGATTCATTAAAAAGAAGGCGACTTAATAAAACTATCACATGTTTTCAAGTCATTATTTTCTCCCCAGGATGCTTTTCGAAATATGGAACTTTTAAACTCCTGCTAATGTTTTTGGAGAATGAATACTATATTTTTGTCCCTCCTTGATAAAGAGAAGGCCAGAAATTTCAAGGTCGTGGATTATAGAGCAGAACTGAAAATCAGAAGTTCATTCAAGGTTACAGACCTTGAATTGGGGTTTCTTTTTTTGAGAAGGTGCATTGTCAGCATGAGGAATTATAATTTGCTCATTTACTTACATTCTTGTTTTCCTCTTCCACCTGAGTTGCTGTGTCTGACACTAATTCTATGATTGGCTCTTTAGAAGATATAGAACAGATGTGTGAGGCAGCAATGCCAGTGTTATATAATTAAAGAAAATTCTGCTCAGAGGAGGTAACACCATCTACTAATAATGAAGGCTCTTCTAGGTCTGCACATAGACAAGTTAAATGTTTCAGATCCTGACATGAGGGACTCGGTTTAGTTGAAATTGTATACTCTCTCAAATTTGAACTCAAATTTAACAAAAATGTGAATACGATGCTCTCCTTAATTTCATTGAATTTTTAAGGTGTAATTGAATGACAAAGGGGAGAACTCCCTGTTATGGGTATAATTGAAAGATCAGAATGCTTCTGACAAGTTTTTCTTCTGATTTGGCCAATTTAGTAGATTCTGAGGAGTTTAAAGAATTCAGAGATTTACAACCCCCCCAATCTGTTGAATAATTAGCCAAATTATTGAACCAAATCTCTTACAAGAAGTCATTTTGTTGTTCTTGCCTCCTAAGTGGTGGAAGCAAACTCGGTGGGCTTTGAGATATTTCTCTGATGGTACGGGAAAGCAGGACTGACCTGATGATAATATTAAAACAGAAAAGTTGATTGAAATAAACTTTTCATATACCCCCAAAATTATAGGAAAAATAAGAAATACAAATGACTATTTGGACATTCATATGCTATTATTAATCCAACATATCAATGTTCTCCACATTCCTTGGAAAAAACAGTGTATTAAACTACAATGAGGTATTACCTCATACCAGTCAGAAGAGCATCATCAAAAAATTTGCAAACAATAAATGCCAAAGAGGGTGTGGAGAAAAGGGAACCCTCTTGCACTGTTGGTGGGAATGAAAATTGATACAGCCACTATGGAGAACAGTTTGGAGGTTCCTTAAAAAGCTAAAAATAGAACTATCATATTCTATGTGCCCACTACTGGGCATATACCCTGAGAAAACCACAATTCAAAAAGGCACATACACCCCAATTTTCATTACAGCACTATCTACAATAGCCAGGACATGGAGGCAACCAAATATCCATCCACAGATGAGTGGATAAAGATACAGTATATATAGACAATGGAATGTTACTCAGCTATAAAAAGGAATTTGAGTCATATATAAACATAAGTAAATGTAATTTGAGTCAGTTGTAGTGAGGTGGATGAACCTAGAGCCTGTTATACAGAGTGAAATAAGTCAGGAAGAGTGAACAAGTATGTTAAGGCATATATGTGGAATCTAGAAAAACAGTATAGATCAACCTATTTGCAGGGCGGGAATAGGGAAGCAGACATTGAGAACATACGTGTGGACGTGGTGGGAGGAAGCAGGGTGGGAGGAATTGTCTCAATCAACAATAACACACTGTGCTTATTCATTCATTCATGTCCAACTCTTTGCGACCCCATGGACTGTAGCCTCCAGGCTCCTCTGTCCTCTGTGGATTCTCCAGACAACAATACTGGAGTGGATAGTCAGGCCCTCCTCCAGGGGATCTTCCCAACCCAGGGACTGAACTCAGGTCTCCCACATTGCAGGCAGATTCTTTACCATCTGAGCCACCAGGGAAGCCCATATATATACACTGCTGCTGCTGCTGCTGCTGCTAAGTCACTTCAGTCGTGTCTGACTCTGTGTGACCCCAGAGACGGCAGCCCACCAGGCTCCCCCGTCACTGGGATTCTCCAGGCAAGAACACAGGAGTGGGTTGCCATTTCCTTCTCCAATGCAAGAAAGTGAAAAGTGAAAGTGAAGATGCTCAGTTGTGTCCGACTCTTAGCAACCCCATGGACTGCAACCTACCAGGCTCCTCCATCCATGGGATTTTCAGGCAAGAGCACAGGAGTGGGGCGCATTGCCTTCTCCTATATATACACTACCATGTGTGAAATAGCTAGCTACTAGGAACCCCTTTATAGCACTGGAAGCTCAGCTCAGTGTTCTGTGGTGACCCAGATAGGTAGGATTTGCAGGGGTTATGATGGGGGGAGAGCCAAAAGGAAAGGGATATGTATATAACAACATTGTAAAGCAACTATACACCAATAAATTAAAGACAACAACAATAACAAAAAGAGCAGTCTCTTCTAGGGGCTGTTGCTTATATCATAGGATGATTAGCAGCATCCCTAGTCTTTACACATTACATGCCAATAGCCTCTGTTTTTGAGCTGTAACAACCAAAACTGTCTCCCGACATTGCCAAATATCCTTGAGAAAAAGGATGGGGAGCAAGACCACCCATGGCTGGGAAATACTGGCATAATGTGAAAAGGTGTAACCCAAGTAAGATGGTAGGTGTTGCAAGAAGGCATCAGAGGGCAGACACACTGAAACCATACTCACAGAAAACTAGTCAATCTAATCACACTAGGACCACAGCCTTGTCTAACTCAATGAAAACAAGCCATGTCTGCGGGGCAACCGAAGACAGGCGGGTCATGGTGGAGAGGTCTGACAGAATGTGGTCCACTGGAGAAGGGAATGGCAAGCCACTTCAGTATTCTTGCCTTGAGAACCCCATGAACAGTAGGAAAAGGCAAAATGATAGGATACCAAAAGAGGAACTCCCCAGGTCATTAGGTGCCCAATATGCTACTGGAGATCAGTGGAGAAATAACTCCAGAAAGAATGAAGGGATGGAGCCAAAGCAAAAACAATACACAGTTGTGGATGTGACTGGTGATAGAAGCAAGGTCCGATGCTGTAAAGAGTAACAACTGCATAGGAACCTGGAATGTCAGGTCCATGAATCAAGGCAAATTGGAAGTGGTCAAACAAGAGATGGCAAGGGTGAACGTCGACATTCTAGGAATCAGCAAACTAAAATGGACTGGAATGGGTGAATTTAACTCAGATGACCATTATATCTACTACTGCGGGCAGGAATCCCTCAGAAGAAATGGAGTAGCCATCATGGTCAACAAAAGAGTCTGAAATGCAGTACTTGGATGCAATCTCAAAAATGACAGAATGATCTCTGTTCGTCTCCAAGGCAAACCATTCAATATCACAGTTATCCAAGTCTATGCCCCAACCAGTAACGCTGAAGAAGCTGAAGTTGAACGGTTTTATGAAGACTTACAAGACCTTGTAGAACTAACACCCAAAAAAGATGTCCTTTTCATTCTAGGGGACTGGAATGCAAAAGTAGGAAGTCAAGAAACACCTGGAGTAACAGGCAAATTTGGCCTTGGAATACGGAATGAAGCAGGGCAAAGACTAATAGTTTTGCCAAGAAAATGCACTAGTCATAGCAAACACCCTCTTCCAACAACACAAGAGAAGACTCTACACATGGACATCACCAGATGGTCAACACCGAAATCAGATTGATTATATTCTTTGCAGCCAAAGATGGAGAAGCTCTATACAGTCAACAAAAACAAGACCAAGAGCTGACTGTGGCTCAGATCATGAACTCCTTATTGTCAAATTCACACTGAAATTGAAGAAAGTAGGGAAAACTGCTAGACCATTCAGGTATGACTTAAATCAAATCCCTTATGATTATACAGTGGAAGTGAGAAATAGATTTAAGGGCCTAGATCTGATAGATAGAGTGCCTGATGAACTATGGAATGAGGTTCGTGACATTGTACAGGAGACAGAGATCAAGACCATCCCCATGGAAAAGAAATGCAAAATAGCAAAATGGCTGTCTGAGGAGGCCTTACAAATAGCTGTGAAAAGAAGAGAGGCGAAAAGCAAAGGAGAAAAGGAAAGATATAAGCATCTGAATGCAGAGTTCCAAAGAATAGCAAGAAGAGATAAGAAAGCCTTCTTCAGCGATCAGTGCAAAGAAATAGAGGAAAACAACAGAATGGGAAAGACTAGAGATCTCTTCAAGAAAATTAGAGATACTAAGGGAACATTTCTGGAGAAGGCAATGGCACCCCACTCCAGTACTCTTGCCTGGAAAATCCCATGGATAGAGGAGCCTGGTAGGCTACAGTCCATGGGGTCACAAAAAGTCAGACACAACTGAGTGACTCCACTTTCACTTTTCACTTTCATGCACTGGAGAAGGAAATGGCAACCCACTCCAGTGTTCTTGCCTGGAGAATCCCAGGGATGGGGGAGCCTGGTGGGCTGCCATCTATGGGGTCGCACAGAGTCGGACACGACTGAAGCGACTTAGCAGCAGCAGCAGCAGCAAGGGAACATTTCATGCAAAGATGGGCTCGATAAAGGACAGAAATGGTATGGACCTAAAAGAAGCAGATGATATTTAGAAGAGGTGGCAAGAATACATGGAAGAACTGTACAATAAAGATCTTCACTACCCAGATAATCATGATGATGTGATCACTAATCTAGAGCCAGACATCTTGAAATGTGAATCAAGTGGGCCTTAGAAAGCATCACTATGAACAAAGCTAGTGGAGGTATGGAATTCCAGTTGAGCTGTTTCAAATCCTGAAAGATGATGCTGGGAAAGTGCTGCACTCAATATGCCAGCAAATTTGGAAAACTCAGCAGTGGCCACAGGACTGGAAAAGGTCAGTTTCCATTCCAATTCCAAAGAAAGGCAATGCCAAAGAATGCTCAAACTACCGCACAATTGCACTCATCTCACACGCTAGTAATGTAACGCTCAAAATTCTCCAATCCAGGCTTCAGCAGTACGTGAACCATGAATTCCCTGATGTTCAAGCTGGTTTTAGAAAAGGCAGAGGAACCAGAGATCAAATTGCCAACATCTGCTGGATCATGGAAAAAGCAAGAGAGTTCCAGAAAAACATCTATTTCTGCTTTATTGACTATGCCAAAGCCTTTGACTGTGTGGATCACAATAAACTGTGGAAAATTCTGAGAGAGATGGGAATACCAGACCACCTAACCTGCCTCTTGAGAAATCTGTATGCAGGTCAGGAAGCAACAGTTAGAACTGGACATGGAACAACAGACTTGTTCCAAATAGGAAAAGGAGTATGTCAAGGCTGTATATTGTCTCCCTGCTTATTTAACTTATATGCAGAGTACATCATGAGAAACGCTGGGCTGGAAGAAACACAAGCTGGAATCAAGATTGCTGGGAGAAATATCAATAACCTCAGATATGCAAATGACACCATCCTTATGGCAGAAAGTGAAGAGGAGCTAAAAAGCCTCTTGATGAAAGTGAAAGAGGAGAGCAAGAAAGTTGGCTTAAAGCTCAACATTCAGAAAATGAAGATCATGGTATCCGATCCCATCACTTTATGGGAAATAGATGGGGAAACAGTAGAAACAGTGTCAGACCAAAATCACTGCAGATGGTGACTGCAGCCATGAAATTAAAAGCCGCTTACTCCTTGGAAGAAAAGTTATGACCCACCGAGATAGTATATTCAAAAGCAGAGACATTACTTTGCCGACTAAGGTCTGTCTAGTCAAGGCTATGGTTTTTCCAGTGGTCATGTATGGATGTGAGAGTTGGACTGTGAAGAAGGCTGAGCGCCAAAGAATTGATGCTTTTGAACTGTGGTGTTGGAGAAGACTCTTGAGAGTCCCTTGGACTGCAAGGAGATCCAACAAGTCTTCTGAAGGAGATCAGCCCTGGGATTTCTTTGGAAGGAATGATGCTGAAGCTGAAGTTCCAGTACTTTGGCCACCTCTTGCGAAGAGTTGGCTCACTGGAAAAGACTCTGATGCTGGGAATGATTGGGGGCAGGAGGAGAAGGGGACGACAGAGGATGAGATGGCTGGATGGCATCACGGACTCGATGGACGTGAGTCTGAGTGAACTCTGGGAGATAGTGTTGGACAGGGAGGCCTGGCGTGGTGCAATTCATGGGGTCGCAAAGAGTCGGACACGACTGAGTGACTGAACTGAGCTGAAAAGGTGTAAATGTCCATCTGTGACTATGTTATTAAGTTAGTAACTGCTGAGGTATCTGGGACTCTGTTTTGCTGGGGATACTCTGAAGTGCATAAAATGTAATTCTAATTTGCTCACCTTAAGGATGGAAGAAGGCTGTATTTAGCCATTTTTCTCATGTCTGTTGTTTGTCAAGGATCACTCTATGGGGAGTTGATTCCTTGTGCCCCTTTGCGCTTATGTCAGAATGGCTTGGTTGTTTCACATAGGCATCTCATAAGACATCACAGAAGACCTGGGTCAAAAATAAGGAGGTGGCATAAACAGTTGTTGCTGGTTACACCTGTGCCAGATCGGTCGATGACACAGCCATGGTTGGAGTAGAAGATAGACGGGGGAATGTGAAGTGGTGTCCAAAGTGTCACATACAGCCCACAGACACATTGTGCTACTATTCTAGACTTTGGAACTTTTGGAGGGGCACAGCTATGGGAACCGCAGGAAAACAAAATACTTTGGATTGCAATTCAGTGCTCTGGTCATTATTTTTCCTCTCTGTATGCACTGAAAGACTATTAGCATACATAGATGGGTGTATATGTGTTACATGAGACTTTTTATCTGGAGATAAGAGAACTAGAAGGGCCAAGGAGATACGGAAAGTATCCACAGTGTAGAATGTGCCAAAAATAGAGATACTGGATTGAAATGAATATTCACCTTAGTCAATGACTTGGGATTTTGCCCTTTAATTCATGCTTTTAAAATGCATTTAAACTATAATATCAGGTAAGAGAAACACATAGAATTTGTGACAAATTCTCACAGAGTAGTGAAAAGTGAGGTGCATAAAATTAATACAAAAAAAAAGTATAAAATCCAATTAAAATTTCCCAGGAAATTTTCAGCCAGAATATATTTAGTAAAAAAAAAAAAAAGACCTAATCACAATTTTTCAAATAAAATTTACATTTGTACTTGATTTTGTTTCTTTCTTAAAAGAATTAGTTCATCAGATGTACATTTCACTAAATGTCATATATTTACAATGCTAAAAGACAAGAATGTATGCATATATAGGTGTACACCTATGTGTGCATTTATATACATGCTCAGAACTCTCTCCCACTTTTCATTTAGCTTATTAAAAATGAATACAAACAGACTCTGAGCTCCAGGACCCTCTAAGAGCTTATAGCCTGTAGCAGCTTTCAGGATATAACTGTGTCTTCAACCAGAGGAGTTCTGACTTCTCGGTCAGACTGTTTGAAGTTTCCAAGGCTTGGGGAGAGGGTGGTCTTTTCAGAAAAAGCCAGCATTTCAAAGAAAAGACATACCTTTTTTCCCCCTCTTTAGTGTCAAGATTTGAAAATCACTCTGAAGAGGTGGGGAAAGATCTTCCCTTTAAAATGTAATATTTCTCTGAAGAGACCCATTCCTCTGCTTGGCAGACTCCACACGTGTTCTCTGCCAAGTTCTCTATGCTAAGAGGCTCTGGGTCATACCCTGAACCAGCTATTTGAACTGGGTTCTTCTTACAATAAAAACTTAAAATCAGTTATCACGAGAGTCTCATTCTGCAGGAAGTTTATTTTCCCAACATACGAATTGTGTTGGAATGACACCCATTCATTGGTTAAAGTAGATTATTTATTTTAAATACTTATAAACTACTTTTTATATCTGTATTTGGCAATTCTTATTTAAAGGGAAGATGTAATTTAAGTTTGTTCGAACCACAGTACATTGTAATATAGTATTTTTCTTTCCAAATCCCCAAAGCAGCTATGAAGACAATTATCTTCAAGAGGATGAAACCTAGTGTCTGAAACCTTACCTGACTTTGGCCAAGTGAATTAACCTCTTGAGTTGGATTTTCTAATCTGTCAGATGAAGCCATGTCACAACTTTGTTGTGAAAATTAAATGACAAAATGGCTATACAGTATCTGGCACAGAGCAATCATGGCCTGTGTTAGTACCCACAACAGTCATGAACTATCCCTTTAATGCAGCATTTCAAGCCTCATTTTCTTTATTTGTGAAACAGCAAAGAGCACCTACCTAAGAATGCTGTGGAAAGAATAAATAAAGGAATTAATAGAAGGCAGTTGACACAGGACTTGCTTGATGATAATTGCTCCATGTGTATTAAGTAAGGAGTGGTATTAGTTAAGAGTAGTTACGTAACAACTTTGTTATCACCATTAACAGATCTAAGGGGCATCTAAAACATGTATGATATTGTGTTAGGTTATGGGGGTTGGAGTGTTAGAAATCATTAGTGTTTTCTTTTTAAGTGTTGAAATTTTTAAGAATTATTTATTTGGCTGCATTGGGTCTTAATTGTGGCATACAGGATATTTGTCGTGTCATGAGGGATCATTTTTGCTGTGCATGGTCTCTATAGTTGTGATTGGCGGGAGGGGGCAGGTCTTAGTTACTCCATGGCATATGGGATCTTAGATTCCTGACAGGGATTGAACCCACATCCCCTGCATTACAAGGCTGGTTCTTAACCACTGGACCACCAGAGAAGTTCCAAGCACTGGCTTTAAGGATCCAGGGCATATATGTATGGGAGATAAAGACTCTGATGAATTAGTGTATCATTAACGAATGACTAATACAGACTTTAAGTGACATAGGAGTAGCAAAGAAGGAGAAATCATTGTGGGAGTATTTGAGGAAGGTGACATTTCAGTTAAGAAGAATTGACAAAACGATAGTAATGTATAATGTGATTTGGGGAAATAAAGGATCAACCAGTTTGTTTAGGACAAGAGATTATGTAAGGGACTCATGAGAACCAAGGCCGGGAAAATGAGGGATTCAATCATGAGAAACCCTGGAGCCAGGCTGAGAAGTTTTACTTTTTGGGGGGAGGGGGGGAGAGAATGTCAGTGGAAGGGGTTAGAAGGACTGACACATAAACCAAAATTAGGAAGATTGATAACAACATGTTTCATTTTTTTCTTGAAATTTCTCAGCCAATTAAAAACTCATCAACAATAAATATATGAGCTGGTAATTATTACTTATTTATAATTTCAAATAGAGCTCTTAAAGTTTAATTTTAAATATGAGAAAATTGACTTTCCTAAAAAATATGGCAAAGTATGTACCTGGGGTAACTAGTTTTCTCTTTAGTTCATGTGGGGACACATTTCTCCTCTCCCTGCCCCCTTTTTTATCCTCTCTACTTTTGTCTTTGTCTCAGAAAGAGATAGAGCCTTTTATTCAAGAACAGTCCCCTTGTGAGAACTGAATAAGAATAACTAATAAACCTCTGTAACAGATTATAGAGTTTTTGACAAAATTAACAGAGCACCCTAAGAAAAAAACAGGAGAAGAATAAAGGTCAAGGAGAATAAAGAGAAAGAAACAGAATTAAGCGGTAGGCACCATACTAATTTGGAAGAATAAAACCAAGGAGTATACATTTGAGCTATAAAATAAAACTAGCTCTACTTGTGTAAGATTAAAGCTAAAAAATTTTGAGACGAAATATAACCAGGTGAAGTCTTCCTTTCCTGGAACTGTCCAGTGTAACTTGGACATAGACAAGCACGATCACCAATGGTGTACTCAGTCAATGAACATGTACTATCAAGGATCCTTTTATACTCCATTCCATGGGTAATGGTAGAAAAGATTTGCACTCAGCATTCAGTCATAAATTTAAAAAATGAAAAGATAGATGTCTTAGCTTGCTTGAATGGCCATGACAAAAGGCTGTAGATTTGGTGGCTGAAATATGGGAAACCTATTTTCTAACACTTTTGGATGCTGGAAAGTCCAAGATAAAAATTTCAGCAGGATGTGGTTCCTAGTGAGGGCTCTCTTACTTGCCTGCAGATGACCACCTTCTCTTTACCCTCTGCTGCTGCTAAGCTGCTGCTAAGTCACTTCAGTCGTGTCCGACTCTGTTCGACCCCATAGATGACAGCCCACCAGGCTCCCCCATCCCTGGGATTCTCCAGGCAAGAACACTGGAGTGGGTTGCCATTTCCTTCTCCAATGCATGAAAGTGAAAAGTGAAAGTGAAGTCGTTCAATCATGCCCAACCCTCAGCGACCCCATGGACTGCAGCCTTCCAGGCTCCTCTGTCCATGGGATTTTCCAGGCAAGAGTACTGGAGTGGGGTGCCATTGCCTTCTCTGCTTTACCCTCTAATATGGTAGAAATAGAGAGCTCTCTTGTGTCTTCTTCTTTATACCAAGCCTTAGCCCTATGGGGTCATTTAAACTTAATGACTTCCTTATAGGCCCTGTCTCCAAGAACAGTCGCATTGAGAGTTAGGGCTTCAACATATGAACTGGGGTGGGGTGTGTGTGTAAAATTCAGTCAATGGTCCAAATTATAGTTTGATAAATAACAACTAGTGTGTCTTTGAGTTGATCATTTAAACTTCATGAGCCTCGGATCACTCCCGTTTAGCAAGGGGTGGGATGGAGGAGTATTGCTGAGCTAGAAATTTCTGAAGATGCTTTTAGATGTAATATTTTCAGATTCCATCATTAAAAATTTTGGCATAAATTGGCTTTACAGATTCATGCAATCTATCAAATAGACTGCATAAACAAAGAGTAATCTGAAAATGTCTAAGGGATGATCAAGCTTAAAATAAAGCAAGAGAAAAGAAGAGAAACTTTGGTGGAGCCAACAGAAGTGCAATTGCAAGTATTACGGTATTGCTGCCAACAGCTGGAAAGGGGTGATGGTAGCAGCAGATGGACTGGGCTAGCAGGCTTCAAGTTGAGATGCGATCGCTCATTTAGTTTTAAAAAGTCTGGATTTTTGTTGCCAAAATTCTATCCTTTTTGAAAAAAAAAACACAAATATTCTAATCAGTCTTTTTATATGGGAACAAAAATGCAATACCATCTTTCACAACTGGAATTTGACCCACTCTTACCATTAATCTTTGCATGCACATTTTTATTGAGAACAACTAATTCTTTGCCAGTATCATTACCAGTTTGGTGAAATTCAGATCACGTTCTACAAACAAACTACAAAACTAAAGAGAAACAAATACAGGGAACTTGTCAGAGAAACATTGATAATGATAGGGATAAATCATGCTTAAGATAATTTAAACTTGTAAGTGAAGGAGTAATTTCTAGTTGGTCAAGAAACTTTGAAACTTAAGCATTTTGGGTCCAGTGGAAAAACACAACAGTGACTGTTATAATACATTTTTGGATTACATTGAATTCTCTAATATTAGAAAGCCAAGAACATATTTAATAAAGCCACTGTTGTCTGTTCTGTTACAGTTACCAGAATCCATGCCCAGACCAAAAAACCCAAGGTCACTGACAGCACTGAGGAAGAGGGAGAGGCAGTTCCTAGAGACAAAGGTGAGAAGCTCAGCAGTGCAGAAGTAAGAGATATTGGATGGATTTTCTCTACCCAGCATCCTAACTGGTCAGTAATAATACCTTCTGCCTCTTTAAGGTAACTATTTATTTGCCCTGCTATGGACTGAGAACATTTGCTTTAGCTTAAAGGAAAAAAAAAAAAAAGAATGTGTGCTCTAATGGAAGAATCAAATTATATCAGAAAAGGAAGCACTTTAAGCTTTATTGCTGTAGATCACTCTGCCTCCAGCTGTGAAACTGATTGATGTTTAAAACCCCTGAGGCACTGGCAGCTGTGGTAGCTGATTCAAATAAGAAAAAAAAAATGTATGTGAGTGTGCATGTGGGTGTTAGTGAATGAGTGTGTAAGCATGTGGAGGCGGGTTAAGAAAATAAATAGGTAAAATTTATTTTCATAACTATCTAAAGATTCTCTGTAAAATTCTTCTAAAATGGATGGAAAGAAACACACTTAAATTATTTAATAGATATCTATTTAGATCAAATAAAAAATGTATGTATATATATTCCAATGAAGAGTATACTGGGAGCTATATACTTTGTGTGTATATATATATGTATACATATATATATACACATATATATATGTATATACATCTGTCTCTCTATATATGTGTGTATATATACATATGTATATATATCTTTGTGTATGTATATATACACATATAAAGAGAGAGAGAGAGATGAGAGAGAAAGAGAGCGATGTGATCAATTAGATGAATGCTTTGCTTTTATGCCAGTAAAAAAGAAGACAGATGAGTAGTTAAAGAATTAAATGTTAAGGTTATTGGTCTTACTTAATATATACTAACCCAGTTTAGGGAGAAGGCAATGGCACCCCACTCCAGTACTCTCGCCTGGAAAATCTCATGCGCGGAGGAGCCTGGTAGGCTGCAGTCCATGGGGTTGCTAAGAGTCGGATACAACTGAGCGACTTCACTTTCACTTTTCACTTTCATGCATTGGAGAAGGAAATGGCAACCCACTCCAGTGTTCTTGCCTGGAGAATCCCAGGAACGGATGAGCCTGGTGGGCTGCCGTCTATGGGGTCGCACAGAGTCGGACACGACTGAAGTGACTTAGCAGCAGCAGCCCAGGTTAGGACAGGGAAAGTTTCAGTAAATGATTGCAAGGTATAATTGAATTGAGTCAGAAAGACACCTAGAGTAGAAGCAATGCTTTGCTCTTGCTTTCCCAATGCTAGGCTTAGACCCAGGGAATATCAAATAGAAGAACACGGCACTGCTGGGAGGGGATTTTACCCATCAAATAACAAATATTTGTTAAATGTCCACGTTTCACCCAGAATTACACCTGGAAATGCAAAGGCTGGGTATGGATAATTTTTTGCCCCCATGTTCTAGGTGAGTGCCCAAGGAGAGCATACACATTGGTTGGGTTTATATTTGCAAAAAACATGTCATGACTTTAACCATCTCCTGAAAAATCCACAAGTTTCACCCACATGCCCACTCTTTTGTGCTCAATCCAAGAGAATGAAGGTATGATACGACAAAGATACTTTCCTTTTTATTGGAGTAATGGAAAAAAAAAATGAGAGTAGGTGTTTGTTATGTATGTGGGAAATCCTGGAGTAGACAATATTTGAAGGGAAAGCGATATATTTTAGGATCTACAATGTAAACTTCTTTAAAAATGTAATTAAAGATATGTTTTTTAAAAAAGAAAAGAAAACCTCTCAACCAGGTTAGATCAGTTAGTATGAACTGGTTAGAGCTCTCAGCTTTAGGATGAGTTCTTGAAATCTCAACTATTCATAAGAGTATAATAGTGTTTTTAATTGGACCTCTTAGTACTCTTCAGTGAGCACTTTTCTCAGAGGAAAAAACCCTCCTAATCCCATTATAAACCTGCAGTTTTCCTTCCTGCTGTCTGCTGAAGGCTTTCTGCACATAGACTACAAGATTTTTCAGCTTACCTCTTTTTTTTTTTTTAAATAATTTCATTCTTGCATGGTGAGTTAAATAGTATAAATTGATTTCTGAGACCTATCAGCCTGGAAATTAATTTAAAAATTTATTAAGAACATTTCAAAGGAATGCTTGTGCTTATTTTTTCTCACCCTCAACTTTCATATTATTTCAAGTTCCTCTCCCCAAGCTTGTAAACAGAGCCCTCAAAGACAGAAGAGAAATTCACTAGTTTTATCATCAAAATAATTGTAAAATAGCATCTTGGTTATGTGGACAAATTCTGCTCTAACCCTCCTAGTGGCATAATTAAAATGAGGGAGAATATGATCACTGTGTCAGATGTATCTTTAGTGATTTTGTTCTTCAGGTGAAATATTCTTTGTTTGTATACTGGATGTGTTAATATTCTCTTGACGTTCGGGTGACAATGCCCTGTTTCCTTTCTCCTCGTCCTCCAATGTGAACATTAGTTCCCCATTACTTTTGGGGGTCAGGTCACTATCTTCCATGGCATATTTAATTTCCTTTTGATTCCTGTTTTTTCAGTCACTAAGTCATGTCCAACGCTTTTGTGACCCCATGGACTGTAGCCCTCCAGGCTCCTCTGTGCATGGGTTTCTCCAGTCAAGAATACTGGAGTGGGTTGTCATTTCCTTCTCTAGGGGATCTTTCCGACCCAGGGACTGAATCCACATCTTATGCACTGGTAAGTGGATTCTTTACCACTGAGCCACCTGGGAAGCCCTGTGCTTAGTTGCTCAGTCATGTTTGACTCTTTGCGACCCCATGGACTGTAGCCTGCCAGGCTCCTCTGTCCGTGGGATTCTCCAGGCGAGAATACTGCAGTGGGTTGCCATGCCCCCATTGGGAAGCCCTAGCTGGGGAGAAATCAGACTGACTGTGCTTCAACAATAGTGTCCTGTCCAGTTTCAATATAAGAAGGGTTAGGAATAAAAATCTAGTTGCTAGGCAAGCTACTGGTTTTAAGGCTTCATTTGTTTAAAAAAATACAGTGTTTTAAATATGACCTGGTGTTGTTTAGTGTGTCTTTTAGGGTGGGAAGGGCTGAAGCTGCAGCAAGACTCTGCTAATTACCCTTAGAGACACTGCTACCCATCAGGCTGCACTTTTGAAACTATCCTCTTCAAAATTGGTCCTCAGAAGCAAAGGCAATTAAGCTTCCAGACGTTCAGTAACCCACAGTGAGGTACAGAAAACGTGATGATATTTGGAAAATAAACAATCCAAATGTACTCACTATGGAAGGTGGAACTCTATTACTGTACCCTGTACTGTCATACTTTTGCTTTGTTCTTTCAAAGGTTTCAACATACGTTGTTTCACCAGATCCTTTGTTCCTTCAGCAGATATTTGACTGTCCACTCAAATTTCTTTCCTTTTTGCTAGCAACTGGATATATATAGTGGACATGATATCAGTATATATAAAATTCTGCACAGTTATGAGGTGTATATTATAGCAGGGTGGACAAATATTAAATACCTAACTATAAAGTGAATACCGTGAGTATAATAATTATAATTGTTTACAAAAAGCTCGGGGGACTTGATCTTGTTTTGTCTTTGTGGATCCCGAAGTTTACTCTGAGGAAATGGTATTTAACTGAGATCTCAAAGACAAGTAGGACTTTGCTAGTTGAAGGGCTGGTGATGTGATAGCAATGCCTCGAGCGGAGGGAGATCAGCTGCTGAGACCACATAGGGACCAAGGCGGACTGGCTTATTCTGAGGAAAAGGAGATCAGTGTGGCTGAAGCCTCCCTCTAAGGAATGTGAACAGGTATCTTCTACATGTTTTCACCAATTCAGGGGGTGAAATTGGTCAGATTTTCCCAGAGTCTTGGTGCTTTCTCTCCCCCAACCCCTCCCTTCCTTCTCTACACAGTCTTCAAATTTCAACCACATTATCTGGTAGCATTTCTGGATTGTAAGCAATAGAAGTGTTCACTGACACTTAAAAACAAGGACTTTATTGGAAGGAGATTGGGTGACTTTCATAACTGAAGGAACAGTTAAATAACCAGGGCTTAGTTAGATAAAGAATGAGAAGAGTTCCAGAGAATTCCATAGTAGCAACTCATGGACAGTTCCTTTGGGGAAAATCCCATGGATGGATGAGCCTGGTAGGCTGCAGTCCATGGGGTCGCTAAGAGTCGGATACGACTGAGCGACTTCACTTTCACTTTTCACTTTCATGCATTGGAGAAGGAAATGGCAACCCACTCCAGTGTTCTTGCCTGAAGAATCCCAGGGATGAGGGAGTCTGGTGGGCTTCCGTCTATGGGGTCGCACAGAGTTGGACACGACTGAAGTGACTTAGCAGCAGCAGCAGCAGCAACATCAAATGGCCTACTTTTTACAATGTAATATCCTAGAGTTTGATTGGCCTAGTTTGGGCTAAGTGCCTATGTCTGGGTTTAGCAGAGGTAAGGTCCAGGGATTGCCAGTGCCAAGATAATTACATGAGAGGTAGGAAGGGATATTGGGTACTTTGGGCACCAACTGATTGCCTCAAAGCAGGTTGTTACCTCCTTTGCTGCCAGCTAAATTTCCATTAAAGAAAAAAGAAAAGAAAAAAAAAAGCTTTCACAAAGGAAGCTGAGCGCTGAAGAATTGATGCTTTTGAACTGTGGTGTTGGAGAAGACTCTTGAGAGTCCCTGGGACAGCAAGGAGATCAAACCAGTCAATCCTAAAGGAAATCAGTCCTGACTATTCACTGGAAGGACTGATGCTGAAGCTGAAACTCCAATACTTTGGCCACCTGATGAGAAGAACTGACTCACTGGAAAAAGTCTTGATGATGGGAAAGGTTGAAGGTAGGATGAGAAGGAGACGAGAGAGGACGAGATGGTTGGATGGCATCATTGACTCGATGGACATGAGTTTGAGCAAGTTCCAGGAGTTGGTGATGGATAGGGAAGCCTGGTATGCTGCAATCCATGAGGTTCTCAAAGAGTCAAATGACTGAGCGGCTGATCAGAACTGAACTGAAACTCCACCTTAGTGTTTATTGGCTGCTTCCTTCTCAAGTAACTGCAGGGGGTCTTTGAGTCTATATCTTAGGTGTAAATCTCTTATATAAATTCAAAGACTTTGTGTCCCTGGGCTTCTGGCTGAGCTAGTGACTGGAGCCCTGAGGAATCTAATGTTCCTCAGAAGATATTTATGCTGAGTCTGTATTCTGAGAAAGTGATACTTACATTACTATTTTCCAATCAATTACACAAGATCTACTTTAAAAAATCATTGTAGCCATTTATCTTTTTATTTTCAAATGAATCATTTTTTAAAAAAATTAAACTTGTGCTTTTCAAACAGTGGATTAAAAAAATGGCAGCATAAATGGTTGTGAGAACAATGACAGCCTTAAGAAAGGAGCTTTGATATTGACAAAGCTGACAGTCTTATTTTTAATACACCTTTAAAAACACTTTTAGGAATACTAAGCATTCATTTAAAAAATTTAAGACTATTGGAAAAAATAAATAAGAAAAAAATTATCCCTTGTAAGATAAATAGTGTTAACAAGTGGATGCACTTCCTTTAAATCTTCTTTGCATATTTATGTGTGCTTTTCAAAAGTGGGTTCATATTGTACATAGTTTGTATTTTTTCTTTTTTACTTAACATTAGACAATGACCATTTTTCTAGGTCATTAATCTTCAACCGCATGTTCTTTCAGATGCTTACTTAGAATTCTGTGTTATGGATAAATGTTCATTCTTCAACTGAAGAACATTTGGTAAGGTTGTAAGTTTTATTATAAATACTGCTACAATGAGAATTTCCAATACATGAAACTTGGTATGTATGTCTGATTATTTTGATAGATTATCTTCCTAGGAGTGCAATTACTAGGTCAAGGAGTCAAGACATTTTAACCAGAAAATTTTACTGACTTACTCTTAACAGCAATGAACCTTTGGAGCATAGTGCCAGTTTACCTCTCTTCACAAAATTCATCATTAGGAGTTTAGAAAATGAAGAAATGTATAAGAAAATTAAAAACCCCTTGTAACCTCATCAGACAGAGGTAACTGTGGTTTACATTTCAATTCTAATCGTTTCCAGGATTTCTTCTCTATATCTGTGGATATACACACTGCACGTCTGAAAGTTTATGCATAAGCTGCAGTTTGCTGTATTTATGACTCTATGTCCAGCTTTTTTCATTTTTCCTGTTTAAGAATAATCTTTAGGAAACTTTTTCTTAACAGTCTGCAATATTCGACCCTAAGGATCTTATGTGTTAAGTATTTAGGTTGGTTACTTCTGATTTTTATTATAAATAATGCTTTGATCAGCATTCATACATAAATCTTAGTATACAACTCTGATGAGATCCTTGGCATTAATTTCTAGAGGTAGAGCTGTTTGAGCAAAGAGCATAAGTATTATAGAGATTTTTGATACATGCTGCCAAATTACCTTTTAGAAAGGTTTTTAGCAATTTATAATTTCACTAGCAGTTTATGAGAGCATCCATTTCACTCTAACTTCCGTAATGTTGAGTATTATTAATATTTTCCCATCTTACTATTGAATATTCAAAAGTGGTACTCTGTTTCTTTAATTTACATGTCTTTGATAACTAGTGATTTTGATTTTTTAATATTAACTGTCCATACATATTTTGCTTTTGTGGTTTTCCAGTTTAGCAACTTCACAATTTTTTAAATTGAGAGATTTCTCTTTTGTTTTTCTTTTAAAAAATCTTTTAATTGAAATATAGTTGATTTGCAATATTGTGTTAGTTTCAGGTGTCCAGCACAGTGATTCAGTTATACACACACACACACACACACACACACACACAGGGTTGGCCAAAAAGTTCATTTGAGTTTTCATGTAAGATATTACAGAAAAAAACAACTTTTTGGCCAACTCAGTATATTCTTTTCAGATTATTTTTCCCTTACAGGTTATCACAAAATATTGAGTATAGTTCCCTATGCTATACGGTAGGTCCTTGTTGGTTGTCTATCTTATATATAAAATCTCTTTCTAGTTGGTTTATAGGAACTATATAATAAAAACACTTTATCTAGGAAGAAGAGAAAGCAGCTGTGCTTGCAGTCATTCCTGATCTAGCAGCAGCAACACCTGGGAACCTTGTCAGAAATGGGACTTCTCAGGCCCCAGCCCAGCCTTCTGCAAGCTGTATCTCACCAAGCCTCACAGTGACTCTGAGGCATGCTGAAATGTGAGTGCCACCAAGTTAGAACTGAGATGCCTTTTAAACACAAGATGTAATAACTCTCTCCTCTGAATGTCTTTAACATCTGATTTGCATAGAATGAACAATATGAAAACTGCTGATATGTGACTGCTCTTGAGGGACAAAGGTGGCAGTTTCATGTGCTCCAAACTTTTACAGATTCAATAGTCCTTTTTATCAGACATGATATTCAAAATATCTAAGACCTGAATCCTCATCTATCAGAAAGAGTACCTTCAATGCAGTCCTTCATGATTCCTTGTCACTTAGGTTTTTAACAGTTCAGTGGCTAGAGGAAGAGCTGGGAAAATAAAGGTTCTCCCTGAAGAGGAGTTGGGTGGCTGGGATGGGGATGGGCACTTGCGGGGCTTTGGACAGCATTTATCTGCCAACCTGCCTGGAAGTACACTATATTTTAATAATATATACAGCTGTGTGTGTGTGTGTGTGTGCTAAGTTACTTTAGTTGTGCCCGACTCTTTTCGACCCTATGGACCCTAGCCTGCTGGGCTCCTCTGTCCATGGGATTCTCCAGGCAAGAATACTGGAGTGGACTGCCATGCCCTCCTCCAGGAGCTCTTCCCAACCCAGGGATTGAACTCGCGTCTCCTGCATCTCCTGCACTGGTGTCTCCTGCATCTCCTGCATTTGTGGGTTGGTTCTTTACCACTGGTGCCACCTGGGAAGCCCCCATATAAAGCTGTACCCATGCCTGAATGACCTGGATATCTGCTCTGTTACTAGGTTCTATTCTGTGCCACTGCTCTTGGTGTAATTATATTGCCCTTCTTATATGATTGCAGACTCCAAGAGGTTAGAAATTGTGCCCTCTGAATCTTTTTACAACCTGTGGAGGTAAATATTACTCATTTCACATAATAAGCATTCAAAAAAGGGTTTGTTGAATGAATATTGATTTTAAATTATGGCTCACTTTGAGGAGGAAGAGATGAGATTTTGAGATGATGCTGTTTAAAGTGAATACCCACAAAGGGAAGAAGGAATGAAGTCCATAAGGATTTCACATTGAAACTCACCTAGTTTATTTATTTTCCTGGATCTATATACACATGATAGAACTTTCTGGTGTGATACTTAACTGCTGTCTGTAAAGAAACATCCTCTGAGAAAAGGGCTCTAAAAGAGTTTTCATTAACAGAATAGTTTTCTTCAAGTCCCCACATTTGCCTCCCTCACCTCTGCAGGCTTTTCCACCAAAAGTGAATCAAATGTTGGGCTGTTTGGTGTTTGTGTCAGTTAATCCCACTGACTAGGCCGAGTGTCCCTATGTTCTGAACCCCAGTGGAACACAATGATGTCTTTGAGTAAACACTGAGAACACTGCTAGCGACAAGGACATTTGTGATTTCAAACCTTTCAAAAATATCTATATATAAATATTTATATACACTTAAAAAAAAGCATATTTCTGAATAGGAGAGTCAATAGTGGAAATGTTTGACACTAAGACACGTAACCAGAGAAAAACTTTCACAAACGTTATTGAATCTTCCTAACACATTCTCATAAGCAAAGATCTAAATCAGTACTGTTTTCCCAAATTCATCAAGCAAGAGTTACTGCACAAGATATCATGTTGTTATGACAACTGATGATCTAGAACAAGTAAAACCTGTAGGGATGAAGCACACCATTCAGCATAATGCACTTTATTCTGTTCAAAAGAAAAGTTATTTTTTCCTCTGCAAATGAGACAATATGATGGGGAAATTAAATTAAATGGTGATGTTATTCCCTGAGGGCAAAACAATTCCATTCAATAAATTAATTTTACATCAGTAACTCTTTCTTTTCTTGAAACTGACAGTAATAACCTGACAGCTTAAAGCTCTAATAAACTTCACAATCAGAATGACTCCTCTACTCCTACAAAAAGGAAGTCGGGAGTATCACAGGTATGATAATCACTCTCTGTTCATCACAAAGAAGAGAAAATCCTCCAAATTCAATTTAGCTAACTGCATTTACTTGATGAAACAGAGTACTTAAAATAGTTTTTGACAGCATATGGGTTGAGCATCCTAACATTCCCATTCTTTGGGAAGGTCTCTAAACCTCACTGATGTATTATATTATGCTATTCTAAATAAATAATACTTGAAACCTGGAAACCTATCAGAGAAAGAATTATATCATCCTTATGGAAACAAGAGGAGAGAAGGAGAGCGGGAAGAAAAACGAGATGGGGTGTGTGGCTTAGATAAAAGCAGCCAGTGCCAATGTTACAGTCTAGTGACGTAGGGACTTGTCAGGGCTTCTAAATTTTGAGCAATTAAGCCCATCTAGAAGCTACTATTTTTACAGAGCAGCAGCAAGGAAGAACTCAAAACTGTGCCTTCATTTCCCCATCTCAATCTCTGCTACCCACAAATGAGCTGACAAGAACAAATACTAACCCCGAGGCATAGAAGTCATCTCTTTTACTATTCTTCTCATAAAAACTTTATGTTTCTCTGAAAGTATTTTACAACCATGACAGAAAACATTATCACTAATTCCGGTAGACTCACACTGGCCGAAACCTGGGAATTCAGCCAGAACTGAAGAACAAGTCCCCTTTGCATCCTCTCCAGGGTATGACTTCATCGCTAACACTTCTGTATCTCGACTCCAAATCTTGGGTAACACACCGTGTGCAATTTGCCAAATATCCCTGCGCTTATCATTTTTCATTTTCAGTTGGTACTGATGAATGATTTGTGAATGTTTAAAAAAACCATTAAGTTGAATAATAAAGAGTTGCTCAGTTTCTTTGTCTCATTGAATAGTTCCAATTAGAGGCTGAAGGAGCCCTGCTGCTTTTTCATCATTCAGGTTTATGACATAGTGCATATCCCAGAGGTCCTGGGGTCCTAAAGACTCAAAGAGAGATGTCACCTGTACATCCAAATAGATTACAGAGGTTTGCTAATCTGCAAAGAAACGTGGGTCTCTCTAAAGCAGGAGGCATGTGCTGTCTGTTTTGTAGAAAGTACAATTTAATTGCCATGGTTCTGCAATTATTCACAAATCATGTTGAACAGTGAACAATTAAACCCCAATCTTAGCTCGGCGGTCTTTACTCCAGCTAGTGAGTTATATATTTAAATGTTTAAGGCAGTTAGCTAAGCACATTTTTCAGCTCAAGCTAGCAGATGACTCCAGGTTTTGTCATCTTTGCCATCAACCAGTCTAGCCTAAAAACCCATGTTTTTTGAATGGAGTATTCAGGTATCACATAAAAAGAGGGGAGCACTTCTGCCTGAAAGAGTCCCAACCCCTCCTTCTAAAGAGAAGAGTCCTATGTGCCAATTCCTTTGTGAATGGTTCCCTGGGAAAGAAAGGAGGCATTGATTTTGGTTTTACTACTGAAATCTCTAGTGCTACCAGAGATCAAACAAAATACTCTCGACCTTATCTTTTTTTGGAAGTGATAGCTTATTCTGTTGCCTAAAAGTGCAAGGCCAGAAAGGTACTATATTTTTGGCTGAACTCAAATGACTGATACCTACTATAATCTAAAGTTCAAAAGGGTTTAACTCTTGTCTCTTACTTGGTGAGTAATAGGATGAAAACAGGCCTGGAAAGGACACACAAGTGATTTTGTTTGGCACCTGAAGGCAATTTTAGTCCTAAATAACTGCTCTCAAAGGGCTTGTTTAATGGCGCTATTACATGTGCGATTCTATAACAATAAAGTTGGCATAATAACAATACCTCCACCAGTTGCTTTACATTGCATTTAAAGTCAATACTAGGAAATGACTCCCATTACTTAGAATGAATGATATAGAGAAAATGACTGTATCATTTAGTTAAAAAACAACAAAAAGAACTTCAGCAAGACCCTCCAAAATATTTGCTGTGGATCCCTAGTCATATGGAAATCCAATTCAACTTCATTCACCTGTGAAGTTCCTGACAGTATAAAGAAAGGAAGTGAAGTCACTCAGTAGTGTCCAACTCTTTGTGACCCCATGAACTGCAGCCCACCAGGCTTCTCCATCCATGGGATTTTCCAGGCAAGAGTACTGGAGTGGGCTGCCATTTCCTTCTCCATCCTGACAGTATAGAACCTGTTATATTTCATTTGTTCATTTTTTTCATTTATTTACCAGGAAGAAGATTTTTTTAAAATCAAATATCTAGTATGGGCTACACATGACTCTGTGATTTTAGTGACAAAGAGGAGAGTAGAATAAACAAAAACCTATGTTTCTCTGAAGCTTATATTCACAAGAGTAGAGAAGCCCTTTCTTCAAAGGGCTAGAAAAATAAGCATTTTTGGCTTTGGGGGCCATCTGAAAGCAGCCATAGGCAATACATAAATAAATGGGTATAGCTATGTTCCAATACTTTTCTTAGAATGAAGTGGGGAGCTGGGCTTGGCCCCAGGATGGTAGTTTGCTGACCCCTCCCATCCAATGGGAGAGTCAGACAGAGTAAGAAAATGATAAATAAGTGAAATCCTCCTTACGAAAAAAACCAAAGGAGGAAACAATATGGAAGTGTTGAGTGTGCACGTGTGTGTGTGCACGTTTGCTCTATAGTCTGCAGTTTTAGATAGGGTGGCCAGGGGAGTTTGATTGAAGTCCTCGAGGAAGTGCATGAATCTGGAGTAATAGCAGTCTTCCAGGCAGAGAGAATTGCAAGCACAAAGGCCTTGAAGAACCCACCATCACATGCTCCAGCCAATGATGTCCAGTGAGCATGGGGGACAGGCCACAGGAGAAGATGAGGTCAGAGAAGGCATGAAGAGAAGGGCAGCTAATATGGGAAGTGGAGCCAGATAGGTAATTGCAAAGACTTTGGGTTTTTAAGCTGAATGAGATGAAACCATGGAAAAGATTTTAGGACAGTAAGATCACCTTGGTTACTGCCTTGTTAGAGATACTGCAGGGAGGCAAAGGTGCAAACAGGGAGACCAAATAGGAGGTTAAAGCTGTAATCCAGGCAGGAGCTAATCTTGACCTAGACTAAGGTGATAGCAGAG
Source organism: Ovis canadensis (assembly GCF_042477335.2). Lineage (NCBI taxonomy): Eukaryota > Metazoa > Chordata > Mammalia > Artiodactyla > Bovidae > Ovis > Ovis canadensis. Next base: position 49,507,402 of record NC_091252.1, read on the forward strand.
GAGCTGATGACATGGCAGTGAGCATCTAGGTTATGTTCTTAAAGTAAAGCCAGGATTTCCAGAGCATTTGTAGACTTTTAAGAGGAAAAACAAATGAGTGACTCCAAGGTTTTAACTTGAGCAGCTGGAAGGATGGAATTGCCATTTATTGAAATGAGTACTCCAGCAGGAAGAGCAGAGTCTATCAGGACCATGGTTTTGGAGGTAATAAGTTTCAGACTTTTTACATTGAAGTGGAGATGTCAAATAGGCCATGAGATATACGAGTCTGGAGTTGAGAGGAAAGTTCTATGGTGGAGTTATAAATTTGCGAATTGTCAGCATATAGATGGTATTTAACGCCATGAGATTGGATGAGATCACTGAGGACGTGAATGCAAAGGAAAATATCTGAAGACTGAGCCTCAGGTCAGTTCAGTGTTGGGAAGTCAGGGAGATTAGGAATAATTAGGAAGGAAGACAGAGTCCTTTACATTTAGGCATTTTAAATATCAGTTGGCATCTTTGAATATATGTTTTAAAATGGAAAATTTAATTGAAAGCCAAAAATAATGACAAATATCTTGTGCAAACTTAAAGAAAACTTTTAAAATAACAGTATTTTGTTTTTCATGGGGATTTTGTGTATGTATATTTCTTGGCCTGAAGGCTGCCAAATAGAAGAAACAAGGGTGAGATCTATGTAAGTGGACCTGGGCATTTTCCATCTTTCAGCCCATTGCCTGTACTTACTGAACTTTCATATCATTTTCTGCCCCGTGATTAATTTTACGGTGGTGCTTGACCAAATGACTTATCCTAATTTGAGAATTGCTATATTTGTGAAAGTACAGCTAGGCCAATGACTCTTCCATTTCATATTCAGAATTTTGTATTTTATATTCCCAATAAGTTTTTGCAAATGTCACTCCCCCACTGACTGAACAATGCTACAGTTACCTGTTGAAAAGCACATCAATTGTTTGATGTCAAACAACTGGACATATATGTTCTTGTAGACAGGGGCAGTGACAAGGAGGCACATGACATATTCTAATACTGGTTCTGCTATCAATGTAATCTTGGCAAGTCAGTCTCTTTGGATACAGTTTTCTTATCTACAAACTGCATGTAGGCTAACATCCTTTCATAACCTTTTAGACCTTTTATCCTACTGTGTTGATACATTGCTTTGGCTTGGGTTAAATTTTCCAAATGCTACATACTGCAATAGTGGATGGTAGTGTATGTTACATAATTCTTTAGCTGCATTGTGAATTCAGAATTTTTCCAAAATATTTCACAGACATATTATATATTACACTATATTCAAGGGGTACGTGTGTCCATTTGAACAGATGCAGTATCTTCTAGAATTTATATTTTCTTTACACAGTGACAAAAGAAAACAAGGAAGATTTTAAATGAAGGTGAAGAAGTAGATGGAAATGACGGTCACTTAATAAGAGCTGCACTGACTGCTTCCATCTTCCTTTTTTCTCCATGCTCTTTTTGTGTGATGCCAGATTGTCTCCTAGCTGGAGGTGACAGACAGCCCCAGTCCAGATTGCATCTACAGACAACCCATCTGGGAATTGTCTCTGCGAGTTTCAAAGATGTTCCCTGTGGCAAAAACCACTTTATAAGTCTCTTTTCAGACTTGAGTTTCTGTTTAAACATGTTTGAGCAGTTATGGTCTGCTGTGTGATTGGGGTGGGCAGTTCTGCAGGGTCAGGTGGACACTTCCTGCCGACATTGCTCACGAGCTGTGTCCAGAGTGGACATGCCCTGGGGATGGAGGCAGGCTTGGGCTGACTGCTCTTTACCGCCGCTTTGTGTGTGACATTCCTGTGGTCCTATTCTATCCTCACACTTTTTTTTTCATATTCCCTATCTAAGTTTATGCAAGACAAGGGGAGTTGGGGTGGGGGCAATGGATTTATCCACTTTAGCTTCTTGATTCCTCTCATACACTTACCCCTGTGGGTACAGATCATTTACATAATGTCTTGTGAAACATTTAACATGTATGCAATATATTGCATTGTAAAATTATGCTGTGACGGGTAAGAGAGGTTTGGAGTGTTGGTTCTTTAAGTTGAGGAACCAGAGTGAAAAAATATAGATTTGTTTTGGCCAAATGAGATGAAAAGGAATTGCTAACTCAAACACATGACAGTAAAATGTGCCTGGGATCCTAGGTTGGGAGGAGGGAAGAGAAATACAGGAAAGCAACAAGGTGGGTAGAGAATCCAGCATTTCCATTCGAAGTGGAATGTTCAGATTAATACAATGGAATCAGTAAAGAATTATTTTGAAGCTTCCCTTGCCTCATAGAGCATTTGTCTATCTATGAGCACAACAGTTTCTCCCCCTCTTTCTGATAGAAGATTGGGCCAATATCCCTTTCAGTTATAGCAGGATGGGATGGCACAGTTACATTTGTGAAGGCTAAGTTTCAAGATTATTGAATTGTGGACAGTGGAACTGCTAGTTATTCTTTTAACAAAGCACGCCACAGAAATGAGCTAGTAGCACAGAGCGTCACTTTCAGTGTTAGCAGAATGACCACAGAAGGAAGAAAGACCCATGGTAAGCATTTATGGTATTAGCAATATTCTCTTCTTGGGAAAAAAAAAAATCATATGGAGACAAATGTAATCACAGAAGACCTGCCAAGTGAATGTAAATTTTAAAAATAGAATGATGCTGTATTATGTGAGTTTCTTTTTGAAGAATATTCCAGTTAGTTTTCTACAGGAGATATTGAGAAAGAAAACTCACAAAGAGTGATGAATATTCCTTGGGAGATTTTTTTTTTAAAGTAGTGAATTTTTGCAGACAAAGACAAAAGATCCAGACACAATGGGGTGGTATGCGTGCATGCTAAGTTGCTTCAGTCGTGTCCACCTCTTTGCTACTTTATGGATAGTAGCCCGCCAGGATCCTCAGTCCATGGGATTTCCCAGGCAAGAATGCTGGAGTGGGCTGCCATGCCCTCCTCCAGAGGAAATTTCCCACCCAGGGATGGAACTCCTGTTGCATTGGTCTCCTGCATTGGCAGGTGGGTTCTTCACCACTAGCGCCACCTGAGAAGCACACAGTGGGGTGGTGCTGGTGAGTTAATCCCAGCCAACGAGAGATCTGGCTTTGAGGAGAGCAACAGCGTAAGTGATGCTGTGATATGCTCAAAGTATAGAATTTGAGGAAAAAATCGATCAGGTGTTGAGGGAACTATGGATTGAACCCACTAGGGTAACACAATGATTAGTTTAATGTGTCAGCTTGACTGGCATAACTGATGTCCAGATAGCTCCTAAAACAGTATTTAGGGGTGTTCTGTGAGGGTGGCCACTCAGGTTATTCTGTAGACTGAATAAAGAGACCTGTCCTCACCAGTGTGGGCAGGCATCACCTAATTCCCTGGGAGGTCTGGATAGAATAAAATAGGCAAACAAGAGGAGACTTCTCTCTCTCTTCTTGATCTGGAATGTCTCTTTTCTCTTATCCTCTGACTTTGGAGCTCCTTGTTCTTGGGCCTTCAGACTCTGGAACTTACCCCAGTGGTCTCCCAGTCTTCAGGCCTTTAAACTCAGAATGAATTATATCATCTGCTTTCCTGGTTCTCCAGCTGGCAAATGACAGGTTGTGGGACTTCTTGGCTTGCATAACTCCATTCTTATAATAAACTCCTCTGTTATCTATCTACCTACTTATCTTCCTATCTATCTACCTCCTATTGGTTCTCTGGAGAACCCTGACAAATGCAGGTTATGTTACCAGAAGTGGATGCTTCAGCAACTTAGAATGCAAGCAAGCATCGGGAAGTATAGAAGATCCCACCTCATATGACACAAGAGTACACATTTAAAAGGGTGGCTTCTAGACAAGGCAGGCTGTTGATTCTAGAATAGACACTCAGAGTAGAAATCACAGAAGAAGCATGACCCAGTGTCTTGATCTCCAAGCAGGAAGAATATAAAAGAACTTCCAACTTTACTATAAGACTAGAGAAACCTTGTATTGTAGGTTACTTGAGAGTAAGACAATTCAGCAAAGATCAAAACAAGCTCTGGCAGAAGCTCATGAAGGGCCAGGCTCAGCTAGCCAGCCTTAGAAAGCTTGAGAGTCATGTGTACCCTCCAGGAGTCACCCTGTTGTCACAGTAAATTCTGATAGAAAGAAGAGAGAGCTAAGGTTAGCAAGAATCAGGAAGAAATAGGATGGCATATCAGTTTAGAGTTCCTTCTTAATAAATAAGCCAGCAGTAACGCTATGGATGCTAGTAATTGCTCAATGCTTTATATTAATAAATAGTTGGAACTGGGAATTTATATTCCTCTCTCTTAAGAGGATGAAGAGAGTTGTGGACATCTTCTGCCTCCTCCTCTCCTCTCCCCTCTCTTTTCCTCTCCTCTATGCGTGGAGCTTCACCCCTCCTACTTACCAGTGTAGAGAGGTGGTGAGTGAAGTCGCTCAGTCATGTCCTGCTCTTTGCGACCCCATGGACTGTAGCCTACCAGGCTCCTCCCTCCATGGGATTCTCCAGGCAAGAGTACTGGAGTGGGTTGTCATTTCCTTCTCCAGGGGATCTTCCCGACCCAGGAATAGAACCCAGGTCTCCCGCATTCCAGGCAGACGCTCTAACCTCTGAGCCACCACTGGCAAATTGCAAGTGACTTGGAGGATTCCTCCCTAATGTCAGAACAGAAAATAGGATTGGTAGGGGTGGCTGGAAAACTGGTGTGGCGGTCAGGACTGATCAGAGAGAAACAAGAAGCAAATGGTTCAAATCCATAGCAGCATTCCAAGCTCTGAACCTTGCAATGTGCACTGTAAAATTTCAATCAGGTTTTTCTCATGGAGACAGAGTTTCACCGATTTTTAAGGACAAAGCAAAATCTGCACAAGAGATTAGTGATCTCTCTCCTTACACATACACATATGCCAAGTTGCTGTGTGTGGCACAGGTGTGGAGGCTGAATTTCTTCTTGGTTTACAGATCCATTCTGATCAAGGGAGAGATCTGGAGGACTGTGCTTTTGAAAAAAAAAAATCTAATTGACAGAAATAAAAAGTTTAAAGGTATGAGGCTAAGACAAGCTTGGTAAATTTGCTGGGTAGCCCTGGGCAGGGGTGGGAGGGGCAAGGGAACCTGCAAAGATACATCTAGGTCAGGCCGCACGGAAAGAAACCATAGTTTTACAATTTCCGTTATGATATTTAGAAGGAACTCCAGCTGCCAACTGACCTTTGTATTATGGTTAGTGACAAGGGAACAGATTGGAAAGGCCTGACTCAAGATGCAGTTAAAGAAAAGACCTCAAGATTCTTTGTGGCTGAACTCTGGCAGTTCATCATAACCTTGAACACTGTGACATCTGGGTAAGGTGTTCTGAGTTGAGATCTTGTGCAAGATTTGGGAATAAGAGATCAACAAAGCTGAGGAACTGTAGAAAGTGCTCTCCAAGCATGTCAGTGTGCAATGATGTGTTATGATCACTGCCTCTATAAGATGCTATCTTATAGCCAAACCTGTGGCTATTAAGAACGTACAGTTCACCATGAAAAACTGCCAGAAAGGGCAGAGGATTTGTGTCAATCTAGGATAATGATAAAATCAATGATTTAGGTTCTGATTTAAAACCCATGATTTAAGTTATCATCAACCATGTAGGGTCAGAAGGAAACCTCATCCTCACTCTCACAGCAGAGACAGTTTGAGAGAAAGAGCAAACAGAAAGAGATGAGTGACATGCCTTAAAGGTAGAGACTCAGTGACGCTCTGGTCCTTAGTGGGGTCAGGGTGAGTTCTCCCACTGTCATTCCAGGAGGCAAGTGCCTTCCCGGAGGATAATCCGGAAGCCCCAAATATCATGTCTGTAGGCCCATGTCTGTCTAAGACAGGAATATGTGTAATGTATTGTGCTACAAATGATGAATATGGATGAACCAGGGAGAAATCCCTAAAGGATCAAGTCACTGATAACAGTGTCTGTTCCAAAATTAGCAATGTCTATCCAAGAAGATATTGGCTGGTGTCTGTGGAGCACTGGCAGAATCCCAGCCTACTTATGGAAAAAGATGACACTTCAGTTGGGAGGACTCAGATAATTTTCAGCTGGCAAGACAGATGTCTTCATCCCCTTAACCTCTCCATTCTCTCCTGTCTTTACCCTCAGCAGGGCGGGCATCTTTTAGCTTACCAACATGGCAAGAATTTCAGGGATGATTATTATGGATGATAGTGGTCCCATAGTGCTTCCCTCTGAGTAATGAGAGAGCCAGTATGAAGTGGCTGGGTGAATGGACTTGCTGGCCTTGACCACAACTGTGGAAAACAGCTTGAGAACTTTGGACACAGGGCGTAATTGACTCAAACTCAGGCAGAGGGAGTAGGGTGAAGCTGGGATCCAGGAAAGTGGGAAGAGGATGAGAAAATGAAGGAGGAAAAACAAAACAAGAGGATGTAAGGTCAACTAGACTTTCAAAGATGACTTTTTTTAATAAGAAAAGAAAAAAGATCATTCAGGGATAACAAAAAAGCACTTCCCCCGCCTCTCATTGCAAACCATGCGTTAGCTAGATGAGGCTCTTTGCAGAACTAGAGTGTGCCTGCATGCTTTCAGTCATGGCTGGTGCAGTGACAGAGTACCTTGTCAATCACTCTTGTGAGCTTAGAGTCTCCCCACTTGTTTTCTTTGGAGTGAAAGGGTTCTGTGGTTCCAGTGAAATAACAGATGACATTGGTTACCTGGTTGAATAATGAGGATAAGGAGGGCAGTCTCCATTCTACCCTTGGAGTCAGTTTGCACCTTGACATTCAGTGGTGGTAACCTTATATCATCCCGAAGATGAACCAGCCCCCCAGAATGGACATATTTAGACAAATACATGTGCTTTTGATAAAGTAACTTTAGTGCAATGAGACCGTTTGTAAAACGTCCTGTTTCCTTGGCCATTCTGAAAACTCTCCTTGGTTGGAGGTCAGGCATATTCTCAAGATCCATCTCTGGGGTTGCATAACTGCAGGAAATAGAAGCCAGACTCTTCTGACAAGGACATAACTCTTCCCACCCCAATGACTCCAGGTCAGGAGAAAAACACCTTATACTATTTTCATCACAATAGAGTTATAAAATAGTACTTCTGATTTTGTTATGCTAATTCTCTATTTAAACCATCAGATTATTTCTTGTCTTAAAATAGGGTAAATTTGGTATTATAAATGATAATAAACAAATAACAAGATGTAAATACAGAGGTATAGCTCTCATCACCAGAGTCAATTCAGAACATCCCTGAATAAAAGATATTTCATTTATTTGTTTTTTTAACTAGTTGAAAACTACATTGTATTTTACTAACTTAAAACTGAATGGTGGCAAGATGAGTGCTATTTCAGTTTTAAAAAATTCTTCATTCACTAATAAAATCTATCCAAAACAAAGTTCTTATCAAAGAATTGTTTTATATAAATGTATATGATTACTAGTTCATGAATTATATATTCATGTATAATTTATAGCTATAATATTTCAGTTTTTTGTAGACCAGAACATTTTACCCTATGATTTATAGTCAGCATATCACCTACAACTTTACAGATAGTTCCTATCAATTATAACTTCATGTACACATCACTGAAAATGAAGGATAACATTTAATGGGTTCCCTTCAATCGACTCTTATTCACAGACTTTGATATGGATCACCAACTTCCCTGAAAAAATAATACCGTACCTTTGTATACTACTTTACAGTTTTCAAAATGTAGTCAGACATATTATACTGTGTTCAAAATGAGTTATTTTGTAGTCTTCCTCATATGAAATATTTCATAGTCAAATGTTGGATTTTAAAATACTGAAAGAGTAGGAGGAAAAATAGGAAAAAATATAGGAAATGGTGGGGTTTCCCTGGTGGCTCAGTGGTAAAGAATCTACCTGCCACTGTAGGAGATACAGGTTCAATCCCTAGTCCAGGAAGATCCCACAGGCCTGGGAGCAATGAAGCCCCTGCGCCACAACTGCTGAGCCTGTGCTCTAGAGCCTGGGAGCTGCAACCACTGATCCTACGTGCCACACTTCTGAAGCAAGTAGACATTAGATGAAGCAGTTAGAAAACAAAACTTAGTATATAAACTTCTAAATTGACTCTGTGTATATGTGCCTGTGTGTGTGTAGCGGGGGTTGGGGATGGGGAGAGATGCTGTATAAATAATGACTTTGTGACTAACAACATTTTCAAGAAGATAAACATTAATGTTGGATAAAAAACATTCAGAAAAAATATATTCAGTAAAATATATTATATAAAATACTCAGGAAAAACATCAGAGAGCAAATATTTAACTTGTTTTAGCAAAGGTTTAGATTGTGTGCGTGTGTTTGTGTGTGTCTGCATTTGTTTAGGGGAAGGCAGTTTTAATGAAGGAATGTTCTTGACCAGGAAGAAATGAATGCTCAGAGTGCAACAAGGTGGTCATTCATTCACCAAAGCAGAGGACTGAAAACCACCAGCTCTGTGCCAGGCATAGAAGATACAAAGCACATATTTCCTTCTTTGTTATCTGCTGCTGCTGCTGCTAAGTCGCTTCAGTCGTGTCTGACTCTGTGCGACCCCATAGAGGGCAGCCCACCAGGCTCCCCCGTCCTTGGGATTCTCCAGGCAAGAACACTGGAGTGGGTTGCCATTTCCTTCTCCAATGCATGAAAGGGAAAAGTGAAAGTGAAGTTGCTCAGTCGTGTCCGACCCTCAGCAACCCCATGGACTGCAGCCTTCCAGGCTCCTCCATCCATGGGATTTTCCAGGCAAGAGTACTGGAGTGGGGTGCCATTGCCTTATCTACAAAAACGATAAATGTTTCTCATGTTTCAAAATACAGTTTACAGATTTTAAGGTAACCAGACTTGAATCCCAAGGGGCTAGCAGAGCTTATCAAAAACCCCTGCCTGACTTTTGTCTCTTAAGGACAACAAAGAAACAAACCTACAAACCCCAGAATCCCGTTCAAATTTACTTTTAAAGTCTGTTTTAATTTTTCTAGAAAATTAAATTAATTATCTTTTTAGAGCCTAGTGGATCTTTTTAGAAATAAAAGGCCCTGAGGACCCATAGACAAAAACCATGAGAAGCTTGCTATAAAATGATGCATTAACTTAGTAATCTGGCAAGCCCTCTCCATCTGTCCTTCTTCCTTCACCGCACTTGAGGCACTTCCTGGTCTAGGTCTCCTCCTCGACCTTATTCCCCTCTGGGCTCCTTGGGTACCTCGGCTTCTCAGGCATCTCTCATACTCTCCTATGATTCATCAATGGTTTATGTATTTAACCTCCCCACTAGACCATGAACTTTTTTTATATTTCAGTAATTATAACTAACCCCACACTTAGCATCCAGTGGGTTTCATGAAACTTTGCTGCACACTGTTAGACAATTTAAAAATAATATTATAAAGGTATATGCTTAATTCTCTCCTTTAGTAAATATATCATACAGGTGGAAAGAGGTAAAGATGGTAGGCTGTATAAACAGAATGGAGTTTTTCCACTCTTGGAATATAAAGTAAACTGAACTGAACGTTACTTGAAATTTTGTCTTTGGGAGGATGCGATAGGGGGACAGAGAGAAAGAGAGAGAGACAGACACTCACTATAGTCTGACATCTAAGTGAAACCTTTTGGAAACAAAGTACTAGGAGTGCTCCTGCTCACAGCAAGAAACAGATTCCAGGAGTAAAGATCAGGGCTTTGAACCCTGCTGTGAAGGCGACTCTCTCCAAATCAAAGGATGCGGAAGGCTGTAGTTCTCTTCAGCTCTGGCACTGATCAAAGCCTTTATTTGCTTCTGCTCTTTCAAACCACAGATTAGTGTCCTAATCTTTGTATTCTTAATGTATCCAGTTCCAAACATACAGAATTCTCTAACCCTGTCCTTCTCCAGGATGCAGAGCCCTCTACACCTGTATTCCTTCAATGCAATAAGTTCTCAGTCATCTGGTTGCCAATGGTTTGCAATTGACACCGACTATACAATCACATGAATACTTAATTGAGATGCTCATTGGACAGAGCTCCCCAAAACATCTTTGTTGTTTAAGCGAAACCTGATGTGTTTAAACAATAGCACAATAAAAACAAATCCACAGGAAGTGGGTGAAACAGGAAGATCGTCCCATTCCTCTGCCTGGGGAAAATGTCTGGGATGAGTCCTGCTTTAGGCTGCTCTGACTCTTCGCAGCAGCCTTTCAGGGCTCTCGCCCACTAGGGTTTAAACTCCTCTCCCATCCCACATCGTCCTCTGTGTTCCCTGAATCAGAGACCCCAAGTCCTCAGGCTATTTCTATCCTCCCTGAAGGCAGGCGGGGAACACTGGGGGAACAGCAAGGTGACTAGTGTGTGTGGAGCAGAGTGAGGAGAAAAGTAGGAGAGAAGGGCAGAGGTAAGGGGTAGAGGCTGGTTGTATTCTAAAATAATTTGGCTTTTACTCTCAGAAAAATGGGGTGTAGTAACAGAGTTGTGAGTAGAGGTGTGGCATAGTCCGGTATATGTTGGAAAAGGACCCCTTGGGCTGCTATGTTGAGAGCAGTCTAGGGGAGGCGAGGACAGACCTGGGGTCGGGCCCTGGCAGCCAGTCAGGTAGCAATTGCAGGGGCTGGACTTGCAGTTGCAGTGGAGGTGGTGAGACGTGGGAAGAGTCTGGACCTTTTTTGAATGCAGAACAAACAGAATCCCCTGGTGGATTTGATTTGGGATGTGAGAGAAAGAGGCATCAAGAATATTAGGAAGATGGTTGCCACCAGCTGAGACAGGGAAGCCTGAGAGTATAAGCAAATGTGAGACATCAAGGGTTCTACCAGAAAACAGGTAGAAAAGAGGAAGACTTTCTTTCTGTTGCAACATGAGAAGCATTTACATGGAATTCTGCTCTGCCTGCTGGCAATTAGAAGAGGTTGTGCAGTTTATAAGCATTAGGTTGGTCCCAATAATAGGGGGATGAAAAAGAGAAGTATGCTATGGGGAGCTGGAAAGAAATAAGTTGGCATTCTCAGATCTCAGAGATAGATGGCCTAAGCCAGTGGTTCTCAGATTGGAGTGTACGGTAGAGTTATGGAGATTATTAAAATCTGTGTTTATTAAAACGCAGATTGCTGGAGGATCTCTGATTCAATAGAGCTGGTGATCCCAAGAGTGCACAGTTCTAGATTTCAGGTGATACTGACACTCTTGGTCTGGAGATTACACTTTGGAAAACACTGGCTGAAGAGTAACCAAGAATGAGACATGTATATCCTACAGTTCAGCTTTATCAAGAAAAGAAGCAGTGTTGACCCAAGCTTTGCAATTCTTAATTATAGGAATATCCTAACTCTTCACAGGGGTGATATCAAAAACATAGTTCTGGACAGGCAGTGCAATCTATAGTCTGAAGTTTGGGGTTGACTGTTATTGATTGAGATATTAATAACAATTGTCCCTCTGTATCTGTGGAGGATTGTTTCCAGGGCCCCCTGCAGATACCAAAATCTGAAGATGTTCAGGTCCCTTATAAACAATGGCTTAGTATTTGCATATATCTTACTCATATCCTCCCACATATTTTGAATCATCTCTAGATTACTTGTAACACCTAATACAGTATAAATGCTATGCAAATAGTTGCTGACACTCAGTTAATTCAAGTTTTGTGCCTTTTTTTTTTGAACTTTCTGGAATGAAAATAAATTTTCCATCCTAAATGCTTGATAATATAGCAACAGAAAGGTGAAATAAAGATTGGAGGCAAGAAGGGATGATGTTTGATTTGGGGATCATCAAATTTGGGATCAAATTTGATTGATACCTGTATTTGATAGCTCTTAAATCAGGTATTCCAATAAGTATTCTTCTCTTTATTTCTTTTTGTTCCCCTCTCCTAAAGTGAGGCATCTGAGACTCTGCAATGTTCACGGTCACAGAAACACTGCAACACAGCTAGTGTGGCACATTATATTTCCCATAGATGGTCATAACATTATCTCTCATTCCAAGTGCTATTTTGAAATGTGACCTCAACACACCTTCCATTGAAACAGAAGGTCTTTGTTCTCATCCTTAACTCTAGGCAGGCTTATGACTTGCTCCTAACCTATGAAAGGCAGTAGATGTGATGCTGCCTCACTTTCACGGCTAGGACAGAAAAGGTGATGCAATTTCCATGCTGTTTGGTGAACTACCTTGGCTAAAAGGTTATTGATATTTCTCCCGGCAATCTTGATTCCAGCTTGTGCTTCATCCAGCCCAGCATTTCACATGATGTACTCTGCATAAAAGTTTAATAAGTAGGGTGACGATATACAGCCTTGACATATTCCTTTCCTGGTTTAGAACCAGTCTGTTGTTCCAGATTCAGTTCTAACTGTTGTTTCTTGACAGATTTCTCAGGAGGCAGGTCAGGTAGTTTGGTATTCCCATCTCTTGAAGAACTGTCCAGAGTATATTGTGATCCACACAGTCAAAGGCTTTGACCTAGTCAATAAAGCAGAAGTAGATGTTTCTCTGGAACTTTCTTGCTTTTTCAATGATCCAGTGGATGTTGGCAATTTGATCTCTGATTCCTCTGCCTTTTCTAATCCAGCTTGAACATCTGGAAGTTCACAGTTCATGTACTGTTGAAGCCTGGCTTGGAGAATTTTGAACATTACTTTGCTAGCATGTAAGATGAGTGCAATTGTGTGGTAGTTTGAATATTCTTTGGCATTGCTTTCCTTTGGGATTGGAATGAAAACTGACCTTTTCCAGTCCTGTGGCCACTGCTGAGTTTTCCAAATTTGTTGGCATATTGAATGCAGCACTTTCACAGCATCATTTTTCAGGATTTGAAAGAGCTCAACTGGAATTTCATCACCTCCACTAGCTTTGTTCGTAGTGATGCTTCCTAAGGCCCACTTGACTTTGCATTCCAGGATGTCTGGCTCTAGTCCAGTGATCACAGCATTGTGGTTATCTGGGTCATGGAGATCTTTTTGGTGTAGTTCTTCTGTGTATTCTTGCCACCTCTTCTTAATATCTTCTGCTTCTGTTAGGTCCACACCATTTCTGTCCTTTATTGTGCCCATTTTTGCATGAAATGTTCCCTTGGTATCTCTAATTTTCTTGAAGAGACCTATTCTGAAGAGATCTATTCTTGAAGAGATCTATTCCCATTCTATCGTTTTCCTCTATTTGTTTGCATTTGTCACTGAGGCAGTCTTTCTTATCTCTTCTTGCTATTCTTTGGAACTCTGCATTCAGATGCTTGTATCTTTCCTTTTCTCCTTTGCCTTTTGCTTCTCTTCTGTTCTCAGCTTTGTAAGGCCTCCTCAGACAACCATTTTGCCTTTTTGCATTTCTTTTTCTTGGAGATGGTCTTGATCCTGGCCTCCTGTATGATGTCACGAACCTCTGTCCATACTTCTTCAGCCACTCTATCAGAGCTAATCCCTTGAATCTATTTGTCACTTCCACTCTACAATTTAAAGGAATTTGATTTAGGTCATACCTGAATGATCTAGTGGTTTTCCCTACTTTCTTCAATTTAAATCTGAATTTGGCAATAAGGTCTCTCATAATGGACCCCATTAAAGAAACAATGCATACTCTTTCTGGAGAGAACCTCAAAGACAATTCTATATAAGTAAGCCCTGTTTGAATAAAAGGCTACTGAAAAATAGAGAGAGGAAGAAGCTGTTTCTCTTCATTACAGAGTCATTCATCCATACACATGCTTTTTTTTAACGTCTATAAAGTAATTATTACCATATTTCTATTTCTAGTCCAGACATCATATGAGAACTATTAATGATATATAAAATTATCTATATATCATCTCAATTTGAATCTCTCAGTGTGCATGCTAAATTGCTTCAACCATGTCCAACTATTTATGACTCTATGGACTGTAACTTGACAGGCTCCTCTGTCTATGGGATTCTCTAGAATACTGGAGTGGGTTGCCATATCTCCTCCAGGGCAATCTTCCCAACCCAGGGCTCAAACCTGTGTCTCTTGTGTCTCCTGCATTGGCAGGTGGGTTGTTAACCATTAATGCCAACTGGGAGGTAAATCTCTCAGAGGTATTTCAAAATCAGCATATTCAAAACTTAAAATGAGGCACTATCTACAGCATAACCCTCTTCCAGTGTTTCACATCTCAGTGAATAGTACTGTCAGCCATATAGATTGGCAATCTTTTCCCTCATCTCATGTTTCTTCCGACACTATATGTTTGATCTACATGACATTGTTTAATTCTGTTCTTTCTTTTTCTGCTGCCACCACTGAGTAGAAATTACCATGAACTCTTATTTGAACTACTCTAATTTTCAGGACTCTGTATTTCAGGCAACAGAAACCAACTCTGGGTGAACTACTTAGAAAATTAATGTAACCCTAATATAGAGTAGGTAACTGATTGAATGCTGCGGAAGTGGTTTCAGCATATCAACAGAACCAGTGGAATATAAGACTACAGAAATCAAAGCCAGGGTCTTTTCCTTCAAAGGCACACAACTGTTTGGGAATATTTGATTGGCTGGTTTTAGAAAAGGCAGAGGAACCAGAGATTAAATTGCCAACATCCGCTGGATCATCGAAAAAGCAAAAGAGTTCCAGAAAAATATCTATTTCTGCTTTATTGACTATGCCAAAGCCTTTGACTGTGTGGATCACAATAAACTGTGGAAAATTCGGAAAGAGATGGGAATAGCAGAGCACTTGACCTGCCTCTTGAGAAACCTATATGCAGGTCAGGAAGCAACAGTTAGAACTAGACGTGGAACAACAGACTGGTTCCAAATAGGAAAAGGAATAAGTCAAAGCTGTATATTGTCACCCTGCTTATTTAACTTATATGCAGAGCACATCATGAGAAATGCTGGGCTGGATGAAGCACAAGCTGGAATCAGGATTGCCAGGAGAAATATCAATAACCTTAGATATGTAGATGATACCACCTGTATGGCAGAAAGGGAAGAAGAACTGAAGAGCCTCTTGATGAAACTGAAAGAGGAGAGTGAAAAAGTTGGCTTAAAGCTCAACATTCAGAAAACTAAGATCATGGCATCCAGTTCCATCACTTCATGGCAAATAGATGGGGAAACAGTGGAAACAGTGGCTGATTTTATTTTGGGGGCCTCCAAAATCACTGCAGATGGTGATTGCAGCCATGAAATTAAAAGACACTTACTCCTTGGAAGAAAAGTTATGACCAACCTAGACAGCATATTAAAAAGCAGAGACATTACTTTGTCAACAAAGGTCCATCTAGTCAAGGCTATGGTTTTTCCAATAGTTATGTATGGATGTGAGAGTTGGACTGTAATGAAAGCTGAGTACAGAAGAATTGATGCTTTTGAACTGTGTTGTTAGAGAAGACTCTTGAGAGTCCCTTGGACTGCAAGGAGATCCAACCAGTCCATCCAAAAGGAAATCAGTCCTGAATATTCATTGGAAGGACTGATGTTGAAGCTTGAAACTCCAATACTTTGGCCCCCTGATGCAAAGAGGAGAAGTGGATGACAGAGGATGAGATGGTTGGATGGCATCACTTACTCAGTGGACATGAGTTTGGGTAAACTCCAGGAGTTGCTGATAGACAGGGAGGCCTGGCATGCTGCAGTTCACGGGATCGCAAAGAGTCAGACACACTGAGCGACTCAACTGAACTGAAGACTAGGAAATATGTCCATGTCCCAGGTATCTGAGGATGGACAATCTGATTCATTTGATTTTAGATTCAGATAATGAGACTTTTCTCCAAATTGGAAAATAGAGTTTGATGGGATGACAAAACATGTTATTTTCATAATTGTCAACTTCCTCTCTATAGTAGATTAAAGATGGCTTGAAATTATTTTCACATTTCATTGTGGGGGTTGGGTGGATGAAAAATGTGTTCTAAATCTCCTCCCAGTGAATCTGGGCTGGATTTTCTAACTGCTTTAATTCATGCTGTGCCAATATCCAGACTTAGGCCTTAAAAAGGTAGCATAGCAGATTTGACTCCTTGTTTTTGTAGTATTCACTCTTGGAACCTTGAGAATACCATGCTACTAGAAAGCCAATCCATGTTCAGAGGCATTGCAGGATAAGATGCTTGGAGGGAGAGAGTCGGGAGGGAATGAAGAGAGAGGAAGAAAGAAAGAACCCAGGCAGCAGACATTTGATTTTAGAGGCAGATCGTCCAGCCCCGGATGCCTAAACTCACACAACTGACACTGCATGAATCAGAGAACTACTCAGCTAAATCATCCCCAAATTCCTGACCCACATACTGTGCAAAAAATAAAACAATTTCTTTAAATCACTAAGTTTTGGAAGTAGTTTGTTAGGGAGCAATAAATAACCAGGTCAACCTCCTTGCATTCATCCTTGTGTTTCTTCTCTTTTCTATACTGCAGCCAGAGGGTTTTTTTTTTGTTGTTGTTTTTTTAAATGTATATTTATCATTATTAATACCCTGCTTAACATTTTTCAAAACCCTTTTCAACACTCTTAGGATCAAAATTAATTCTTCAGTGTTATCTTTAAGATATTGAATGATGTATCCCAGCCATGTCTCATCTATTTCCATTGTCTGTCTCACTCTCTGAACTACAATCCCATTGGCTATTTTAAGTTCCTCCAAAATGCCACACATCTTTTTGTCCTATGGTCTTCACATTTGCTGTCCCCTCTCCTAGAAGCCCTCCTTCTGTACAGCTGAGATTTTCCCTAGCTAACTGGTACTCATTCTTAAGAGCTGAGTTCAAACATCAATTTCTCAGGAAAACTTCTCTCTTTACCCAGATCTCTCATAGCTCATACACCTCTCTAACAGAGCAGTCTTTATATTGTATTTAAATAATTCACTGCAAAAGAGTTTTTGCTATGTCTTTCCTGCTAGAAATACAAGTTTTATAAGATCTGTACATACTGTTTTCATTTTATCCACAGTGCCTTGAACCATTCTCTGAGCATAGTAGATGCACAATAAATGCTTACTGAAAAATGAATACATGAACACTGACCTAATATAGACGAATCAATGCTTCTCAGACTTCAAATGTGCAGATGAATCACCTGGGGATCTTGTTAAAATGCAGATTCTGATTCAGTCAGTCTGGGGTAGGGCTTGAGAATTGAGTCTCTATTTCTAATGAGCTCCTAGGTGATGCCATTGCTGTTGGTTCTGTGGATCACTCTGAGTAGCAAGGCTATAGAAAAATTATAATTAAGTCCTGTGGGTAACATGGAGCAACCAGTTGGGATTAGTTAATATTTTAAACCTGTGCTATCATTTTAATTTCATTCAATTAATTTCAACAAACAATTATTGAGTCAACTATTTCCCAGGATAGATTAAACATGAATAAGATATGGTTAGTGCCCTCAAAAAACTCACTGGATAATGGGCAGACATCAAACATAAACAAACCAATGTGAAAAATGTACTATAATAAAAGTAGACTGAAAATACAGATTTGAACACAAAATAGGCAGTTGCCAACTCAATTTGGGGAGCTCAGAAAATTTGAAATACTTTGGTGATCTAGCATGAATACTAAGCACTGTTTTGTTTTTATTTTGTCCTTTGTTTTGCCTTCTTATTCTATATCTGTCCACCTGAACTGAGTTATTGGAGAATTAGTGACAATAATTGGCTCAACTTCCATGTCCCATTTTCAGAAGGAGCTTTGTAACTCTTTAGTCCTCAAATGTAAAATGGAAAAATTTTTTTTGTTTGTTTGTTTCTGCTGTTTGTTTGTCTCTTTCATTTTCAAGTTATTGTATAGTCTGTCATTTCTATCTTTAACTTGGTAAAACTTTTCTAGCCTTTATAGTTAGGCTTGAATTAGAAAATAAAATGTGCTAGAAGAACAATACCAGAATGATGTGAAATACTGCTTAGAGTCGGTATTACTTAGGGTTCTCCAAAGAAACAGCCAATATGATATATGTAGATATACATAAGAGGAGATTTATTATAGAAATTGTTTCACAAGATTATGGAAGTCAAGAAGTCCCACGACCTGCTTTGTGGAAGGTAGAGGCCAAAGAAAGCTAATGGTGTAATTTGGTCTGAGTCCAGAGGACTGAGAATCAAGGAAATTGATGCTGTAATTCTGGTCTAAGTCTGAAAACTCAAGCACCAGGAGCTAAGATGTCCAAGGGCAAGAGAAGATCGGTGTCCCAGCTCAAACTAAGAAAGCAAATTCACCCTTTCCCACCTTTTTGTTCTCTTTGTTCCGGCACTCAACAGATTGAATAATGCCTGCAGACATTGGTGAGGGTGACCTTCTACTCAGTTTACGAATTCAAATGCTGATATCTTTTGCAAACACCCTCACAGACATATCCAGAAATAATGTTTTGCCAGCTGTCTGGACATCCCTTAGTCCAGTCAAGTGAACATATAGAAGTAAGCATCATAAAGTTCTTCACCAGTAGTTTGCTCTTTGAAGGAGAAATAATTCTTTTTTCTTGCTTATATGATTAGCAATAAGATAGACACTTCTTTTATTTATTTATTTATTTATTTTTAATTTTATTGGAGGCAGATCTTTCCTCACTCACAGGTTGGGACATAGAACCTCATCTCTGTCCACCCTTAGCTTTATTGCTCTAATGATCTCCTGGCTTCACTAAAGGAATTTGCTAAGGAAGCAAATTCACCCTTCCCCACCTTTTAGTTGCGAAGTCATTATTCTTTTAAGTTCTTCAAGTTCTTACCTTTCCAGCATAAAAGTTTCTTTAAACACTTCTAAAACATGATTTCTCCTGAGAGGAGGCTAATTAACTATATCCTTCTGGTTATTATTTAATCATTATTTTTGTAGTACCCCAAATGTTCTAAGTATCAGCCATTTCTAGCACCAAATCATTATTTGGAGCTTAGTCATTTCTTAATTTGAGTCCTTGAAACTGCTTTCTTTATCCCCTTTATTAATATGTATTAGGACCCACATTGAGCAAGGCACTTACCTTTTCAGGAAAGCCACACTTCCTATCCTCTGAGAGTCCTCCATGCCTTGTTTCATCTCGCTTTTCCAATCAGACTGAGGTGTTACTTCAACATAATCTCTTTGACCCAACTCGGTAAGATACTATTGTATCCCTTTCTTACTGTCTGCTTTTCACTGCCCAGAAATGAAATCTAGATTTATCTGCATCTCAAGCATTTATTTTTTTATTTTTTATTGTTTCTTTACTAGTCATCTTCTAAAATTCATGCCTTTCTCAGAATGTCCTGCTAGCTAAAAGAGATAAACAGAGAGTGAGATACCTTTAGGCTTGGAGTTTTGTGGTCACTCATATCCCTTTAGATAGAAACCTACTTTCCCCAAGGTTGTGATAGCAGCTTCTGAACTCAGAAGTCAGGGATGAAATGTTTTTATATAATGCATGCCTCTTAGGAAAATAGCATGCCTCTGTTCAGAAGCATCAGCATTTTCACCTCCCCTTTTCCAAAAGGCAGCCAGAGCAGTGAGGCCTGAGTCTTTTCTGCGTCAGTGTGATGGAAGCGCTGTGTCTCCAGGTGGGGGTGTAGATCATATCCTCAGGGGCTGCACTTTAGAGCGAGATTTGCGGGTTTTTTTTTTTTTCAGTTTATGTTTTCATATCTTTATTTCAATAATATAAATACAATTTTATCTGCTTGACCAAATCGTGTTATACATAGGTACTGCCTAAGGGACTTCATTGACCATTATGAGCTGTACTGATGGATACCCTGGCCCATTGCTCTACACTGTGACAGTAATTTTAAGCTTTGTGTTGTTGACAAGCACCACTACTATAGAGTGAATGTTATATGCCTAATGATGTGCATGTATATGTGTAAGTCTGAAAGAATTATCAAACTTGAGGCACTTTGGTCAATGGGCAGAACATAGACTCAAAGGAAGACATTCAAATATTCAATTTCCAGTCCAACTGACTAGCTCGTTGCTCTTGACAAATTTGCTTAGCCTTTGTAAACCTCAGTTTCCCTGTCTATAAAATGAGGTTAAAAAAAATGAGCTCTTACTAAGACCACAGAAATGCAGAATGAATTCAGATCATACATGCATACTTATTTGATACATAACAGGTGTTGTCTATGATAATGATTATACCTTGTCCTGTGAATCAGTTTAAATTCAGCGCCCTCTGCATTATCTTTTTTCCCTCTCAAGAGAACATATTTAAACTTATAGCCATAACTTAAAACAGAACTGACTTCTGAAGTATATCATAAAGCCACTGGCCACATACTTTATATAATGCAATATATTATCTATTCTCAGTATAGGTGTTTGTTATTATCACCTTAAAAATATAGTAACATTTACCCCAATTAAAATTCCTGGAGACTTCTAAAAGTGGTAGGAATAGAGAAATCCCAAATGAAAACCCAAAAAAGCAAAAGTAGTTATCTGTAGAATAAAAACATGAGCAATTCTAACACAGTTTTGCCATATTTATCTCAATGTTACTTTCTGTGTAGTCCTAAACTAGTACTCTTATTTACACAAGCAGCGAGAAGCCTTCCACTAGGCCTAATAAAATAAAAAGGGAAAATTGCAGGGGAAAGATATATCAAGACAGCAATCTATTGGTTTAGATAGATCAAATGCCTGCCAATATTGTTTATGGGAAATAAGTGTCATCTCTCCCCCTTATACTTCACTATTTTCTAAAATGAATCCACTTTGAGATGTGATATTTTTTTCTCCAAAGTTAGGCCAGTTGGATTCCATCGATCATAATTGTGACGGATAGCAAGTGATTTGTTTCATTACATTGTTAATGGCTATAGTGGGAACATTTGAGCTATTACATGAAAAGCTGTGGTTGTGTCATTGTGAAGCTTCCAAGGATAGAATTTTCTCTTCACTCTTTGTTTCTACAATAGGCTCCCTTGCCCCTAACGGGGATGCACACTGAGTTTTAAATCCTTTTCCGCTTGGCTTGAGGGAGTTTGCTTTTTTCCTGTATGTCATTGAAAATCCAGTATACATGCACTTTTCCGCCAGCCAAGACATGAAAATGGCGCAAGTGATATGCATGCTGAAATTGATGTAAAAAATTACCATTCTTGATAGACAAAAGTAGAAAAGAAGAAGGTACACATGCATCTGGAAAATGAATAAAATTCTTATGAACCTCTTTACTTGGCCAAATATCACCTCTTATCTGTGTGGATCTCTCTTATAAACCAGTAAAAAGCAGAGTGGAGCTCGCCCCGTAGAAGATAAAATGCATAAGATCATGAACGGTATTTGTCTGATATATTCACAAAGCAGGTAGGCTGGTTTATGTCTTTCATGACAAGCATAATCTTAAACAAATTTCAACCTTAACTTAAAGATATTTTAATGCATCCATTTGACTCACAAACTCGAGCTCACATTGAATTTAAAAGAAAATCCCTCAGAGCTCTGTTTTTAAAATATATCAAGAAAGATTTTATATATTTTAAAATTAATCCATATGTCATCAAATTCATTCTTATTTAGCCCAGTGTCTACCCTTGAATCAATGACAGTGGATGGCTGTTGGGAGCAGGAGAGGCAGAGACACCTCTGGGTCATTTTAAAGGTGATTTTAATATTCTCAGCAACCTTCATCCCCACTAAGGGTAAAACCCTTTGTAATGCATGCATTGAAACCCTAACTCTTTTGAATACAGGTCAAATGCAGTCACTTCCACAGCAGTTAAAAATTTTAAACTAACCTACAAACATATCCAAAATTTTCTAAGACATATGTACCAGAAATTCTAAGTTCAGAATCTTTAATTTGAATCACCTTGGATTCAATGACGTTTCTCTTAAAGTTTCAAGTTCTTCCCTACAGTTTATGTAATTTGTGTAACTATACCATCCTGAAGATGGTGAGTTGGTAGGAGAGTTGGTTTGTCCCTGTTTTAGTAATGAAGAGAGAGAAAAACCAAATTGGTGATCAACTCAAGGTTATGCAATATCAGAACAAGAGCATACACTTTGAGCCTGTTCTCTGCCTTTAGACTGCCCGCTGCCTGGTGGGCACATCTCCTCCCTTTGAGAACATACATATTCATGTGTTTGAAGTCACCCATGGATATTGACATGGACTACAATGAGTTGAAAAGAGAGGGGCAGCTAACAGAATGATTAAGACTACTGAAAGAAAATAAAAAATTTAATAATTGAAATGTCTTTTTTTTTTTTTAAGGATAGAGTAGATGAACCAGATAAGTTGCAAATAAAAAAGAAAACAAATACGTGTTAAGTGAAAACTGCAACTGGTTTTGTATCTTCAAATGCTTAACTTACAGGTTGGAAGAACACACAATTTAGCTTGTTTAGGTTTAGTCCTAATATATTCTACAGAGTAATTTATTTTCAGAAGAAGCCTCACTGCAGTGCTCCTATTATGATAATGGGAATTTATGCACATGAGTATTTGTGATCACATCACAGAGCAGTTTTGGAAGAATAAGGAGAAGGGGGGAATCACATTTTAAAAACAGGGATGAGAGCGTAAAAAAAAAACAAAAGCTTTCAATCTTTCACCTTTCACTCAATCTGTCTGCACACACACACACACACACACACACACACACAGTTCCACAGTGAATTGTCTTTTTTGGGCTAAGTGCTTCTCTAGTGAAAAATAAAACTTGTGAGTGAAAAGCGGCATAATGCAGAGAATGCTTGCATGAATTTGTTGATGAGAAGGTGGCCGCCCCTGAGACTGGAAAACACAGCTCCAGCAGCCTTGGATCTCTCGGACCATGTTCACTTTGCTTACTCAGGAGCAGACAATGACAAGCAGGGACTCAGGGGGAGGGGATGAATCAAAGTCCCTCTTACCCTGTGTCTCTCTGCTAGAATTGCTGTCAGCCTGGTGAGCTGACATGAAGTCGGGGATCAATCCAGTAGACACAGGATGAAAATGTAAACAGGGATAAGCTCTTTGTGTGCACACTCTCTTTCTCTCTCTCTCTTTCTTCCACCTCCTTCTATCGTTTTACACAAATTCCAGGCATTTGAGAGGGCAGGTGTCTTTTGCTGGGACGAACAAGGCAATGCTCAGCACTCAAAGTCACTGAACAGTAGGATCACCTTAATGGGCCAGCCACACTACTTTTCATAAATCGTGTATGGCAATTTCAAGATTGTGTTACAGAGTGTGCCAATATCACTGTGCATATTAGGGCCACTCCAAATACAAACATCGGTGAGGAAAATTCTGGCAAAATCACAGCTTGGGCACATTAATGAAAGTAAAGCTGATCAAAGTAGGTGGACTCACGGGTCTGTGCACCAAAGTTTATGGGCACAAGTCAGCTGTCACTAGGTAGGTTTAGGGAGACATAATATTCCAGTCATTTCTCCAGTGGAACGAACATTAGCCTATTCTCTCCCTTAATTGATATTCTGCGACTGAATCAAGCTCTGCTGATTGCTGACCAGCTCACACGTTCCCCATATGTCTCCAGATTGCTAAACTCAGAAATGCGAGATAGCATCCGTGAGTTAGTTTGAGGACAGCCAACCTCAGGAGTGGTGGCTAGACCATTTGTTCCTAAAAAGAACAGATAGATGCAAATCAGGAGTTTGGAAAAATGCGTGTTTTCACAATTTTCAATGAGATTTATGATCTCCCATATAAGGCACAACTTAAGGATTCAAATTAATTTTACAAAGTGTTATTAAATAGTTTCAATTTGCAGAGAAGGTAAAATATACTGTCTAAGAATTTTATCTTTTTCTTTTATATTTGCCCTTTGATATACGTTCCTATTTTTATTTGCTTGTGAATGTTGTTTAGTTGCACAGTTGTGCCAGACTCTTCTGCAACACCATGGGTTGTAGCCCACCAGGCTCCTTTGTCCATGGATAGTGGAAACAAAATTGTGGATATATTGATAGTTAGCAAAGATGAACCCCAGAGTAGGAAAGTTTGTATATTTTAAGTATCATTTGTTTAATTAAAATTGAACTGTTGTAAGTGAAAAGCAGAATTTGTAAGTGAAAAGCAGAATTTCCTGTTCCCTTTAGAGTCAAGAACTAAAATTGTAACTTCTTCAACTACAGATAAAGATATGCTAATATTTTACATTTTGTTTTATTTTTGGAAAAAGTATCAAATATAAGGCTAAAGACCCTAAGATGCATGGTGTTATCAGGTGTATTCCACATGCAAGGTCCTGAACTCTTCCAAGTCTATTGATCATCCCAACCACCATGCAGGGCAGGAACAGTTTTCATTCTCATTTTACAGATGAAACACCAGGAGGTCAGTATCTCGTTCATTGCTCACAGCCCATCTGTTGGAGAGCAGCGATTTGAAGCCAGGGGTCGCATAGAGTCGGACCTGACTGAAGCGACTTAGCAGCAGTAGCAGCAGCAGCAGTCTTACATAGCTTGCATACTTACATACGGAGAAGGCAATGGCAACCCACTCCAGTACTCTTGCCTGGAAAATCCCATGGATGGAGGAGCCCGGTGGGCTGCAGTCCATGGGGTCTCTAAGAGTGGGACACGACTGAGCGACTTCACTTTCACTTTCAGTCTTACATAGAAGCTCCACATCTTATCTGTCTGCTATATGGATCCTTCAGCAATATTAAATAAATTCTTATCATTGAACCTGGGTGATGTGTTTCATGCATTTTGAATATTGAGAATGTTTATTAAAATAGTAGGATGAGTACCACATTTTAAACATAAACCCTTAAAAATGGATTATATCAGAGGTTTCTGTTATGACAGATTGAAGTGTAATATGTATATATGTGTATATATACACAAATGTATTTAGTCTGTTTAACAAAAGAGACATTATTTTAAAAAATGGAGAACATTCTAGGTTATTCTCAGTAATGAGAGATCTCATATGTGTTTACATGTTTAGGAAGTGTAAATTATGCTGACCTGCTGAGGACTTGCAAATACCTTAGATATGATGACGGATCATGGTGTGACTTCCTATGAGATCTTCTAGACTTTGCTGGGAATGTTTAAGTAAAGAATGTGGGCTTCTCATAGGGATTACACTTCTCTGACTTGATCAGTTTGCTTTATGCTCTCAGAGAGAGAATTCTCTAGTTTCACTCATCCAGAGAAAACCATACTATTTTTGGTATTTGCAGTAGTGAAGAACATCACTGTTTTCCTCATGGGAAGCATTTGGTAGAAACTGCAAGTAGTTTCTCAGCAAAATCTGATTCGTTAATGTAAAAAGCAAACAACAGAACAAAAGAGATCTTATAAAATTTCATGACCTCAGTACAGAATCATGTAAACAGTAGCCTCCCTTTCTCATTAAAATTAAGGATAAAGTGCTCCTAGATTGAAAGTGTCACCATAAAACGTTATAAATAATTCTAAAATATTTTGGAGGAATTATGGTGAAATTTTTCAGGAGACACAAATCCCTTCATTCAATGTATTGACTTGTGCTGTTCTTGAAATCATTCCATGATGAGACAGGACATGAGTCTTGCTCACTTGTTTTATACAGCAGCATTTGAACAGAGGTATCACTAACTACACGTTTGCTCTGTGTCTCAAGAAAATAAAGCCGTGAAATGAGTAATGCTATATTACCACTAGAGTCTACTGAAAATCAAATAATATTCTCAGGCCTATAATAAAATGTTACTGAGTGTTGGTGAAGGAAAGGAAAAGAAAGTGTAGAAAGAAAGAAAAAGATTTCCAGAATTTTATTAGGCAGACAGCTGAAACAAAGTCAGAGGACATGATTTGAAAGCATTGCTTGAAGTAAAGTTTTCCTTTTCTGCTCATCAGTTAAACAACTAGTATGCAGTACTCCACTTCAATGCTGAAGTTACAGATGAGAACTCTTGATTCACTATTTTCTTTATAATAAAGGCAGTGTCCAACTTACAAATGGGTTGTATTACCAAAATGCATTTGTTAGATGGTCATGTGGGACCAAATGCCCTTCCCCGGAGAATCAATGTTATAAATCATTGTTTGGTTTTAAGGCTGGTCCACATAAGTATTGTAAAAACATGATGTTCCTTAGCTATACTACTGTATTAGCCTGAAGTCTGAGGTCTGAGCTAGGGGTAACTCATTTTGAAACAGAAGAGGGAGGAAGAGACTTTTTTCCCTTTTCCTGGGCACAAGGCAATTCCAGGATACGGTGGCCATATCTTCTGAATTAAAAACTGGGGCAAAGGCCCAACATAGGAATTTGTTTTCTATGACAAAAACAAAATTGGAAAAGAAAAGTTTTCTTCAAGGATATTCTACCAATATATAGAAATTAGTTTTAAAATCAGTACTCCCCTAGAAAATCCAGTAGATTCATAGGTTCTCCACTAGTAACATTTGTGGAGAGAAAGTTTTTCTTTGTTTGGTTTGATTTTGAAAGCCCAGTTAAAAGCAGGAAGTCCAAGAGTTTATTGCAATTGACCAGGAAAGAGGTGATGGAGCCTGGAATAAAGCTAAACCAGAGGGAACAGAGAGGAGGAGACCATTTTAAGATAGGTGAGGTGGAAATATCAAAACTTGGTCTTTTGGTGTGAGAGACAGGAAGGAGACAAGATGCTTGGGGGAGCTGAATAGGTGGACAGAAGGAGATATGGATCAAGATCACTGGCGGTAAAGGAAAATAAACCAATTAGCGGGGAAGCTGAGCCTGCTGAAGGTCAATTCTTTGAGCCAGTCTTGCTTTACATAGCTCTCTTTTCTTTTCTGCTTAGACTTAACAGATTCCTTAAAAAGCACTGAGATTTTGACATTTGATCTTCACAACTATCCTAGGAGATTATAGGTGATAAAGAGAATCAGAAAGGTTAAGTAACTCGCTCAAGATAATGGTTAAATGGCATTGAACTATTGAAGAGATCTTTCTGACCAGTATTCTTTGCATTACTTAATCTTGCTACCTGTGTGTACACAACTTATCTTTGAATTCAATCCAATTAATTCATAAATTCAAGAAGTGCTTGCAGAGTCCTTATAATGGGAAATGCTTGATACAGTCTCTAGGAACAGAGAGAACAAAGACATAGGTTCTACCCGCCAGGAGTCCCACTGATGATGTAGGCTTACAGAAATTTGAAAGCAAAAACACCTCTCCTGAGAAAGAACCACACAAAGAAAGAAAGTAACAGATAAACTTGATCCTGAGAGTAGAGGTGAGAAAATCACCTGCAAACATGTGCTGTACCACTAAAGGTTGAAACTATCAACAGAACCTCTATAAACCACTGAGATGCAGGCAGTGCTCTTGCTTGTCTCTTGTGGTGAGAACGTAGACACTGAGAAAGGACATTGGCTAGGTTTCCACTTAGTTAACTGTTAACTGTGTGACTTTCAGCCATTTAACCTCATGTAAAGTGGACATTGGAGAAGGAAACGGCAACCCACTCCAGTATTCTTGCCTGGGAAAACCCATGGATAGAGGAGCCTGGTGGGCTATAGTCCATGGGGTAACAAGTAGTCAGAAATGACTTAGCGACTAAACAAACACACAAAGTGGGAATAATGCTGATGTATATCACATTATATGTGATATAGTGTACTACCATATTAGCTGTGGTCTATGCAGCAGCATGTAAATAGAAATTCAGCCTAGTGACTAGCACATTGTGGATTCTCAGTACATTTTGGCTACTATTATTATATTTAGCATTATTAGATAGTGCTCGCCCATTTTTGCATCCATAGTTTATCATAGGTATGAGGCCCAGTGGGAGAGAGCAGACACAGCAGAAAGGATGACTTTTAAATTCCTAATATGGGACAGTGGGTGCTGGCAATGCCTGGTTGAGATCAGGTAGTGGTAGCTGTGGCAGAATCTAGGAGAAGCCACAGAACTCAGCAAGAGTAGATGGTGATGATGTCCAAAGGATGGAGTAAAGGAGAGAGGGGGGAAGTCCCAGGGTAACTCATTCACAACTACACTCACAAATTCACTCATCTGTTCCTTCAGTCCCTCAACAAATATTCAATGAACGCCAAATGCGTGCTAAGTACGGCTATGAGACACATGGATGAGGTGCTTAGTGAGGTAATCAAGAGTCCTGTCCTCACAGAGGTCATAATCTAATGGAAGTGTGAGAGAATATGCAAGTAAACTGCAATCAGTCAAGACAAGAGAAATAAAAGTGAATATGTGCTAAAGCGCAGAGTCTCCAAATTGGAATGTGTGGGAAGAAAATACTAAAATTCTCTTTATATGCAATTTATGCCTATAAATGTCTAATATTTAATTAATACCCTCCTAACATAGAGCGCCTCTGCACCTGGGTCTGGCATGCACTGTAGATAATGCCCTGTGTCCTGAGAGAAGGGTGGGCATGCTGGACCCTGGAGAAGCATCTCCTTCTCCCTCTCTCAGGCTCTCTCTCCCTTCTCTCTCTCCCCTCTCTCTCCCTGTTTCTCTCTCTCCTGTACTACTTATTGGTCTTCTCTGGTAAGTCTGAGACGTGGACTCCTTTCATGGCACTCTCTTCAGCCATGCTGATATAAAAATGACAGTCTAATCATATATAATAAAAAATTGGCCAATATGTTTTATTACCATAAAAGTGTGAAATGTGTATATATAGCCACAATGAAGCTCACGTTGACTATAAATTTTGCATTGTTTCTATAGGGTTTATAGACATGGCATAGATGTTATCTATGTAAATGAAATAAAATATAATGTAATAAAATGAAAGTAATCAGATAAACAAATTAAAATCAGACTTTACAGTTCCTGTATCAAAAATACTAAACAAGGTCTCCACCATGTAAACAGATGTAAGCACATGTGTTGAAAACACAACCTACTAAAATCAACACATGGGCTCTCATCAGATACCAGTCTGCTGACACTTTCATCTTAGACTTCTTAGCTTCCAGGACAGTGAGAAATAAATTTTTGTTGTATATAAAAGGAAAAGATTAAACAAAATTTTCAAAAACAATGAAGCACAGACAATCACAGTGTTTTTGGCTAAAAATGAAAATTAATATTACTTTGGAGAGAGAAAAACTTTATTTACTCAAACAAATATCTTTAAGATAAATCTAGTATGTTGTTTAGTCGCCAAGTTGTTCCAACACTTTTGTGACCCTATGGACTGTAGCCCACCAGGCTCCTCTGTCCATGGGATTTTCCAGCAAGAATATTGGAATGGGTTGCCATTTTCTTCTCCAGGGGATCTTATTGACCCAGGGGTTGGGATTGAACCCATGTCTCCTACATTGACAGGTGGATTCTTTGCCACTTGAGCCACTTGGGAAGCCCATAAACTAGTAATATATCTAAAATATGTCCCAGAAATACAATGTCTTAAGAAAATTATATTATTAATGTCATGACCTAAATTTCCCTTATTCTCCACTCTGGAAATGAAAGAATTCATATTATTACTATCAGCATTTCCTCAGCTATTTACAATCACTTTGGAGAAGGAAATGGCAACCCACTCCAGTATTCTTGCCTGGAGAATCCCATGGGCGGAGGAGCCTGGTGGGCTACAGTCCATGGGTCGCAGAGTCGGACACAACTGAGCGACTTCACTTTCACTTTCACTTTGAGACATCAATAGCAGGTTTAGAGACATTTTCTTTTGTATCTTTTCTTCATTCTTTTTTTCTTTTTTAAACTATCCAGCAGGTTAAAACATTATCTTAAAAAAAATCACCTAAATAATGAAATAATCAAATTAGTTTGGGCACAAGAGGTAGTTTTAGTTCTAAACTTTATTGAATTCTAAAATATCTGCTAATTCTCCATGTCCACCGGTGTTATGATGAACTGCATGGAGTATTGAAATTGGATGGTGGTGGGGTTGATTTATGAAGCTGCATATCTACCTTCTCTAGCTTCTTACTCTCAGGTAACAATCCTTGAACTTGGTTGCCTAGTATAAAATGGGGTACCGATTTTTCTCCTATATGATGACAGGGGCTGGACGAGATAGTCCATTATAAGATTTGGGTGTTTAGATTCTACTTTAAGTAGTCAGTAAAATCATTAGGAGAATCTCCTAAATTTGTTGAATTATTCATTTTTAAATTTTTTTAGCTATAAATATGAACATCACAACACACACACATACACACAAACACATATGAATATCAACTTATCAGTTTTGGCTTGCACCTCAATCTTATATATTAAAGAATAAACAATATAAATTTAATTACCTTCATCTAAATAGACCACCAATACAGCAGTCATTTTTGTTATTGTTGGATCACTCAGTAAAGCATACTGTGCCTTATTAGTAATATGGAGGAGTTAGATATGAAATCCTTTGGCTTTTGAACATACACACCACACTAATCATCCACATTCTTTTGACACACATTTAACCCTAGGAACAATCAATGACTTAATGATCAGGGGACAGGAACAGTCCCTGTGTAGAGTTCTATAGTCCTGGCAGGCCTTCTTTAGAACCTTCTCCTGAACTCACTGGCCCAGAAATGGGCAATACTTCACACTTACTGGTGAGAGGATCATTCAAAGCTAGGGCTGGAACTCAGCCATTCTGCCAGGTCATCACAGCACAATCTCCACAGGCTGTAGATTTCTGGAGAATGAAAGACAGTCAGGTTTCTAAGCTGCTTCTGTACAGTGGACCGAAAAGAAGCAAAAGCAGGCAAAGGGAAATAAAATAGAAAACACATGAAGTTTTCCTAGCTGCTCAAAATCCAACTACCTGGCCTGAGATGGGGACTGTCAGGGTAGTCAGTGAAGTTGGGCATGCTGCAGTCAGAAGCATCTGGGTCTTTTTAAGTAAACTATCTGAGCAGTCGACAAGTCTCAGAGACCCTGAAAATTAAAGAGACATCTTTACATGTGGGAAGCATTATTGTACAATGGTTTCTTCCTCCACTCTTACATTTGGAGAGCAATCAGGTATCAGGAATGTCATCTCTAGATATTGAGAGCAATGGCAAGCTGTGAATTGGTTTGAGGAGAACTTTCCTCAGGTGTGAGATCTGGCCTAACAAATAAACAAAAATAATGCCACCAGGTGAAATAATACATTATTAGAAATTTATCACTTAACAGCATCCATGATTTTTATGCTAAATTACTTTGTGGGGAAAAGAAGATTTCTAATGAGGGCTGTAACTCTTCAGAAAATATATTTATATTTTGCTTTTAAAAAAGGGTAGTAGTCTTTTGGTTCAAAATGTAAACAGTAGAATGTATCACAGAACTGATAAAAGAATGATGATTATAGTCTCTGTGTAACTTTAAAATTTTTATCTTGGCATATTTAAATACTAGTCGAGGTTTGTATTTCATGTGAAATTTCTTCAGTCATCTTGAGGGACTGTTACACACCTTCCAATCTTCCTGTAATTAAGGCAGTAGTTTTGTTGTCATCTTGTCACAACTCATGAGAAAAACCGTGAAAACTCAAGAGCGTATTCGGTAGTAAGTCAGTATTAGACAGCTATATGTAATTTTGCTTTGTATCTTGAGGCACTTCACTGCACTTGTGAATAGTCAGCTATTCCTTTTTCATTAACTACTTTTTCCCTTCTAAAGATTCTTTCCTTTTTCTTCAAGTTTCTAAGAGGCATCTTGTTCTACTTGCTTGCAGGATATTCTGGGAACTCTGGTGCTAGCAAATCTAGCAAAAGAGTCAATTTAATTTTTCAAGAATTTACTAAGATTAAGACTTTACTCTCTAATTTAATGGAATTCTAAATGATATATTATTATAAAACTAAATCAGAGCTCATTGGGGGTGAATTTGTAACTAACCCATAATGTTGGCAATCATGTACTGAGAAATTCTTTTGTAATAGTTAATATTTTTTGATAAAACACAGATCCTATCAGATGGAGAAAGATAATATAGATTTTAAGACAATAAGCTACAAATCTGTATTTATTATTTGATGAGCCTTAGGCAGAGGCATCTACATATTAGAAAAATGTTTTCTTTGCTCATATTACTTCTAAACATTGAAAACATGTTACAAATTTGCAGAGATTTAGATAATGACAAATAATTCATTACTAAACCAGAGGGTCCTTCAAAGAGAGTCCCAAGGACCTGAACTTATTTGGTTTTATTATAACTTAGAACAGAGATCTATTATCAACACAGTGAACACAGGTGGAGAACAAAGTTAAAACTGGAGAAGCTGTAGGCAGAAAGTGACATTATATTTTCAAATATAGGAAAACTCACAATGACTTCACAAATATAAAATTGGGCATGACTGGCAAGAGCATTATGGATCAAAAAGACTTGAGAACTAACCATGAGTCAGCAATGCCTGTACGTAATTGATGATCGGTCTTGAAAAATGTATAAATAAGGACATAGCATCAAAAGCCTCACATAGTGACTCTCCCTATATTCAACATTGTTTGCCTACCTTTGAACTCTGTATTTTAATCAACTGACAGCAGCATGAAGAGGAAAAGTGGAAATAACACAGAAAAATGGGTAGCAAAAGGATAGTGAAAAATGACATGCTCTGCCTGTACAAGAGAAGTGGGATGATAATATGTTGAGCACACACAGTGATCTGGTGTGCATGCACGGTAAGTCTTTTCAGTCATGTTTCACTCCCTGAGACCTTATGGACGGTAGCCCACCAGGCTCCTTGATCCAAGGGATTCTCCAGGCAATACTGGAGTGGGTTGCCATGCCCTCCTCTAGGGGATCATCCTGACCCAGGGATCAAACCCGTGTCATTTAGGTCTCCTGCGTTGGCAGGCAGGGTCTTTACTACTCACGCCATCAGGTAGGGGGAGTGTCAATTAAAGTGTTTTAGTAACAAATCTAGAATGTAATATAATTGTTTTGAAATAATCTGTAATATTTCTCCCCTTTTTGGTTGAAAAAAAAAAATGCCCTGAGACTTTTGAGTAAGTTAAGGGAGCCAAGGACACTAATTAATTTATTTTTTCATAAAACACATGCAATGTTCTTCACTGAAAATGGATAGGTCAGATTTTTGGAAGAAATGGGACATCTAATGCACTTTAAATCATTTCCAGGCCTTTTATCTGTGTGTGACAGCTGCAGCCAAAGTCGAAATTTTGCTGACTCCAATCCAGGTTTTCTGTAATCCCATGCATCTCTAATAGGAATGCTATAATGCTCTGGGAGATGCCTGATTCACTGCCAGTGTCACTGCCTTCCCGCTTCTCTTGTCTCTTTCTGCCATTCTTCATTTCTGCCTTCCATGCTATACAATGCACCCATCATTTATCCTTCTGTGCTTTCTCAGCTTTGGAACAGTTGGTGGTAATTCAACACTAAGAGCAAGCATCTTGCTATAAAGAACAAAGCTTTCTTCCTTTTTATCTTCTATTTTATTTCATTTTTTTCTGAAAAGTATTTTCTAAATGAAGAAGGATAACTGCCTCCCAGTTTTTGTCACCTGTTCATTTCTTACTGTTATGCCTGCTTTCCAGTTTCTCCATGGAGTATCTTTGATGCTATTCCTCCTAGAGCTGGGGAAAATCATCTTCTGTCTAAAATATGTACTTTTTTTCTGTAAAATTCATTCCTGCCTGGAGATATGATGAATGTCTAGAGCTAGGGATCTGTGAGAATGAATTTTAATCTTATAATATTGGAGGCAGAAATTTTTATATTTGAGATTGGAGTTGATGAAAATGCACTTTAACAAATGGTGTTACACAAATCATTGGTAATTTCATATATATGAACATAGCATCCAGGGTTCCACTTAGTGACTGTTGATGTTAATTGTGACTTCTTCAAAGAATTTTTGACTTTTATTTAAGTTTTATTTTACCCTGGGGAATAGTCTCCATCTTTTGAAAAACTTGTGCTTCCTATGTGATCTCATATATTATACCAGTCAAAGACTCTATCTGGTCTTTAGACTGCCTGAAGATTTGGAAATAAATTCACAAGGTTAAGAGAAAATTTAAAATACTCCCATAGATTGATTTTCTCTCTCTCTCTCTCTTTTTTTTAACCAATTAAAGCTCAACACTGAAATAAAGTAATAGTTTAAAATCAACTTTACCTATTTTAAAAAGCCACAGCACCTTTCTAGTTTATTTTTCCCCTTTATTCAGTTTCATATCTTATTTCCTTATTCTTACACTTTTGGTTATCAGATACTTTTATCATTGTCCCCTTCCAACTCAAAATGGTACCTATATCTATTCCATATACAGTAAACATTTACTTTGTTTAAGGATCAGTTATCAACTTCAGGCTTTCAAGTCTTACTCTTGTTAAATATTTTAGTGAAATATTTCTAAAGATGAAAACAACTGTAAAGGTCAAACTAACTGAACTGTTTTACTTGCCTCAGTATACTTCCCTCTTAAAAGGTTTTCTTATCTAAGGTAAAATAATCTCTTGATTTTTTTCCCCCAAAATGCTTTCTGTGATCAATATAAGAAATAAAATTAAAAATTTTAATTTATATAATGCTGAAGAGAAAACTGTCATCAGACTTGCTTATTAGTTCATTTTTATTTGAATTCAAGCTTTCAAGATTAAGAAACATTTTTTCTGTTCCTCCTACGTGAATATTCGTGAGTTGGCTGCCGTGAAATATCAGGTTGTATTATGATGTATCATATCCACACCTTTAAGGCTTCTTTCATCATTAAAGGAGTCACTATCGTTAATTTTTGTAAGAGTTTTTAATTATTGGTGCTTATTTCATATTTTGATTAATTTTGGCTTTTAATTTCCACTACCTGTCATGGCATGTTTTGTCATGATCTTTCAGTTGGGTGCCATTTTAATTATTATTCTAGGGATTCATTTTCTCATTTATTATTACCTCAGTCCTTTTAGCTGCTTTCAGAGGGCTAATATCAACTTTCAAATATAAAGTGTGAAGAACAGATTGCCTTCACACATTAATAATTTTGAAGATTTACAAACAAATTTAAAAATGTGATTTCCATTATGGCACTTAATAAAATTTTCTATGATTTAAGTAGTATAATTCTTGAAATCTGCATTAGCAAAGTCTTAAGAAACCATATGGTATATATCAGTAGGAACTAATAATATCCACAACTAATTTTAATTTACAGAAAGCATTTAGAGTGAGAGTAATATTTTTAAAAATACCAAAGTTTTTTCTTGTAGTATAGCACCATTTGGTCATGAAATGGTAATTAACTTTTGGTCTTGGGTGAAGAAACTATTTTATAGATTAAAACATTTTTTTAACCAGTTGTTATACATGGAAGTATCATGGCATAGTAAAATAATTAGGATTTTAGAATTAAAAGAAGTGGACTGAATCTCTACTCTCACCATTATTACTTGGAAAGATTATATAAATTGTATGTGCTTCAGTTTACATACCTGTAAAATGGGGACAATTATCCCTAGCAAGGTTGGGGTCCTCTTTATGGAAAGGAACTAGAATGACTGAATGACTTGAATGTGCTCTCAAATTACTTTTTATACTACATAGACTATACTGTACTAACATATGCAGGAGTTTTATCACTATAATACTCATTTCTTTAGGCTATTTCTTCACCAGTGATAATTTTACATGCCATTTCCTTTGGAATTGATGGAGTTTTTTCAGAACAAGATGAGCCAGGTAGATTAAGAAGTATTTCAGTATGGTGGGATGCCCTAAATATGAGGCTTTTCACATAGCACTCACTACTATAAGATTTTGCCCTAAAAATACAGGAATTTGATAAATTCCATTTTATGTTACTTCTATTAAAAAGAAGAAAAATCCGCTTTGGACTTATATTTGCTGTATGTTTAGCATATTCCTGACATGACATAACTTCTGTTTTGACGAGCGATCAATGAAACATAAGCCTTCCACTTGTACTTTCACATGTTTGCTGCCTGGAAGAAATTTTCCAGAGTAGATTCTGTGTTTATACATTTCCAATCGAGTTTGCCCTCTACTGTACACATGTTTCTGCTTCCGCAACTGCAGGACATGGTCACATCATGACCTGAACTTGTACCAGCTGCTGTGTTTGACTACTGTGGG